>NC_048224.1:14878555-14957615 GCF_002007445.2 Ailuropoda melanoleuca | reverse complement strand
CAGTCAAAACTAGAGGCTCTGACGGCCAGGGTCACCGAGGCAGAGGAACGCGTTAGCGAATTGGAGGATGGGTTAGTAGAAGAAAAAACGAAAATAGAAGCTGGTCTTAAAAAAATCCACGCCCACGAATGTAGATTACGGGAGATTACTGACTCTATGAAACGATCCAATGTCAGAATCATCGGCATCCCTGAAGGGGTGGAGAAAAACAGAGGTCTAGAAGAGATATTTGAACAAATTGTAGCTGAAAACTTCCCTAATCTAGCAAAGGAAACAAACATTCATGTCCAAGGGGCAGAGAGGACCCCTCCCAAGCTCAAACCTACACCACGTCATANGTTAGCGAATTGGAGGATGGGTTAGTAGAAGAAAAAACGAAAATAGAAGCTGGTCTTAAAAAAATCCACGCCCACGAATGTAGATTACGGGAGATTACTGACTCTATGAAACGATCCAATGTCAGAATCATCGGCATCCCTGAAGGGGTGGAGAAAAACAGAGGTCTAGAAGAGATATTTGAACAAATTGTAGCTGAAAACTTCCCTAATCTAGCAAGGGAAACAAGCATTCGTGTCCAAGAGGCAGAGAGGACCCCATCCAAGCTCAACCAGGACAAACCTACGCCACGGCATGTCATAGTGCAATTCGCAAATATTAGATCCAAGGATACAGTATTGAAAGTGGCCAGGGCAAAGAAATTTCTCACGTACCAAGACAAAGGTATCAAAATTATGTCAGACCTATCTACACGGACCTGGAATGAGAGAAAGTGTTGGGGGGGGGCATTTTTAAAGCTCTTTCAGAGAAAAACATGTAGCCAAGGATCCTTTATCCAGCAAGACTATCATTCAGAATTGATGGAGAAATAAAGACCTACCAGAATCGCCAGTCATTAACCAATTCCGTAACCACGAAACCAGCCCTACAGGAGATATTAAGGGGGGCTCTATAAAGGTAAAAAGGCCCCAAGAGTGATACAGAGCAGCAAGTCACAACCGATACAAAGACTTTAAAGAGAAATGGCATCATTAAAATCATATCTGTCAATAATCTCTATCAATCTAAATGGCTTAAACTCTCCCATAAAACGCCACAGGGTTGCAGATTGGATAAAAAGACATGACCCATCCATTTGCTGTCTACAAGAGACTCATTTTGAACCTAAAGATACATTCAGACTGAAAGTAAAGGTATGGAATACCATCTTTCACGCCAATGGACCTCAAAAAAAGCTGGTGTAGCAATTCTCATATCAGACAGATTGGATTTTAAATGAAAGACTATAGTTAGAGACAGAGAAGAGCACTATATTATTCTTAAAGGAAGTATTCAACAAGTGGATATGACAATTATTAATATATATGCCCCCAACAGGGGAGCAGCAAGATACACAAGCCAACTCTTAACCAGAATAAAGAGACATATAGATAAAAATACGTTAATAGTAGGGGACCTCAACACTCCACTCTCAGCAATAGACAGAGCACCANATTTTAAACTAGAGGCCATAGAGAGAGATACAGAAGGGCACTATATTATTCTTAAAGGAAGTATTCAACAAGTGGATATGACAATTATTAATATATATGCCCCCAACAGGGGAGCAGCAAGATACACAAGCCAACTCTTAACCAAAATAAAGAGACATATAGATAAGAACACAGTAATAGTAGGGGACCTCAACACCCCACTATCAGAAATAGACAGAACACCCTGGCAAAAACTAAGCAAAGAATCAAAGGCTTTGAATGCCATACTCGACGAGTTGGACCTCATAGATATATATAGAACACTACACCCCAGAACCAAAGAATACTCATTCTATTCTAATGCCCATGGAACATTCTCAAGAAGAGACCACGTTCTGGGACACAAAACAGGTCTCAGCCAATACCAAAAGATTGAAATTATCCCCTGCATATTCTCAGACCACAACGCTCTGAAATTGGAACTCAACCACAAGGAAAAACCTGGAAGAAACTCAAACACTTGGAGGCTAAGAACCATCCTGCTCAAGAATGACTCGATAAACCAGGAAATCAAAAAACAAATTAAACAATTTATGGAGACCAACGAGAATGAATACACAACGGTCCAAAACCTATGGGATACTGCAAAGGCAGTCCTAAGGGGGAAATACATAGCCATCCAAGCCTCACTCAAAAGAATAGAAAAATATAAAATGCAGTTTTTATATTCTCACCTCAAGAAGATGGAACAGCAACAGAGGAACAGGCCTAATCCATGCACGAAAAAGCAGTTGATCAAGATTAGAGCAGAAATCAATGAATTAGAAACCAGGAGCATGGTAGAGCATATCAACAGAACTAGAAGCTTGTTCTTTGAAAGAGTAAATAAATTTGACGAACCACTGGCAAGACTTATCCAAAAGAATAGAGAAAGGACTCAAATTAATAAAATTTTGAATGAAAAGGGAGAGGTCACAACCAACACCAATGAAATTGGAAGAATTATTAGAAACTTTTCTTAACAGCTTTATGCCAATAAATTAAGCAATCTGGAAGAGATGAAGGACTTCCTGGAAACCTGTAACTACCAAGACTGAAACATGAAGAAATTGATTTTTTAAACAGGCCAATTAATTATGAAGAGATTTNTCAATGCTATCCCGATCAAAATACCGAGGACATTTTTCAAAGAACTGGAACAAATAGTCCTTAAATTTGTATGGAACCAGAAAAGGCCCCGAATCTCCAAGGAACTGTTGAAAAGGAAAAACAAAGCTGGGGGCATCACAATGCCGGATTTCGAGCTGTACTACAAAGCTGTGATCACAAAGACAGCATGGTACTGGCACAAAAACAGACACATCGACCAATGGAACAGAATAGAGAACCCAGAAATGGACCCTCGGCTCTTTGGGCAACTAATCTTTGATAAAGCAGGAAAAAACATCCGGTGGAAAAAAGACAGTCTCTTCAATAAATGGTGCTGGGAAAATTGGACAGCTACATGCAAAAGAATGAAACTTGACCACTCTCTCACACCATACACAAAAATAAACTCCAAATGGATGAAAGACCTCAATGTGAGACAGGAATCCATCAAAATTCTAGAGGAGAACATAGGCAACAACTTCTATGACATCGGCCAGAGCAACCTTTTTCACGACACATCGCCAAAGGCAAGAGAAATAAAAGATAAAATGAACTTATGGGACTTTATCAGGATAAAGAGCTTCTGCACAGCCAAGGAAACAGTCAAAAAAACTAAGAGACAGCCCACGGAATGGGAGAATATATTTGCAAAGGACACCACAGATAAAGGACTGGTATCCAAGATCTACAAAGAACTTCTCAAACTCAATACACGAGAAACAAATAAACAAATCATAAAATGGGCAAGATATGAACAGACACTTTTCCAATGAAGACATACAAGTGGCTAACAGACACATGAAAAAATGTTCAAAATCATTATCTATCAGGGAAATTCAAGTCAAAACCACACTAAGATACCACCTTACAACAGTTAGAATGGCTAAAATTGAGAAGGCAAGAAACAACAATTGCTGGAGAGGGTGTGGAGAAAGGGGATCCCTCCTACATTGTTGGTGGGAATGCAAGTTGGAACAGCCACTTTGGAAAACAGTGTGGAGGTCCCTTAAAAAGTTAAAAAGATACAGACATAGTGATGGGAAGGGCCATATGCACCCCAATGTTCATAGCAGCATTGTCCACAATAGCTAAATCATGGAAGGAACCAAGATGCCATTCAACAGATGACTGGATAAGAAGTTGTGGTCCATATATACAATGGAATATTACTCAGCTATCAGAAAGAACGAATTCTCAACATTTGCTGCAACATGGACGGCATTGGAGGAGATAATGCTAAGTGAAATAAGTCAAGCAGAGAAAGACAATTATCATATGATTTCTCTCATCTATGGAACATAAGAACTAGGAAGATCCATAGGGGAAGAAAGGGATAAAGAAAGGGGGGTTAATCAGAAGGGGGAATGAAGCATGAGAGACTATGGACTATAAGGGGGGTTAATCAGAAGGGGGAATGAAGCATGAGAGACTATGGACTATGAGAAACAAACTGAGGGCTTCAGAGGGGAGGGGGTGGGGGAATAGAATAGACTGGTTGTTGGTAGTAAGGAGGGCACGTATTGCATGGTGCACTGGGTGTTATACGCAACTAATGAATCATTGAACTTTACATCAGAAACCAGGGATGTACTGTATGGTGACTAACATAATATAATAACAAAAATTTAAAAAAACCTCAAATGTCAGCACACACACACACACACACACACACACAAATGCTAGAACCGGCACACAAATTCAGGAAAGTCACAAGATAAAAAATCAACATAAGATCCTTGTTCCATTTCTTTACAACAATAATAAAGCAGCAGAAAGAGAAATCAAAGAATTGATTCCATTTACAATTGTATCCCAAACCATAAGATATGTAGAAATAAAAATATTCAAAGAGGTAAAGTACTGTACTCTGAAAACTTTTCAACACTTAGGAATAAATTTGAAGATGACATAAAGAAATAGAAAAATATTTCATGCTCATGGATTGGAAGAACAAATATTGTTAAGATGTTATACTATGTTATACTATGTCTATACTACTCAAAGCAACGTACACATTTAATGCAATCCCTATTGAAATACCAACAGCATTAGTCTCATCCTAAAATTTGTATGGTACCACAAACGATGCCGAATAGCCAAAACAATCTTGAAAAGGTAAAATAAAGCTGGCGGCATCACAATTCCAGACTTCAAGCAATATTACAAAGCTGCAGTCAATAAGACAGTATGCTACTGGCACAAAAATAGACACATAAACCAGTGCAACAGAATAGGAGACCCAGAAACGGACCCACAACTATATGGTCAACTAACTTTTGACAATGTAGGAAAGAATATTCAATTGAAAAAGGACAATCTCTTCAACAAAGCTGGATGGCAGCATGCAGAAGAATGAATCTGGACCACTTTCTTACACCATACACAAAAATAAATTCAAAATGGATGAAACACCTAAATGTGAGATGGAAAACCACCAAAATCCTAGAGGAGAACACAGGCAGCAGCCCCTTTGGCATGGGCTGTAGCAACTTCTTACTAGATACAGCTCCTGAGGCAAGGAAAACAAAAGCAAAAATTAACTATTGGGACTTCGTCAAAATGAAAGGCTTCTGCACAGTGAATCAACAAAACTAAAAGGCAACCTTCAGAATGGGAGAAGATATTTGCAAATGACATAGCTGATAAAAGGTTAGCATTTAAAATCTATAAAGAACTTCTCATATTTGACACCCAAAAAAACAAATAATCCAGTTATGAAATGGGCAGGAGACACGAATGGACATTTTAAAAGAAAACACACAGATGGCAAAGAGACACATGAAAAGATGCTCAACATCACTCATGATCAGGGAAATACAAATAAAAACTATAATGAGATGCCATCTCACGCCTGTCAGAATGGCTAAAATGAACAACACAGGAAATAACAGGTGTTGGCAAGGATGCAGAGAAAGGGGAACCTTTCTTACACTGTGGATGGGAATGCAAACTGGTGCAGCCACTCTGGAAAACAGTATGGAGGTTCCTCAAAAAGTTAAAAATAGAGAAATATCTTATGATCCAGCAATTGCACTACTAGGTATTTACCCAAAGGGTACAAAAATACTGATTTGAAAGGGTACGTGAATCCCGATGTTTCTAGCAGCATTATGAACAATATCCAAATTACAAAAAGAACCCAAGTGTCCATCAACTGATGAATGGATAAAGATATATATTATATCATATATATATAATGGGATAATACGCCACCTTAAAAAAGAATAAACTCTTGTCATTTGCAATGATGTGGATGAAGCTAGAGTGTATTATGTTAAGCAAACTAAGTCAGTCAGAGAAAGACAAATACCATACAATTTCACTCGTATGTGGAATTCCTCTTTTTTGTTATTATTAAGTTCAATTAGCCAACTTAAGTAAATCATTAGTTTTTGATGTAGTGTTTAATGATTCATTAGTTGCATATAACACCCCATGTTCATCACCACATGTGCTCTCCTTCATACCCATCACCTGGTTACTCCATCCCCCCACAACCCTCCCTTCCATAACCCTCAGTTTGTTTCCTGGAGTCCAGAGTCTCTCATGGTTTGTCTCCCTCTCTGACTTCTTCCCATTCAGTTTTCCCTCCCTTCCCCTGGGGTCCTCTGTGCTATTCCTTTTGTTCCACATATGAGTGACACTATATGATAATTGTTTTTCTCTGCTTGACTTATTTTACTTAGCATAATCTCCTCCAGTTCCATCCATGTTGATTCAAATGGTGGGTATTCATCCTTTATGATGGCTGAGTAATATTCCATTGTATATATGAACCACATCTTCTTTATCCGTTCATCTGTTGAAGGACAACTCAGCTCCTTCTTCAGTTTGGCAATTGTGAACATTGCTGCTATGAACATTGGGGTGCATGTGGCTCTTCTTTTCACTACATCTGAATCTTTGGCATAAATACCTAGTAGTGTAATTGCTGGGTCATAGGGCACCTCTAAATTTTTAACGTCTTGAGGAACTTCCATACTATTTTCCAGAGTGACTGTACCAGCTTGCATTCCCACAAGCCGTGTAAGAGTGTTGCCCTTTCTCCATATCCTTGCCAACATTTATGTTCCTGTCTTGTTAATTTTTGCCTTTCTAAGTGGTGTAAGGTGGTATCTCATTGTGGTTTTGATTTGTATCTCCCTGATGGCTAGTGATGTTGAGAATATTTTCATGTGTCTGTTAGCCATTTGTATGTCTTCATCAGAGAAGTGTCAGTTCATGTCTTCTGTACATTTATTGACTGGATTATTTGTTTTTTGGGTGCTGAGTTTGATATGTTCCTTATAGATCTTGGATATCAGACCTTTATCTGTAATGTCTTTCACAAATGTATTCTCCCTTTCTGTGTTTTGCTGCTATTTTTGTTGAATGTTTCCCTTGCTGTGCAAAAGTTTTTATCATGATGAAGTCCTAAGAGTTCATTTTTGCTTTTGTTTCCCTTGCCTTTAGAGACATGTCTTGAAAGAAGAGGCTGTGGCCAGTCTCGAAGAGGTTTCTGCCTTGTTTTCCTCTAGCATTTTGATGGATTCCTGTCTCACATTGAGGTCTTTGATCCATTTCAAGTTTATCTTTGGGTATGGCATAAGAGCATGAGTGGTCCAGTTTCATTCCTTGCATGTGGCTGTCCAATTTCCTAAACACCATTTGTTGAAGAGACTAGATTTTTCCCATTGGATATTCTTTCCTGCTTTATCAAAGATTAGCAGACCATAGAGTTGAGGATCCATTTTTGGTATTTCTATTCTCTTCCATTGATCTATGTGCCTGTTTTTGTGCCAATACCATGTTGTCTCAATAATCACATCTTTATAATATAGCTTTAAGTCAGGCTACATGATGTCTCCAGTTTTGGTTTTCTTTTTCAACAATCCTCTGCTGATTTGGTGTCTTCTCTGGTGCCATACAGATTTTAGGATTGTTTGTTCCAGCTCTGTGAAAAATGTTGATGGTATTTTGATAGAGATTGCATTAAAAGTGTAGATTGCTCTGGGCAGCAGACATTTTTATAATGTTTACTCTTTCAATCCATGAGCATGGAATGTTTTTCCATCTCTTTGTGTCTTCCTCAATTTCTTTCATAAGTATTCTGTAGTTTCTAGAGTATAGATCCTTTACCCCTTTGGTTAGGTTTATTCCTAGGTATCTTTTGATTTTTGATGCTACTGTAAATGGAATCAATTCCCTAATTTCTCCTTCAGTCACATTGTTGTGTATAGAAATGCAACTGATTTCTGTGCATTGATTTCGTACCCTGCCATGATGCTGAATTGCTGTATGAGTTCCAGCAATTTTGGGTGGAGTCTTTTGGGTTTTCCACATAAGGTATCATGTCATTTATGAGTTCTTCTTTGCCAATTTGAATGCTTTTTATAACTTTCTGTTGTCTTATTGCTGAGGCTAAGACTTCTAGCACTAAGTTGAACAATAGTGGTGAGAGTGGGGATCCTTATCATGTTCTTGACCTTAATGGAAAAGCTCTCAGTTTTTCCCCATTGAGAATGATATTTGCTGTGGGCTTTTTGTAAATAGCTTTTATGATATTGAGGTATATTCCTTCTATCCCTATATTTTGAAGAGTTTTAATCAGGAAAGGATGCTATATTTTGCTAAATGTTTTTTCTGCATCAATTGAGAGGACCATATAGTTCTTGTCTCCTCTTTTGTTGATGTAATCTATCACACTGATTGATTTGAGAATGTTGAACCACCCTTGCATCCCAGGAATAAACCCCACCTGGTCACGGTGAATAATCCTTTTAATTGACTGTTGGATCCTATTGGCTAGGATCTTGTTGAGTATTTTGGCATCCACGTTCATCAGGGATATTGGTCTGTAATTCTCCTTTTTGATGGGGTCTTTGTCTGGTTTTGGGATCAGGGTAACATTGGCCTCATGGAAAGAGTTGGGAAGTTTTCCTTCCATTTCTATTTTTGAAAGAGCTTCAGTAGAACAGGTATGATTTCTTCTTTAAATGTTTCCTAGAATTTCCCTGGAAAGTCATTTGGCTCTGAACTCTTAATTTTGGGATGTTTTTTGATTACTGCTTCAATTTATTTGCTGCTTATTGTCCTGTTCAGATTGTCTATTTCTTCTTGTTTCAGTCTTGGTAGTTTATAAGTGTCCAGGAGTGCATCCATTTCTTCCAGATTGCCTAATTCATTGGTATAGAGCTTAGAGATTCTATATTATCACTAATGCTTTTTTCAAGCCTAGCTATTGACTTCATGATTGCTACCCTGAAGTCTATCTCTGACATCTTGCTCACATCCATATCCATTAAATCTGTGGCAGGGGACATTGTTTCTGGTTCTTTTCTTTGTTGGGGGTTCCTCCTCCTAGTCATTCTGTTGAGGGAATGGACAGAGTCCAAAATATCAACCATGACCTAAGCAAAATGCATCTTAGAAGAAATCTGAAGTGGTCAAAAGCTACCACAGATAAGCCACCAAAGCCAAGATGGTCCAAAACTATAGGAAAGAAGAGAAGAGAAGAGAAGAGAAGAGAAGAGAAGAGAAGAGAAGAGAAGAGGAGAAGAGAAGAAAAAGAAAAGAAAAGAAAAGAAAAGAAAAGAAAAGAAAAGAAAAGAAAAGAAAAGAAAAGAAAAGAAAAGAAAGAAAAAGAAAAGAAAAGAAAAAGACGGGGGTCTGGAAGAGAGATTATAATCTCTCAAGGTGGACAAAGCAGAGTGATCTGCCTGTTCCTGCTTTATTTTTGGTCTTTGTGTTTGAAGACACTATATCCCAAAATTGCAAAGAAATCCGAACTTACATATATATCAAGGTGAAATTGAATAGTGAAAAATGGGCTAGTATGG
The DNA here is from genome assembly GCF_002007445.2 of Ailuropoda melanoleuca. Lineage (NCBI taxonomy): Eukaryota > Metazoa > Chordata > Mammalia > Carnivora > Ursidae > Ailuropoda > Ailuropoda melanoleuca. The sequence continues at coordinate 14,948,179 of NC_048224.1, read as the reverse complement.
GGTATAAATCTATAAAACTAATGTGTTAAAAAATGAAAGTTAAGAAGTGACTTATAAACATGGGTTGGGAAATAAGAGTCCACTTGAAATGGGAGCAGGATTTAAAAAAATGAAGAAAAAAAAAAGAAAGAATAGAAAAGAAACTAAAAAAGAAATATAAAATTTTAACCTGAAATATAAGTGAGTCATGAGTGAATACCTGTAGTTCCCTATATTATTTTCCCCTAGTGCTTGAGTTTTACAATTCTGTGGGAAATAAGCTTATCATTCACCTATTCTTCCAATCTGTCTTCTGGGGGAAGGGCCTGTTGTTTGGCTTCTCAGGGATCTTTGCTTGGGTGGAGTTGCCCCCACCACCTGTCAGGGGGATGGGCTTAATGTGAGCTGGTTAGTTGAACAGCTTTTGTTCCCTAGCATTTTCTGCTTCTGTTTAGCAGGTCACAGCAAATATGGCCATGTGAAAATCTCCAGCCCAGAGCCACAATGTTGCTGTCTCCCCCCCAAATAATCTTCCAGGTCAATCCGTCCACCTCTGTGTGTACCAAACTCCACAGACTCATGCAATTTGTGCATGCTGCACCTCTCTGAGGGGAGTCACGGGAACCTATGATTGTGTCTGTGCTTTGTGACTGCAATTGCTAGCGGCCATGGGCTCTCATGTGCACTCTGTTCTGCAGCTCCTAGGTCATGCTGGGTGTTGCCCCAGTGTCCTTTTGCAGGTCACAACACCCTGAGATTTATTTTCCAGTTGCATGCCAAACTGCTGAATCCCATGGCTACCACTAGCTGCACTTCTCCTGCGGGAGTTATGGGGACCCCCAAGAATCTCTGCACCTTAAGACTCTGCAACTGTCAGTGGCATGGGTCATATGTGCACCCTCTTCCACAGTTCATTGATAATGCTGGGTTTTGCCCCAGCATCCCTTCATGGACCAGACTGCCCTGAGAGCTGTCCCTGTTGTGGGCACAATCCATTGTATATCTCCCCTAGGATGTGGCAAGGTGGTCAGGCAGAGGGTGGTCTTCCTTCCCTCTTAGCTCATGGTTTATGGTGACCAGAGCTGAAAGTGCCCTCTGGGCTCACTGACCATAACTAGTCTTCCCACTCCACTGTTTGGGCAATGTGTTGGTTCTGGTTCCACTGTTCTTTCTGAGTCTCCTGGAATCCTGAGACCATGATGATTCACCTAGAATTCTGTCCTATTTGCTCCCTGCACCCTTTTCAGAAGGGGGTGACTCTCACTAGAACAGATTTCCAAGGGTCCCAGTTTTTTTGCTCCCGTGTTATATCACTTTCTCATGGCTGGCTTATGGAGGGTCCCTCCCCCTCTGCTTATCTTCAGATATTTCCTCTGAAGATTCAAGATTCTGCACCTCCTACCTTGAAAAAAGTAGTTGTTTTTCTGCTTGTGGAGATCCAGATAAATCTTCTTACATCTCAGGTTGAATTCGTGAGTGTTCAGAATAGTTTGATGGATATCCAGCTAAATTTGAGGGACCAAATGAAATGAGGTACCCTACTCTGTCACCATCTTGCCCTGGAATTTGAGAAACAAAACAGATGAACATATGAGAAGGAAGGAAAAAAGAGGGAAGGAAACCATAAGAGACGCTTAACTATAGAGAACAAATGGGGTCGATAAAGGGAGGTGGGTGGGGGATGGGCTAAATGGGTGATGGGTATTAAGGAAGGCACGTGTTATGATGAGCCCTGGGTGTTATACTTAAATGATGAATCACTAAATTACACTCCCAAAACTAATATTATTTTATGTTAACTAACTAGAATTTAAATAAATACTTGAAACAAATAAACAAAAATACACTTATTCTTTGGAGTTGCTCTCTGAAGGCCCCTGATCCTGATGTGGCCACATCAGTTTGCAAACTTTGCTAATTGATGAGTTAGTTTATAACTGAAGCTATATAGGGAGAACTTTTAGAGCTCTAGGTTTGGCATCAGATTCATACCAATATAAAAAATGGTTTTGGGCCCTGAAACTTTAAAAAAATTATGAAAATATTTATGGAGATTTAATAATAATAGTGTGGAAAAACACTCATTTATAAGATCATGTGAAAAATCAACATCTTAACAATGTAAATAAATGTACAGAGAAAAGGAAAAAGAAAACAGAGGAACATATATTAGGCCACAAAAGAAACCTCAACAGGTTCAAAAAGGTCAAAGCAAACTAAGAAATCAAAAAGGAAAGCAAAAAATACATGGAGACAAATAAAAATGTAAACACAACAGCCCAAAATCTTTCTGATGTGACAAAGACAGTTCTAAGAGGGAAGTTTATAGTAATAGAGGTCTACCTTAAGAAACAAAAATGGCAAATAAACAACCTAAGCTTACACCTAAATGAGTTTGAAAAAAGAAAAAACCCCAAATCCTGTAGAGGGAAGAAAATAATAAAAATTGCAGCAGAAATAAATGAAATAGAGAATAAAAAAAACAACAGAATAGATCAATGAAACCAGTAGCTGGTTCTTTGAAAACATCAACAAAATTGATAAACCTTTAGCCAGACTCATAAAGAAAAAATAAACAGGACTCAAATAAAGAAAATCAGAACTGAAAGAGGGAAATAACAACCAGCACCATAGAAAATACAAAGAGTCAAAAAAAATATTATGAAAAACTATATGCCAATAAATTAAGCAACCTGGAAATAATGGATGAATTTCTAGAAACACATAACTTTCCAAAAATGAATCAGGAAGAAACAGAAAATTTGCTAGCAATGAAATTGAAACACTAATTAAAAACCTCCCACAAACAGAAGTCCAGGACCATATTGCTTTAAGGTGAATTCTAGTAAACATTTTAAAAAGAGTCAATGCAGGGAAAGAAGAGGCTGGGAAGATTGCAGAGAGGAGGATCACCTCATCCCAAGGGTACAGCTAGATAACACTCACATCAGTATAAATAACCCAGAAAATGACCTGAAGACTGGCAGAACAAACTCTACAACTAAATGTACAGAAGGGGTCACATCAAAGAAGGTAAGAGAAGCAGTGGGAAGTTAAATGTATCACAGGGCCCTCCACAGGAGGCACTAGCAGGCACAGAAAAGGGAGAAAAACAGACTATCACACGAGGGAGTCTGCTTGGGGAAGAAAAATTCCCGTAACATTTGGCTTTGAAAACTAGAGAGGCTGAGTTTCAAGTTTCCTGAGTTCTTACAACCAGCAGGGCTTAAATCAGTGGGCTCAGTTTGGGGAGAGTCTGGAGGGCAATAGGAAACTGAGCCCTCCCCCCACCCTTAAATAGATGGCACAGTAAACAGCTTGTGGGGATACAGCTTAAAAGCAGCAGTTTGAAGAAAGCCTGGAGCATACAGGAGGGAGTGTTATTCACAGGACCACCTGCAGGAACCAGTATGGCAATGACATTCACTACCTAACTTGCTTACATCAAGTCTAGGCCTTCTCCCCAAACTTAAGCAGATCTGCCATTTCTAGTCACAATTACCTCAGTCCCAGCACTGTGGGTTCCAACACCACATATCATGACCCACTTGCTTTGTGGGGTCTTGGTCCCCATGGTGGTAATGGTGGAACCCCTGCAACAGTAGAATAACATACACCTTGTTAAAACCATGTGCCCCACCCACACACTTTGCAGACCATAAACTCACCCTTCCTGTATTCACAACTAGATATCACTCACATCTGAGTAAAAAAAAAAAAAAACTAGAGAGAAATCCAAAGGATGGCAGAAGAAATGCCACACTAAATGTAGAGAAAAAGCCACATTAGAGAGGTTAGGAAGGGTAGAAATGGTCTGGAGCTGCCAGCAGGAGGGAGGGAGCTGCAGTCACAGAGAGGGGTAATACCCAAATGGAATAGGAAAAAGGAAAAAACAATAATAAAAAATCAGAATAGGTTAAGGGAACTGAGTAACATCATCAAACTAAATAACATTTGCATTACAGGGATCCTAGAGAAACAGAGAAGAGAAAGAAAACTTTTTAAAAAAATAATAGCTGAAAACTATCCTAATTGGAAGCAGGAAAGAGACATCTAGATCTAGAGAGCCTCCAACAAAATCAACCCAAGGAGGCCCACACCAGGGAGCCCACATGGGGAAATGGAATCCCCATAATTTCTGGCCTTGAAAACCAGAGGGGCTGAATTCTGTGACTTTGTATACCAGTGGGACTGGGAGCCTAGAGTTTTAAAAGTCAGCTGTGTCAGCCGACTCAGCACTGGGCAAGCTGGGAGGGCGGGAGGGCCACTGATATACAGGTCCCCACCTTAAAGAGACAACAGCTTGAGGAGCGGCAATATAAAAGTGACAGCTTGCACAACAGGAAGGTGATCTGTTTATAATGATTTTAGAACTTGTTGGTGGACTTATCTGGGAACAAAGGAGCTGGCAGGTGCCATTTTCCTTCCCTAACATAAACGCAGAGCCACTTGCAGGAGGTGGTACTGTACAGACACTTGCTACTCAACCTGCTAGCAATGTGCCCTGTCTATAAGTTCTCCTGAAGACTTGCCCATTCCAAGCCTACTGGCATTGGCCTTGGGCTTAGCACAAATTTTGTGAACTCTGTGTGTGCCCCACCCAGCTGCTGCTTCTGAACACCATGCCCCCAACAGCCACCTCATTTCAGGGTATCTGGCCTAGGGCTTGTGGCTCAGTACAAATTTCCCTAACACCACATATATCCAGACCAGCTGCCACATGCACAGACACCCCACACTCCAGCCACTATACACACAGCTGCTGAGTACACAGATGCCCTGTCTTATGCACAGACACTGCACACCTCTGGCCACTGCCTCTGCTATGTGTCACACTTCCAGCTGCTGGTGCAATTCCAGGAATCAGCCTAGGACTAGCTGCTCAGTTACCGAATTTTACTAACTCTGCTGCCCCAACCCTGATTCCTCCCATTATTCTGAATGGCTCACACCTATTCAGAGCCACCCTGCTTGGGTCTCACTAACATCACAGAAAGCAAGCCTAACCCACAACAGGGAAAGAGTCAGTGAAGACATCAGGACTGAAAGGTAAAACAACTCAGGTATTAATAACAGGATGCAAGTAACACACATAAGAGAGTTCCCTGAAGTGCCAGATTTTGGTGAACAGGAGACACTGCTCTACAGGTACTAAAGGACCTCTTCTTCATAAAGCCAATACTTTCAACAGCAGAAGAGGTAGCTGACTTTCCTAATACAGAGAAACAGACACAAAGAGGTAAGCAAAAAGGAGACAGAGAAATATGTCCCAAATGAGAGAACAAGACAAAAAACCAGCAGGAGATCTAAAGTGGAAGAGAAATAAATAATATGCCTGGGAGAGAATTTAAAGTAATGATCATAAAGATACTCACTAGACTTCAGAAAAGGGTAGATAGAAGGCATCAGATAGACTCTGCAAAAAAAGAGATAAAAATATAGCACGTGAGAGATGAACTCAACAAATGAAATAAAAAATACAATAGATAAAATAAAAATTAGTCTATAGGAAACAGAGGAATGTATCTGTGACCTGGAAGACAGAGTAATTGAAATAAATCAAGCTTAATAGGTGAGAGAAAAACAAATACTGCATAATGAGAATAGACAGAGTACTCAGTGATTCCATCAAACATAATGACAATCACATTATAGGGATTCCAAAGGAGAAGAGAGAAAGGGGAGCAGAAAATGTATTTGAAAAAATAAAGCTGAAAATTTTCCGAATTTGGGGAGGGAAACAGAGATCTATATTCAGGAGGCACAGAGATCACCCAACAAATTCAACCCAAGGAGGTCCACAGCAAGACACATAGCAACTAAAATAGCAAAAAGTAGTGATACAAAAGAATTTAAAAGTTTGCAAGAGCAAAGAGGACAGTTACATAAAAAGGAAACCCCCTAAAGGCTATGAATGGATTTTTCAGCAGAAATTTTGCAAGCCACAAGGAGTCGCATGATGTATTCAAAGGGAAAGGGAAAAATCTGCAGCCAAGAATATTGTACCCAGCAAGGCTATCATTCAGAATAGAAGGAGAGATAAAGAGTTTCCCAGACAAACAAAAATTAAAAGAATTCGTGACCACTAAACCAGCCCTCTAAGAAACATTAAGGGTGACTTTGTGAGCAGAAAGCAAAAACTATAAAAGTAAGACAAATAGCACAACCCCCCCAAATAAGTATATCTGTAAAAATCAGTCAAAAGAGGCACAAAGTGAAAGTATGTAAAAGTTGATACCAAATATCCTAAAGGTGGAGGGAGGAGGAGGAAAGAATGAGCCCAAAATTAAATGATCATCAGCTTAATATAGTCTGCTATATGCAGAAGACATTATTTATGAACCTAATGGTAATAACAAATCAAAAACCAGTAATAAATGTACAAACAATAAAGACAGAGAATCTAAGTATATCACTAAAGAAAACTAGGAAACCATGAAAGAGAGAGAGAGAAGAAAGAATCAGAGAAAAACTACCAAAAAAACCACTAAAAAAGAAAATAAAATGGCAATAAATACATATCTATTAATAATTACTTTGAATGTAAGTGGACTAAATGCTCCAATCGAAAGAGTAATATAGAGGATAAAAAAAGAAAAACCATCTGTATGTTGCCTAAAAGAGACTCATTTCAGACCTAAAGACACCTGCAATTGCTGGATCATAGGGTAGCTCAATTTTTAAATTTTTAAGGGACCTCCACACTGTTTTCCAGAGTGGCTATACCAACTTGCATTCCCACCAACAATGTAAGAGGGATCCCCTTTTTCCACAACCTCTCCAACAATTGTTGTTTCTTGCTTTGTCAATTTTTGCCATTCTAACTGGCGTAAGGTGGTATCTTAGTGTGGTTTTGATTTGAATTTCCCTTATGGGTGTTTACCCCAAAGATACAGATGTAGTGAAGAGAAGGTCCATATGCACCCAATGTTCATAGCAGCATTGTCCACAATAGCCAAATTGTGGAAGGAGCTGAGATGCCCTTCAACAGATGACTGGATTAAGAAGATGTGGTCCATATCTACAATGGAATATTATGCAGTCATCAAAAAGAACAATTTCACAACATTTGCAGCAACATGGACGGGACTGGAGGAGATAATGCTAAGCAAAATAAGTCAAGCAGAGAAAGACAATTATCATATGATTTCACTCATTTATGGAACATAAGAAGTAGGAAGATCAGTAGAAGAAGAAAGAGAAGAAGGAAGGGGGGGTAAACAGAAGGGGGAATGAACCATGAGAGACTATGGACTCTGGGAAACTGAGGACTTTAGAGGGGAGGAGGATGGGGGATCGGGATAGGCCAGTGATGGGTATTAAGGAAGGCATGTATTGGATGGTGCACTAGGTGTTATACACATGTAATGAATCATGGAACTTTACACAAAAAACTTGGGATGTACTGTATGGTGACTAACATGACATGATAAAAAAGTATTACAAAAAAATAAAGACACCTGCAGATTGAAAGTGAGGATGTGGAGAAATATTTGTCAGGCAAATGGGTGTTAAAGAAAGCAGGAGTAAGAATACTTATATCAAACACAATAGATGTTAAAACACATTCTGCAAAAGGGGACAAAGGACACTATGAAATAATAAATGGGACAATCTGATGAAAAGATATAACAATTGTAAATATATATACACCCAACATAGAAGCACCCAAGTACATAAAACATTTAATACCAAACATAAAGGAACTAATCAATACTAATACAATAGTAAAGGGCTTTAATACCCCACTTACATCAATGAATTGATCATCCAAATGGAAAATAAACAAGGAAACAATGGCTTTGAATTATGCACTGGAACAGATAGATTTCACAGATATATTCAGAACATCCTAAAACAGCAGAATATACATTCTTTTCAAGTGCACATAGAACATTCTCCCTAACAGATCACATATTAGGCCACAAAACAAACCTCAACAGATTCAAAAATATCAAAATCATATCATGCTTCTTTTTAAACCATAGTGCTATGAAATTAGAAATCAATCATGAGAAAAAAATCTAGAAAGACTACAAACACATGGAGGTTAATCAACATGCTACTAAATAATGAATGGATCAAGCAAGAAATCAAAGAAGAAATCAGATTACATGGAAACAAATTAAAATAAAAGCACAACAGTCCAAAATCTTTGGGTGCAGCAAAACCTCTTCTAAGAGAGTTTATAGCAATACAGGTCAAGAAGTAAGAAAAATCTCAAATACACAACCTAACCTTACACCTAAAGGAGCTAGAAAAAGAACAACTAAACTCAAAACTAGTAGAAGCAGGAAATAATAAAGATGGGAACAGGAATAAATATAAACAGTAAAAACACAATGGAACTGATAATGAAACCAGGAGCTAGTTCTTCGAAAAGATCAACCTCTAGCAAATCGTTAAACCTCTAGCAAAACTCATCAAAAAAAAAAAAGCACTCAAAGAAACAAAATCACAAATGAGAGAGGAGAAATAACAGCCAACATCATAGAAATACAAACAAATATGAGTATATTATAAATAAACCTATATGCTAACAAATTAGACAATCTAAAGTTGATAAATTCCTAGAAACATATACCTACCAAAACTGAAGCAGGAAGAATTAGAAAATTCAAACAGACCAATTAACAGCAAGGAGATTGAATCAGTAATCAAAAAGTCCCAACAAACAAAAGTCAAGGACCAGTTGGCTTCACAGGTGAATTCTACAAGACATCTAAAAAAGAGTTGATACCTATGCTACACAAACTATTCCAAAAATAGAAGAAGGAAAATTTTCAAATTAATTCTATGAGGTGAGTATCACCGTGATACCAAAACCAGATAAAGACACCACACACAAAAAAAGAGAGCTATCGGGCTGTATATCTGATGAATATAGATGTATAAATACTTGAAAATACTAGCAAAGAGAATTCAACAATACATTAAAGAAACCATTCACCATGACCAAGTGGGATTTATTCCTTAGATGTAAGTGTGGTTCAATATTTGCAAATCAATGTGATATATCACATCAATAAAAGAAAGGATAAAAACCATATGATCCTCTCAATAGATGTAGAAAAAGCATTTGACAAACTACAATATCCATTCATGATAAAAACCCCCAACAAAGTATGCTTAGAGGAAATATACCTCAACATAATAAAGGCAACATATGAAAAATACTCAGTGAACATTATACTCAATGGGGAAAAACTGAGAGCTTCCTTCCTGAGGTCAGGAACAGGCTAAGGCTGTCTACTTTCACCAATTTTAATCAACAGAGTGCTGGAAGTCCTGGCCACAGCAATTAGATGACAAAAAGAAATAAAAGGCATCCAAATTGGTAAGGAGAAGTAAAATGTTCACTATTTACAGATGACATGATGCTCTATATAGAAAACTGTAGAGTCCACCAAAAACTACTAGAACTGATGAATGAACTTAGTAAAGCCTCAGGATGCAAAATCAATGTGCAGAATCTGTTGCATTTCAATATATTAATAATGAGGCAACAGAAAGAGAAACCAAGAAAAAAAATCCCCTTTACAATTGCACCAAAATAGTAAGATACCTAGGAATAAACCTAACCAAAAAGGTAAAGATCGGGACTCTGAAAACTATACAATATTGATGAAAAAAAAATTGGAGAGGACAGAAACAAATGGAAAGACATTCCATGTTCACAGATTGGAAGAACAGATACTGTTAAAATGTCTATATCACCCAAAAGCAATCTGTGCATTTGATGCAATCCCCATTAAAATACCCAAAGCATTTTTCACAGAACCAGAACAAAAAATCCTAAAATGTGTATGGAGCCACAAAGACCCTGAATAGCCAAAGCAATTTGGAAAAAGAAAAGCAAAGATGGGGTATCACAGTTCCAGACTTCAGGTCAATATTACAAAGCTGAAGTCATCAAAACAATACGGTACTGTCACCAAAATAGACACAAAGATCAATAGAACAGAATAGAAAATGCAGAAATAAACCCACAATTATATGAATAAATTTGACAAAGGATGAATGAATATACAAAGGTGAAAAGTCATTCTTTTCAACAAATGGTCTTGGGAAAACTGGACAGCAACAAGCATAAGAATGAAACTGGACCATTTTTTTTCACTATACACATTAAGTAAAAATGGATTAAGGATCTAAATGTGAGACCTGAAACCATAAAAACTGTTGAAGAGAGCATGGGCTGTTATCTGTCTGACATTGGTCATAGCTACATTTTCCAGGTATGTGTCCTCAGACAAGGGAACCAAAAACAAATATATACTAATGGGACTACAGGAAAATGAAAAGCTTCTGCACAGTGAAGGAAACAATCAACAAAACTAAACGGAAACCTATGGAATGGGAGAAGACATCTGCAAATGACGTATCCAGTAAAGAGTTACTATCCCAAATATACAAAGAACTTGTAAAACACCCCCAAAATGAATAATCCAATTAAAAATGGGCAGAAGACAAGAACAGACATTTTTCCAAAGATGGCCAACAAACACATGAAAAGATGCTCAACATCACTAATCATCAAGAAAATGCAAATCAAAACTATAATGAGGTATCACCTCACACCTATCACAATGGCTAAATTTAAAAAAAAAACACAAGAAACCTCAAGTTTGGTTAGGATGTAGAAGAAGAGAAATCCTCTTGCAGTATTAGAAGAAATGCAAACTGGTGCAGCCACTGTGGAAAATGGTGTGGAGGCTCCTCAAAAATTTAAAAATAGACCTATCCTCTGAGCCAGTAATTGCACTCCTCAGTATTTACCAAATACAAAAACACTAATTCAAAAGGATATGTGCTCCCTTATGTTTATAGTAGCATTATTTCCAATAGTCAAATTATGGAAGCAGCCCAGGTGTATCAATAGATGAACAGATGAAGAAATGGTAAATAAATACAGTGAATATTCTTCAACCATAAAACAGAATGAAATCTTGCCATTTGCAATGACATGGATAGAGCTAGAGAATATAATGTTTTTTTTCTTTTTCTTTTTCTTTTTTTTATAATAATTTTTTTATTATGTTAGTCACCATACAGTATATCCCAGGTTTTTGATGTAGTGTTCCATGATTCATCATTTGCGTATAAACCAAGTGCACCAGGGAATATGTGCCCTCCTTAGTACTCATCACCAGCCTATCGCAGTCCCCCACGCCCCTCCCCTCTGAAGTACCCAATTTGTTTCCCAGATTCCATAGTCTCTCATTTACCCCTCCTTCTTTCTTCCCTTCCTTCTCCTACCAATCGTCCTGCTATTTCTTATGTTCCATAAATGAGTGAAACCATATGATAATTGTCTTTCTCTGCTTGACTTATTTTGCATAGGATTATCTCCTCCAGTCCAGACCATGTTGCTGCAAATGTTCAGTAATCGTTCTTTTTAATGGCTGAGTAATATTCCATTGTATATATGGACACATCTTCTTTTTTTTTTTAAGATTTTATTTATTTATTTGACAGAGAGAGACAGCCAGTGATAGAGGGAACACAAGCAGGGGGAGTGGGAGAGGAAGAAGCAGGCTCATAGAAGAGGAGCCTGATGTGGGACTCAATCCCAGAATGCTGGGATCACGCATTGAGCTGAAAACAGACGCTTAATGACTGTGCCACCCAGGTGCCCCAGGACCACATCTTCTTAATCCAGTCATCTATTGAAGGGCATCTCAACTCCTTCCACAAGTTAGCTATTGCAGACAATGCTGCTATGAACATTGGGGTGAATATGGCCCTTCTCTTCAGTACGTCTGTATCTTTGGGGTAAATCCCCAGTAGTGCAATTGGTGAATCATACGGTAGCTCAATTTTTAACTTTTTAAGGGACCTCCACACTGTTTTCCAAAGTGGCTGTACCAACCTGCATTCCCACCAATAGTGTAAGAGGGATCCCCTCTCTCCACATCCTCTCCAACATATGTTGTTTTTTGCCTTGTCAATTTTTGCCATTCTAACTGGTGTAAGGTGGTATCTTAGTGTAATTTTGATTTGAATTTCCCTGATGGCTAATGATTTTGAACATTTTTTCATGTGTCTGTTAACCATTTCTATGTCTTCATTGGAAAATTGTCTGTTCATATATTCTGCCAATTTTGTTGAAGAAATAATAGTTACCATTTATTAAGACTTACGTGATTCACATTGTGTCAAAATATTTTGATTAGTTATCTCACAATGGCTGGGTGAGGTAGTATTAAAAAAATCAAATACTACAGAAGTAAAGACTGCATTAGTTAGGGTTCCCCAGACAAACAGAACTAGAAGGACATGCATACGAAGAGATTTGTTGCATTTTTTGATTTGATTATTTGTTTCCTGTGTATTGAGTTTGAGAATTTCTTTGTAGATCTTGGATGCCAGTCTTTTATCTGTAGTGTCATTTGCAAATATCCTCTCTCATTCCATGGGCTGCCTCTCAGTTTTTTTGACTGTTTCCTTGACTGTGCAGAAGCTTTTTATCTTGATGAAGTCCTCAGAAGTTCATTTTTTCTTTTGTTTCTCTCATCTTTGGAGATCTGTCATGAAAAAAAGTAGCAGTGGCCAATGTCAAGGAGGGTAAAGCCTATGTTCTCATCTAAGATTTTGATGGATTCCTGTCTCACATCGAGGTCTTTCATCCATTTGGAGTTTATCTTTGTGTATGGTGTGAGAGAGTGGTCAAGTTTCATTCTTTTGCATGTAGCTGTCCAATTTTTCCAGCACCATTTATTGAAGAGACTCTCTTTTATCCCCTGGTTTTCTTTCCTGCCTTGTCAAAGTTAGTTGCCCAAAGAGACGAGGGTCCATTTCTGGGTTCTCTAATCTGTTCCATTGGTCTATGTGTCTGTTTTTCTGCCAGTGCCATACTGTCTTTGTGATCACAGCTTTGTAGTATAGCTTGAAATCGGCATTGTGATGCCCCCAGGTTTGTTCTTCCTTTTCAACAATTCCTTGGAGATTCGGGGCCTTTTCTGGTTCCACACAAATTTAAGGGCTGTTTGTTCCAGTTCTTTGAAAAGAGACGAGGGTCCATTTCTGGGGATAGCATTGAAAGTGTAGATTGCTCTGGGTAGCATGGACATTTTAACTGCATTAATTCTTCTGATCCATGAGCATGGAATATTTTTCCATCTTTTTGTGCCTTCATCAATGTCTTGCAAAAAGTGATTTGCAGTTTCTAGAATATAGATCCTTTACATCTCTGGTTAAGTTAATTCTGAGATAACGTATGAATTTTGGTGCTCCTGTAAATAGAATGGATTCCCTAATTTCTCTTTCTTCAGTCTCGTTGTTCATGTATAGAAATGCAACTGATTTCTGAGCATCGCTTTTGTATACCTCCACATTACCGAATTGCTCTATAAGTTCTAGTAGTTTGGGGATGGATTTTCTTGGGTTTTCCATATGGAGTATCATGTCATCTGTGAAGAGAGACAGTTTGACTTCTTCTTTGCCAACTTGGATACCTTTTTTTTTTAAGATTTTTTAAAAATTTTATTTGTTCGACAGAGATACAGACAGCTAGCGAGAGAGGGAACACAGCAGGCGGAGTGGGAAAGGAAGAAGCAGGCTTATAGTGGAAGATGTTATTTGGAAGGTTGTTTATCACTGACTCAATCTCTTCATAATTAATTGGCCTGTTTAAAAAATCAATTCCTTCCTGTTTCAGTCTTGTAGTTTATAAGTTGCCAGGAAGGCCTCCGTCTCTTCCAGATTGCTTAATTTATTGGCATATAGCGGTTGATAAGAGTTTCTAAAAATCCTTCCAATTTCATTGGTGTTTGTTGTGACCTCTCATTTTCATTCATAATTTTACTAATTTGGGTCCTTTCTCTATTCTTTTGAGTAAGTCTTGCCAGTGGTCTGCCAATTTTATGGATTCTCTCAAAGAACCAGCTTCTAGTTCTGTTGATCTGCTCTACTGTGGTTCTGGTCTCTAATTCATTGATTTCTGCTCTAATCTTGGTCAACTCCTTCCTTGTCAGTGGGTTAGGCCTGTCCCTCTGTTGCTGTTCCAGTTTCTTGAGGTGAGAATATAGAAACTGCATTTTAGATTTTTCTATTCTTTTGAGTGAGGCTTGGATGGCTATGTATTTCCCCCTTAGGACTGCCTTTGCAGTATCCCGTAGGTTTTGGGCCATTGTGCTTTCCTTCTCGTTANGGTCTCCATAAATTATTTAAATTGATTTTTGATTTCCTGGTTTATCGAGTCATTCCTGAGCAGGATGGTTCTTAGTGTCCAAATGTTTGAGTTTCTTCCAAATTTTTCCTTGTGGTTGAGTTCCAATTTCAGAGCGTTGTGGTCTGAGAATATGCAGGGAATAAGTTCATTCTTTTGGTATTGGCTGAGACCTGTTTTGTGTCCCAGAGCATGATCTATTCTTGAGAATGTTCCATGGGCATTAGAATAGAATGAGTATTCTTTGGTTCCGGGGTGTAGTGTTCTATCTATGAGGTCCATTTCGTCGAGTATGGCATTCAAAGCTCTTGTTTCTTTGCTGACTTCTTGCTTAGATGATCTGTCTATTGCTGATAGTGGAGTGCTGAGGTCTCTTACTATTAGTGTATTTTTATCTATATGGTTCTTTATTGTGGTTAAGAGTTGGTTTGTGTATCTTGCTGTTNTTGGCTTGTGTATCTTGCTGCTCCCCTGTTGGGGGCATATATATTTATAATTGTCATATCCACTTGTTGGATACATCCTTTAAGAATAATATAGTGCCCTTCTGTGTCTCTCACTATAATCTTTAGTTTAAAATCCAATGTGTCTGATATGAGAATTGATACCCCAGCTTTCTTTAGAGGTCCATTNCCAGCTTTCTTTAGAGGTCCATTGGCATGAAAGATGGTATTCCATCCCTTTACTTTCAGTCTGAATGTATTTTTAGGTTCAGAATGAGTCTCTTGTAGACAGGAAATGGATGGGTCATGTCTTTTTATCTAATCTGCAACCCTGCGGCATTTTATGGGAGCATTTAGGCCATATACATTGAGACTGCTTATTGAGAGATATGCTTTTAATGATGCCATGTTGCCAGTAAAGTCTTTGTTTCTATAGATTGTGACTTTCTATACTGTATCACTCTTGGGGCCTTTTTACTTTTTAGGACCCCCCTTAATATCTCTGTAGGGCTGGTTTCATGTGGTTACGAAATTGGTTAATGATTGGCGATTTTGGAACGTCTTTATTTCTCCATCAATTCTGAATGACAGCTTTGCTGGATAAAGGATCCTTGGCTNTTTTTTAAAGATTTTATTTATTTATTCGACAGAGATAGAGACAGCCAGCGAGAGAGGGAACACAAGCAGGGGGAGTGGGAGAGGAAGAAGCAGGCTCCTAGCGGAGGAGCCTGATGTGGGGCTCGATCCCAGAACGCCAGGATCACGCCCTGAGCCGAAGGCAGACGCCTAACCGCTGTGCCACCCAGGCGCCCCTCTCCATCAATTCTGAATGACAACCTTGCTGGATAAAGGATACTTGGCTGCATGTTTTTCTCTGAAAGAGCTTTAAAAATGCCCCCAAACCTTTCTCTCATTCCAGGTCCGTGTAGACAGGTCTGATGTAATTCTGATACCTTTGCCTTGGTATGTGAGAAATTTCTTTGCCCTGGCTGCTTTCAGTACTGCATCCTTGGATCAAATATTTGCGAATTGCACTATGACAAGACATGGTGTAGGTTTGTTGTGTTTGAGCTTGGGAGGGGTCCTCTCTGCCTCTTGGACATGAATGTTTGTTTCCCTTGCTAGATTAGGGACGTTCTCAGGTACAATTTGTTCAAATATCTCTTCTAGACCTCTGTTTTTCTCCACTGCCTCGGGGATGCTGATGATTCTGACATTGGAACATTTCATTGTCAGTAATCTCCCATAACCTACATTTATGAGAATGGATTTTTTTGAGTCCAGATTCTATTTTAGCTTTCTCTTCTACTAACCCATCCTCCAATTCACTGGTACGTTCCTCTGCCTAGGTGACCCTGGCTGTCAGAGACTCTAGTTTTGACTGCATTTGGCTCATAGAATTTTTAATTTCTACCAGATTTTCTCTCATTTCTGCCTTTAGAGATTCTATATTCTCATTAACATTTTTGTTAATACTTTTTTCAAGTCTACACATCATCTTGACCATTGTTACTCTGAATTCCATTTCTGATAATTTGATTATATCCATATTCATTAGTTCTGTGGCAGAGGCCACAGACTCATTGTCTTTTCTTTGCTGGGGGACTTCTCCTTCTTGTCATTCTGATGAGGAGAGGTTGCGGGGTTGTCCAGAGCCCAAATTATTGACCGGGACCCAGTCCATGCACCCTTGTTTTATAGGGATCTTAGGGATGTGGGCTTCTTGATTTTTCAGCCTACGTTCTGGGGGAGGGGTCTGCCGAGCCAATACTCAGGCAACCCTGTTTGGGTAGAGTTTCCATGTCCCCTGCAAGGGGGGATGGGGATAGGCACACTGTGAGCCAGTCTTTCCAGGCTTTTTTTCTCTGGTGCCTTTCCATGGTGGTTTGCTGTGCCTCTTCTTGAGAGTCAGAGCAGCAGAGAGCAGTGGCCGAATCTCAGGCTCTGTCTCAGAAGAGAGGGATCAGGGACTGTTCTCCACTGATGTTCTGGCCACTTTAACTCTGTTTCTGTTGGTGCTGCTCAACCCTTCATCGTCCCAGGATGTGCGCCCCACACCTGGCATCCCAGCCCTCACTTCCAGGGCCGGCATGTCTCTGTCCTTTGTGTTTCTAACACCACCAGCCACCAGCCACCAGCTGCCAACCGTCCTGCATGCTCCAGAGTTACCAGTCTCAGTTTGGTTCCAGTGAGCACACTGTAGCTCCATTTCAGTCTGGTGGCACGCGTTCCCTGGCTCACAGTCTCAGTCTGCTCTCTTGTGGGTGCCGGTCCGTGAGTCCACCTGCTCTCCCATGCAGGTGGCTACTGCTTCTTGGTGTCCAACCATGGCGGCTCCCTCCCCCTTCCATTTATTTTCCTATATCTGTGCATGGTTTCATGGCTCCCAACTTCTTACCTCAATACTCAGCACTGCAGATGTTCATTTGTAGAGACCCAGATGTATCTACCTGCGTCTCAGGCTGATTCTGTGGATGTTCAGGCTGGTCTGGTACCTATCCAACTCAACTCAGGGGACCGGCTGAAAAAGGGGTCCCCTATTCCTTCGCCATCTTAACTCTCAATCCTGACTTGCTATTGATCAAAAACACAAAGTGATTTTATTTATTTTGGATTCCTTGCTTAATATTTCCCCCTCTGCTCTGTTTTCCTCCCTGGGTTCTTTTATTTTGATGCTATTGAAGGAGGAAAGGGTAGACAAATTCTTAGCTCTGAAATATTCATATCATTCATATTGTTCCTTACACTGCCTAACATTTAGTAGGAATCCCATAATCTACATTCTTAAGATTGGATTTTTTTGAGCCAAGTTTCTGTTTCAACTTTCTGTTCTACCATCTCATCCTCCAATTCGCTAATTCGTTCTTCTGTCTCATTTTCCCTTACCGTCAGAGTGTCTAGTTGAGACTGCAATGGATTCATAGCATTTTAAATTTCTGAGAGATTTGCTCTCATTTCTGCCCTTAGAGATTCTATATTTTCATTAATATTTTCATTAATATTTTTTTCAAGTCTACACATCATCTCGACCATTGTTACTCTGAACTCCATTTCTGACCATTTGATTATATCTATATCCACCTTTTCATTGGCAGAGGCCACAGACTCTGTCTTTTCTTTGTTTGGGGGGATTTCTCCTCATTCTGATGAGAAGAGGTTGTAGGGATGCCCAGAGCCCAAATTATTGACCAGGACCCAGGCAGTTTGCACTTATTTTATAGGGACCTTAGCGATGTGTGCTTCTTGATTTTTCAGCCTGCCTTCTGGAGGAGGGGCCTGCCACACTAATGTTCAGGCAACCCTGTTTGGGTAGAGTAGCCCCATCCCCTGTGAGGGGGGATGGGGATTGGCACAATGTTTGCTGGTATTTCTGGGGTTTGCTTTCTGGCAGCTTTCCCTGGTAGTTTCAGTGACTCTTCTGAGAGTCAGTGCTGCAGTGGCCATATCCTAGCCTCTGTCTCAGAATGGAGAGATAGCAGTCTGCTGTTCACTGAGCTCTCTTGGCCACTTTAACTCTTTTTCTGTCAGTGCTGGTAAAATTCCTGCAGTGTCCTGAGTTGTGCATCCCATAGCTGCTCTCCCATCCTTCGTTTCCAGGGTCCACATGTCTCTGCGCTTTGTGCTTCTAACACCACCAGGATTTTCGTGCCACTCCTGAGCTCCCTGTTTCAGAGTATTTCGCGCATGCTCTGGAGTGCTGTTTTTCAGTCTGGTCTCGTGCGTGCTCCCGAGCTCCCAGTATCAGTCCTGTTCCAGTGAGCACCCCAGAGCTCTGGTTTTCAGTGTGGTCACACACGCATTCCCAGGCTCATGGTCTCAGTCTGCTTTCTCGCAGGTGCACGACCACAAGTCTGGCCCACTCCCCAGTGCAGGTGGCTACGGCTCCCTGGCACCCAAGCACAGCAGCTTCCTCCCCCTTCCGTTTATCTTCTGATATCTGTGTGTGGATTCACAGCTCCCTGCTTTGTACCTCAATACTCAACACTGGAGATGTTTGTT
Organism: Ailuropoda melanoleuca; assembly: GCF_002007445.2. Classification (NCBI taxonomy): domain Eukaryota; kingdom Metazoa; phylum Chordata; class Mammalia; order Carnivora; family Ursidae; genus Ailuropoda; species Ailuropoda melanoleuca. The sequence continues at coordinate 14,929,588 of NC_048224.1, read as the reverse complement.
TGTAGAGATCCAGATGTATCTTCCTGTGTCTCAGGCTGATTTCGTGGGTGTTCAGGATGGTCTGGTGGATATCCAGCTCGATTGAGGGGACCTGCTGAAAAAGGGGTCCCCTACTCCATCACCTTTTCTCCCCCCTCCTCCTGCCCATTTCTTAACTGGATTATTTGTTTTTTGGGTGTCAAATATGAGAAGTTCTTTATAGATTTTGAATGCTAACCTTTTATCAGCTATGTCATTTGCAAATATCTTCTCCCATTCTGAAGGTTGCCTTTTAGTTTTGTTGATTGTTTCATTCACTGTGCAGAAGCCTTTCATTTCAACAAAGTCCCAATAGTTAATTTTTGCTTTTGTTTTCCTTGCCTCAGGAGCTGTATCTAGTAAGAAGTTGCTACAGCCCATGCCAAAGGGGCCATGCTGCTATCCAGCTTTCTCAGTGCAATTTGTTGAAGAGATTGTCCTTTTTTCCATTGAATATTCTTTCCTACATTGTCAAAAGTTAGTTGACCATATAGTTGTGGGTCCATTTCTGGGTTTCCTATTCTGTTCCACTGATTTATGTGTCTATTTTTGTGCCAGTAGCATACTGTCTTATTGGCTGCAGCTTTGTAATATTGCTTGAAGTCTGGAATTGTGATGCTGCCAGCTTTATTTTACCTTTTCAGATTGTTTTGGCTATTCAGGATTGTTTGTGGTATCATACAAATTTTAGGATGTGACTAATGCTGTTGGTATTTCAATAGGGATTGCATTAAATGTGTACATTGCTTTGAGTAGTATAGACATCTTAACAATATTTGTTCTTCCAATCCGTGAGCATGGAGTGTCTTTCCATTTGTTTGTGTCATCCAAATTGCCAAGGAAAAAGTCGTATTCACAGATGACATGATACCCTATGTAGAAAACTCAAAAGACTCAACCAAAAGATTGCTAGAACTGATACATCAATTCAGTAAAGTCACAGGATACAAAATCAACATTCAGAAATCTGTTCCATTTCTATACACCAGTAGTGAAGTAGCAGAAAGATTAATCAAGGAGTCAATCCCATTTACAATTACACCCAAAGCCTTAAGATACCTATGGATAAGCCTAACCAAAGAGGTAAAAGATATGTAGTCTGAAAACTATAGAACACTTATGAAAGAAATTGAAGCTGCATTTATATTTCAAAACAAAACCTAAGGGGTGATTTGCTGGCTCAGTCCATAGAGCTGAGACTCTGGATCTCAGGGTTGTGAGTTCTAGCTCCAGGTTAGGCATGGAGCCTACTTGAAAAAAAAACAGAAGAAAAGAAAAGAACCCCATAATTTAATATATACACTGTTTTTGTGCAAATGTATAATTTCCCAATAATTATAGAAAGCTTAGATTACATATTATTTATATGCATAAAGCTTAATCCTTGCTTAATGCAAAATCGGATATACAACGTTCTTGAAATGAATTCATTCAACCTTGCTCAAAGCTTTTCAATGACTGACTTCGAAAAGGCTGTGTTTGTTTTCAAGGCAGGGATAATGAAGCTGCTTCCCTGTGCCTTTTCTATTGGTCCCAACACTTTTCTCTTTCCTTAGCTGTTATTTGATGTCATTTTTAAATGCATTACTTTCCTATTTGTCTTCCAATAGAGCTGTTCGAGCTCATAAGACCTGCTCTGAACCTTGCTCCCAGGACCAAACACAACAATATAGATGTGGGTTGGATCCTATCACAGTTCAAGACAATTGTCAATTCTTTTTTTTTCAAATCTATTCCATTTTTTAAATTCTTTTTTAATGTAACTGATGGGGCATTAACATTTTGAGGAACTTCTTCTTAGTATTGGTTCATGTTAAGTTCCATTGACTGTAATTTTTAGTTCTTTCTTAATGCAGTATTTTCTTGAATATCCAATCATTGCTAGGTAGCAGAGAATAGAGTCATAATAGTAATTTGATATGTCTCAAGGTCATAGTGCTTGCTATTCCTGATGCAATTCCTATGAATCCTACCTCCTTGAAAACAAAACTATAAAACTCTCCAGGCACAATTTGTAACAGAATGTAGTTAATCCACACCACAAATTTACTCTACGCCAGTGTAATTTACTAACATTGCCTCTATTTAATTTAATCTCAAAGTCACTAAAATCTAAAAGATGATTCAAATGCTTGTTTTGGGTACAATTCATTATTCATTTGTGTTTTTAAAGATGAAGACAGTTATGTTATCTCCAAATGAAATTAGCACATTCAATAACCAATACAATATTAAATATCTAAACTTTTGCCATTACAGCAAGGTCAAATGTGGTGTTTTCTACTCTATTGATTCACATTTATGACCCAAATGATGTTGCTGCTTATGCACAAAGTACAATTAAATCAAGGTTAGACAAGAAGACTTCTCTGGCACAGGATAGAGCACTAAGAAATTATACAGTACTGTTAAAATTTGAATTAGGATCACTTTTAATGATATATTATATGGTTTTCTTAAATATTAACAGAGTAAATCTTTATCCCTACTATTGAGTTCAGTTTCTAAACTATCCATATTGATAATGTGATAATTTCAAGTTACACCTGATTGTAGCTAATGATTCATATATTAAAATGAATAAATGTTTTTCTGTAGGACATTTAAATGAAATATAAGAAATGAACCCCATCAGAAAACTTAATTTTCCTCTTAAAAGCCAAATTTCTGTTTAAGAATATATTCATGTTAAAGTGCTCATAACTCAAATTAGTTAAATAAGTGCATGATAAGTAATACCACTATAATGTACTTTAAAAGGTAATTAAACTATTTAGAGAGTAATCATAAATTTCAATAGATTTATATTTTGGAAAAAATAGATATCTTACAATTTATGTTAAGTTATAATGAAGTACAAAAATGTATCAAACAGTAATTTTGGAACTGTCATAGTGAATCAGGGATTTTTGTCATCTGGCCTTTATGTGTACATCAAGAAATAATCTTACATATTATTTTCCTATTATTTTGAAGCATAACTACAAAAATTACACAACTGGATTTGATGTTTAATGAATAAGAGTAGTTGATCTTCCTGAATCTATATTTTGAGTTACAGTGAGATAAGTATATTTGAGTGAGTTCATCTGATTACACTCACACTGACCTCATTTGTAAAAAAGAGTAATGGAAGCATATGACACACATTGAACAATTTCATTATTGTTTCCAAATCCTGGTTTTTCTGGACAGATATATGTCAGTATAAATGCTATGATGCATCGCGCATGCAACTGCTTATCTTAGCATCAGCTTTCACATGAAAAACTATTACACAAATTCCACCATTATCAGAATGACTCTGTGTGCCAATTCAAACACCTGGGAAATAATTTTGCCACAGATTTTGATATGGTAAGGAGCATTTCCTTCAAGATACACCATCTTTTAACTTTCTATAACCTTAGAAAATTTGCCAACCTCTATATAAATGATTCTCTAATCTACATGGCCACCATTAATCTCCTCCCTGACTGAGCTCAAGGTCTGTTGCTTGGTTAATGCCACTGTGATGTTCACTGCCAAACCAAATTCCACTTATTAAAAACATTGATACCTTATGCAATTCTGTCTTCCCTCAATTCTGCCAACCTTTTCTTTTCTGTTTTTTACATAGTCAAAACCATTCTCCTAATCCTCGAGGTTCAAAAGTAATCATTGCTTTCCTGTTTTTTCTAAAATCCAGTTAGTCCACAAGTGTAGCCAAAGCTTCCTCTCCAATTTACCACTTCTTCTCCATTTTCATTGCCATTACCTTAAACAAGGCCTTCACTAATTTATGTGTAAACTTAAGTTCCACAGGAAAAATCCAAATCTTACTTTTAAAAATTATATCCTAATCCTGTTCAAGTTCCCATTCACAGCCTAAAAACCTTAACCAACCTTTAAACTCAAGTATATAATGAGTAATCCTTCAAAATTATGGTTAGCTCAAATAAAAATTTATAGTAAAAATAATAAAACAAATGAAGGCAAATGAACTTATTTTTTCAAAGACAGTATAAGTTATCTTCCCAACTTGTGTTAAAATGTCAAACAGGGCAAAAACTGGAGAGAAATGAATAATATGGAAGTTAGATAACAAGACACGTGTTTTTGATTCTTTCTGCAAGAAGACACAGTAAAAATGAAAGAAGGGAGAAAGGAAATTAGGGATAACTAAATTTGTCAAGTGTTTATATACACTATTTATAGTATTGTATGTGTGTGATATATAATATATGCAATACAGAGAATTGCAATAGCCTTATAATTGACCTTTCTCCCTGCTGGCACTTCTCTTCTACAATCTATCTTGCATCATGAATGCATGATGAATCTTGCAAAACAATGCCCTGCACACATTATTCTCATGCTCAGCATCCTTCATTGGTTCCTCATCGTGTGGAATGAAAAATCCTCCTGCAAATAAAATGCACAAACCTTGATTTGGAACTTGAGCCTCTCATAAACCTATCCTTAAGCCACCTTGCTTATTAAATTGGTCCTAAATGGAATTAATATTCTGGCTCTACTAACACTTTTCATAACCTTCCTTCCAATCAAAAATCTCAATACTTTTGTGTCATTTGCTTCTCCATCTCTGTTGGTTAGTTATCCAACAGTCATCAGGTAACTTGAATCTCTTTTCTTGTCTCTATTTCCATTAAAACAGCATGCATTATTTCCTATGATAAATAGCCTCTCCCTGATCCCTGTCTCTTAACTTTCACTTTCCTATTCTCAGTTATAAGATTGATTTTCCACTCTTAGCTAGACTTTTGCTTGGGTCTGTGAATATCTTTATTTTCTCCAGTCATCTACCTTAAGCTCTTGGGCTCTGTGATAGCTCAACCTTGCAGAATTAGGAGTCTTTTATCTGTGTATATTGATCATTGCCTTGGTGGCTCTTTTTAGATGCAATCTTTTGCTTTTCTAAGCCTATATCACCAGCTTGATTCTCTTCACCTAAGAAAATCTTACTGGATAGCACCTTTGGCCCACTTAACCCTGTACACAACAGATTCTCCTCAGAACAATTCTTCTGACTCTATGCCTTTTAGTCTTCCTCATGTTATTCCTTCTAAAGACACAGCATGAATATATGAAGATGATCAACACTCTAAATGTTTAAACCATCTATATATATAATAGCTCATTGATATCAATGAAAGCCTTATAACAGAAAAAAATATGATCATTACTAAATTTCTTTGGACTAATAATCCAACTACAAATATTTTAAGCTTTACCAACAAATTAAAATTGGAAATCTCACAAACTCATCCATTCTTACTTCTATCTCAATCTAAGTATGTTGAAACTTTTCTGGATCAAGTAGATTTTACTTCATCCTAACTAATTATAAAAGAATCAGAAAAATAACACTTCAAAGCATTCTAATTTCAAAGAAAATATTGAGACAGCTTTGTTAGTTTATAGAGTCAGGTACCTGGGCCTAATGAGTGCTTCTAACAAATAAAGAAAGTCAACTAAACTGTTGCATTAAAATCTAGACATTACAATGTGTATATTTCCAATAAACATACCTCCCCAAAAGGGTTGAAGTAGTGATCATGGTAATAGTAGTGATACTAGTGATGGAATATTGAATTTCCTATAATAGTAATATATACCATATACATATTTTTTTTTACTATTTTTTAATACCATATACTCCTAGTTGTGACTGGATTCCTGATGCCTTTCTTTTTCTTGTTTAAGGTAACATTCAGTGACCTTGTAACCATGGTTACATATCTGGCTCTGGATTTGATTCTCTAGTTTCTGGAACTCTTTTCTTTCACTGATACTCAGTAAACAATCTGCCACTCTTTCTATGTTTGGCCGCTGATGCCTACCTGAGAACATGTATAGGTTCTATTTCACCTTTCTCCCTCCATGTTTAAAAGTGTTAGTTTTCCCCTAACAAGATACAGATCACCCATACTTTTTATTTGTTGTTAGATAGTGGTGTTTCTATATAAGCTTAATTTCCCCATGTGTAAAATGGACAAGTATTAAAAGGGTTAGCATATTTCCGAGATGAATAAATTAAAAACATAAAAATATTGCCCTGAAATTAAAATTCAATAAGCACTGCACAGGAGCTGAAATACTGAAAGATTTTAGTAAATAATTATTTTTGGAAATTGCACTTAAGAATCAAAACAATATGATAAATCGATCATATCAGATCTTAGACAAACTACTTCTAGAAGAGCAGCAAATAAATTGGTTACATACATTCTTAGTCAATCAGCTAGTAAATTTAAAATCTATAGTGAACGACTTTACACGTAGAAGAGTTTTAAACTATCTGTATTGTTTACATGGAGGACATCTAAGGTTATCCAAAAACTCCTTGATAAATCAAAAACAGGAATTTTCAGGGTTAGTTTCTGTCTCTCAATCTATGTTAAAGAAACTTTCAGCATTGAAACCATAATTTTGAATACATGTATCAAACAGAGCTCCTATGATGGTAAGAGAGGTTGTTAAAGATGTGTTAAGCCTCTTACAGTGCTGTATTATTGCTTTAAGGGCATAGTAAATATCAACCCCATCTAAAGAACTAACATAACATAATAAAAACTGTTTTAAAAAAAGAAAACAAACTCATGGTTATGAGAGGGGAGGGGGTTTGGGGGTAGGTAAAATAGGTGATGGGGATTAAGGACTGCATTTGTCATGATGAGCACTGGGTGATTAAAATAAAGTAAAAAAAAAAAAAACTCCTGTGATGATATTGACATAAATTTAAAAAGCCTTTAAGATTTTTCTTAAACTGACTCCAAGCTTGAAGGCAAAACAGTCCATTAGCCATTATTAAAATAACTACTAAACAAACTGATCCCTTACAATTCATTCACATTTTAGTATCATTTGCAAAGAGTTAAAAGTATCAGTTACTCTTACAACATCTACCAAGGAGGTGAATTGTTATCCATTCCTTCTTGAATTAGCACAACATTCATGTAGATAAGAGGCTAAACATACATTTTTGGAATTTTTGCTTTCATCTCTTATGGTCCATCAGGTCTTAGACTTTGAGGGTAACTGAGTTATAACTGTATCTATATTCCATCAGGTCAAAGTGCATGACTCTTGCTCACTTCTATACCTTTGGTGTGTAACACAGTGCTTAGCATGATAGTGATGAGGTACAGGTGAGGTTCAGTGGGATGGGGTCTGGAGCCGACAACCGAGAAAGAATTCTTGAGACGTCTTTATTGCAAAATGGTGGTTTATTAAAGCATGGGGACAGGACCCATGGGCAGAAAGAGCTGCTGCCACCAGGATTGTGAGGAATGGCCTATTTTATACCCTCAAGTGGGGAGGGGGCTAGGGATAGCATAAGTCTCTAAGGAATTTTGGAACCAAGGTCTCCAGGACCTTGAGGGGGTTAGCTACTGTTGGTAAAGGGTCATTTATTACCGTCTAATAAAACCTTAGTCATGAGACCCTTCAGATGTCTATCGGTGGGCCATATGCTTGGGGGATGATTGCCAATACATATCTTGGGGGGTTAGAGATAAAGGAAGTTTCCAAAGGAATTTTTATACATATAAGATCTTGGTGGAGGGAGGGGTCAGGCTAGGACTGCCTTTTGCCCTTAGCAAAGTATAACATCAAGGCAGCTGAGTTCCTAGAGGAATGTCACCATGCCTATTTCAAGGACTTGTCAATGGGCTGTAGGTAGTAATGACAGTTTCTTTGTCCTTTAGGGCAGCCAGGAGTGCCTAGGGAATGTTGCATACATCCCATGGTGGGGGGGTTGCAGGGTGTCAGCTTCTGCTTTATCTTCAGCTTGCCATCCGTTCCCTCATCATTTCCCCCTGAACAATTTTGACCCTTAAATCTTTAAGGTTGTTGAAGGTGGAAGGTCTCATCTTCTGTAACTTCTTCCTGCTGAATAGGGGCATAGAGATGTCCCTACCTATGGGTCAGTATTGTTCAGTTGGGCAATATATAGGGGAGTCACAAAAGGGGAGGCTGCTGAATCCAACACAGACAACATAGATGAATCTCCTTGAGTAGAAGGGATCATCTGTTAGCTGGAAGTTATGGCAGTGAAGGAGTCTTGGCACTAGGCAGGGAGACATCAGATATAACAAAACAAGGTTAACATTATAAGGAAAGATCTGAATAAAAGATATTTGATAGTTGACCTTTGATAATTTTCCTCCAGTCCAGGAGTTTAAAGCAATCACTAAAGGAAAGAGATCATTTAAAGCACCAATTTGAGCATTCATGTCAGGTAGAAACCCAGAAGTATTTTGTGGTAATCTGGACTGTATACACAGCATTGTTTTTATGCTACCACATATTTCACCTTGTATAGCAGTTAAAAACATCTATCACTCTATTCTATAGAGTATCACTTAGGGCTTTGACCATGTATTCAAGAGTTTCCATGTGCCAAACAACGTGCTCCAGTCTCAAAGAGATAACAAAGATAGATGCTAGGTGGTCATACCAGTGAGACACAGAACATGCCAACCATGGTTTTAAATTTGGAAAGTTGGCTGGGTTGGTAATGGTTTTAATAATGCATCCATGCATCCAGGCAAAACCCAGAGTACAGTGGCTTATCTGGCAAGGAGAAAGCTATGGACACAGGTTAAGTTGCAGAGCCATTGGGTCCCAGCCAGGAGCCAGTCATGTAATACTGGGCCTCCTTGAAACTGCAGTCAGGATTTCAAGGGCTACTTGGTTTTGGAGGGCCATACATACAATGATTTCAGGCCCCTATTTGATTGGGGAGTTATGGCTTGACAATAATCCCCTTTTCTTTCCAAATGGCACCATGAGCATGGAGGACCAGGGAAATATATTTGAATTCAGTATAAATATTTTTAAGGCTTTTGCCAATTGCAAAGCACAGGTGGGCACTATTAATTCTGCTTTGGGGGCAGACATGTTTGCTGACAGGGCTTTGCCCTCAACAGTCTTGACAATAGCATACCCAGTTTTTTTTTTACCCCTCTTTTCCATGAAACTATTACCATTGGTGAACCAGTTGTCCTCTGTATTTTCAATAGGGACTTCTTAAATCTGATCGACTAGAATAAACAAGATCAATAACCTCTGAATGGTTATGCTCTATAGAAGTACAATGGTCAGCTCCAGGCTTAAGGGTAGCTGGGTTTAAAGTCTGACAGGTTTTAAGCACTATTTTAGGCATACCTATAAGCATAGCATGGTATTTAATAAGTCAGCTTCCCATCACCCATTGGTGGCTTTTGTTCTTGGACCTGATGTGAAATCATTAGTCAGAGACTGTCCCACAGTGAGTTTTGAGGCTCCTTTTACCAGGAGGGCTGTTGTCTGCTTGGCTAAAGCCTCTCCTTATAATTGTATATCTGTAGAGGTGGCTTCTAGGATTAAATATAACTATGCAGGATGAAAGCATTAAGAAGCCTTTGTTTGGGGTCTAGCCTTATTATCTTAACAAGGAATCACTGGCGAGTAGGGGGAAGACTTGTCAAGAGATAAAGGCATCCCCAAGTCATCATCCAGTCCAGTCACAAGGAAAGTGGGGTCATCCATTATCTCCACAAGCCCATAGTTAACCCTATGGAGTGGGGTATGCTCTGGCTTTTAGGAAATGATTTCATCATCACAGCCACATTGGTCAAGGTGATAGCCGAGTTATACAATCGTTGGGGAATCTATTCCATTTCCATTTGTTCAAATAATTAAATATATGCCCATGGGGTTCTGTTATTAGCTCCATAGAATAAGAAGCATGAAGATTATCTATACATGAGCTATTGTATAGGAATAGAAAAAGCTATTTCTCTTAATTTTACCTCAAGGTGTCTAGCTTAAGCAAACATTTAAGGACAATCAGATCTAGAATTTAACATCCACAAAGGTGGGTTATTTAAACATAATTTTTTAACATCCACAAAGGTGGGTTATTTAAACATAATTTTTCTCTCTAAAGTAACCCTCATTTCCACAAATAGCCAAATCAGGACTAATTTGTTTGCAAAACAAGTCCAATTTTAACAAACTTGGCCTAATTATTTACATAAGTTCAGCGAGAATAGTGATTGATTGTATAAATCTCCAGGTTGAACTTTTAGTAGCCTCTCCAGGCCAGAAGCCAAGCCAAGTACTTGTCATCAGTCATGCCTGTAATACCTGTAGGTTTGGGCAGATTCCTCTCCACGAGGTCCCCAAAGTATCCTGAGGTTCTAGCACCTGCCAGGAAGTGACATTCTTTACTCACCTGGTGAGGCTGCTGGGAACTCTGTAAGCAAGGTATCAGGCCATTTCCAGGGGGTTTTATGGCTCCAGGTTTCATAACGTCAACCTTAGTTCCTGAAAGCTGTTTGGTCATATCTGAGTCTATGCATGTCTCTCAAATATGACATTCCAGTCAAAGGCTTATGGTAAAATAACCAGTTCCTGAAAGCTGTTTGGTCATATCTGAGTCTATGCATGTCTCTCAAATATGACATTCCAGTCAAAGCCTTATGGTAAAATAACCAGTGTTTCCAATGGTATCCTGTTACAAGGAGAACAATACTTATTGAACTTATGCAAATGATTATGGTTGCCATGGAAGAAAGAATACTTACTGAGACCTTTTTAATTTCAGAGGGTTCAGGTAGAAAAGTTAAATGCTCTAATTTGCTTTATTATTATTTCTGTATATCACTGATGTCTTAAGAGAAAGTTTCCTCAGTCTGGAAGAGTAAACATTAGAGAACCAGTAATGTTTTAAACAAGAGTCACAACACTAAAATCTTTTAGTTAATTTAGTCCTATGTTACTAATTCTTGTTTAGTTTGCAGCTTTAGTTAGTTCTGGAAATTTTTACCCATTTCAGTTTTAGGATTCCATAAAGATATTGAATACCTGTACCTGTCCTAAAAAGTCCTTTATATGAATCTCTTTGAAGATGAAACTCATTTTAGAAGAGAATAAGAACAATTACAAATAACAAAAACACAGAATGGACATGGTTAGTAACTGATGAGTTTACAGTATAGCTGGCAAGGAAGTCAGGTTACTTCTGTGACACACAACACTTCGATAGCCAGAAAAGAGTGATGACAACCTTATATTAAAACATTAAAACTTTAGGAATTGCATATTATCTCTAGAATAGTTACAGCATTTACCCAAATGTAACCTAAGGCTTATCATTTGTTTAACAGTGCTTCCAGAGTAACTCAGCATACCAAAGAAAAAGGCCTAATGAGTTAAACAGACTTCATTTATAAGAAGAGAAAACAGATTCACTCTCTAGAGGGTAAAATCACAAGGACTTGATAATTGTTTAGATTTAGGGAGAAGGGTCATTCTAATTCATTAATTCAAGTATTTATTGATTAACTCCTATATTTCAGATACTGTACTGGTAGGAGAAATAGATGGTAAACAAGCATTATCTCTGCTCTCAAGAGGCTTATTGTCTAGTGGGAGAGATTTTAGTGTTAAGTAGAACAAGAGGATAGATATTGATAACTTTTAAGTTCCTGGCTTGGACCACTGAATGGATGATAGTGCTATTAACTGTGAAAGAAAATACAGGAGAAGCAAGTAGGGAAACAGATATCAAATATTAAGAAATCAATTACAAGGCAATGAATAAGTAATATAAACTGTGGTGATGGAATCTCATCTCTTTGAAATTAGTGCTTAAAACTAAATGATCTCCTAAAACTAACCTTCTATCATTCTGTATTCTTTATTTATAAGAAAACTCAAAATCCAAAGCTTCAAATTAACAGAAAAAAACTAATTTTTTCATCTTTAATATGGCCTCTTTAATTTCTAATAGAATAATTTCTAGGAAAATTATTTCAAACATTGAGCTCCCTCTAGTGAATTAAAACTGTGATTTGCCTTATTAATTTTATTTTTTATTTCTTATTTAAATTCAATTAGCCAACATATAGTACATCATTAGTTTCAGATGTTGTGTTCAATAATTTATCAGTTGTGTATAACACCCAGTGCTCATCACATCACATGCCTTACTTAATGGCTTGCTAATTTTAAAGCCCCACAAATATTTTCAGAAATTCAACTCTGCCTTAGCTACTGCTAAATATTGAGGGAGCACAGTTCAAGGACATGATTAAAATGGAACACACTGAACATGACTGAGACTATGGAAAGTGGAAACAAGTTCAGAAATTTAAAGAAAAATGGATTGGCTAGGAACCAAGAGCTTATGGGCAACACCAAACAATGAAATAGAATGGTCTTGAGGCAGCCTATTGGTAGAGGGCTCTAAAGTGTAGACTGAGAAATTCATATTTGATTTAATATGAAAGAGGACATTTCTATAATAATCAAGAAAATGACCTAGCATAATGTTGGAAAAAATTATCGTGGCAGTTGTACAGAGGATTAAGTAGATTTTGGAAGAGTGAAGGCAGGGACACAAATGCTATGATATAGGCAATTAGATGACAGGATCATGAAGTGACTGGACAGTGCAGCAGAGGCAGGTTCAGTGACTCATCCCATGCAAGAAATGTCATCTAGAAAAAATGGATTAGAAGGGAATAATTTGTTCTGGAAATGTGCTTACATTTTACAGGGCTCCTGTCAGGTTATTTGGAAAATGTCACACTTGAGAGTTGCTCCTCCACAAAGAAAGCATAGCAAAATCTTAGGATGTAAAATTAACATGAACAGCTTCAGAGATCTCAACCCTAGGAAGAAACATACTTGCAGAAGGAACAACAAGTGATAAATCATAGATCTGAAAATGCTGTGAGAGTATAAAAGACTTAGTAAGATCATCTGGAATGACATCACATTCACTGTAGAAGTGTTGAAGAATCAGAAAACTGTGATTACATTATTGACACAGAGTCATTGATTGCATCAAGAAATGTCAGGTTTTCCAGATTACTAACAGAGGAAATGGGAACAAAAGAACAAAACATGCCCTATAAATGACAATATACTTCAATGGCAAAATGTCAAGACACTGAAGTTTATGAGGTTACGTCAAACCAGTTTCCCATTTAATTTACTATGCTTGTTGACACACACACACACACACACACACACACACACACACACAAATGGTGGTTTGGAACATAGCATTTTAGAAAAATATATAATGTCAACTTAAATATGATTTGGGTGTTCAATGTTAGAATTACTGTAGTTTGAAAAACTTATTTTTTTTGAAGTTTCAACTTTCTTAATGGTGCAGAAGAAAGTGTAGATGATTTATAAGGTATCTATGCGAATTCTGGTCAGTTTTTTAGAACAAGAGTAAATAAAGACATGTTGACATTAGCTGTGTTGCTAACACAAGCAAGGCAGAAGTGAAACAGTTCTATTGGCCTCAGCCCAGATGGATTTTGTATTGGCCAAATTTACACAGTGCATAACACATGGGAAGGTAAGAATGTTTTTTTATATTTTCTACAATAGGAATATGATCATATAAAAATATTGGTTTTATCAACAAGTAGAAAAATATCCACAATATGTAAGTTTATATAGATTTGATTTAGTACCCAAAGTGTGGGATGCAGCTCATTTATTTTTTTAATTTTTTTATTATGTTAGTCACCATAAAGTACTTCATTAGTTCTTGATGTAGTGTTCAATGATTCATTGTTTACATATAACACCCAAGGCTCATTGCAATACATGCCTGCCTTAATACCCATCACCTCATCCCCCCACCTCCCCCCCAAAATCCTCAGTTTGTTTCCTGGAGTCCATAGTCTTTCATGGTTCATCTCCCCCTCTAATCCCCCCCTCCATTTTTCCCTTCCTTCTCCTGATGGTCTCCATGCTATTCCTTATGTTCCACATATAAGTGAAACCATATAATAATTGTCTTTCACTGTTTGACTTATTTCACTTAGCATAATTCCCTCCAGTTCCATCCACGTTGATGCAAATAGTGGGTATTCAACCCTTCTTATGGCTGAGTAATATTCCATGTATATATGGACCACATCTTCTTTATCCATTCGTCTGCTGAAGGGCATCTCAGCTCCTTCCACAGTTTGGCTATTGTAGACATTGCGCTATGAACATTGGGATGCATATGGCCCTTCTTTTCACTACATCTGTATCTTTGGGGTAAATACCCAGTAGTGCAATTTCTGAGTCATAGGGTCACTCTACTTTTAACTTTTTGAGGAACCTCCACACTGTTTTCCAAGGTGGCTGTACCATCAAAATCCTAGAGGAGAACATAGGCAGTAACCTCTTTGACATCGGCCACAGTGACTTCATTCAAGACACATCCCCAAGGCAAGGGAAACTAAAGCAAAAAATGAACTTTTGGGACATCATCAAGATAAAAAGCTTCTGCACTGCAAAGGAAACAGTCAACAAAACAAAGAGGCAACCCACAGAATGGGAGATGATATTTGCAAAGGACATTACAGATAAAGGGCTGGTATCCAAGATCTATAAAGAATTTCTTAAACTCAACACCCGAAGGAAAGAAAGAAAAAGAAGAAAGAAAAAGAAAGAAAGAAAGAAAGAAAGAAAGAAAAGAAAAGAAAAGAAAAGAAAAGAAAAGAAAAGAAAGCAGTCAATAAATGGGCTGAAGACATGAACAGATGCATTTCCAAAGAAGACACACAAATGGCTAACAGACGCATGAAAAAATGTTCAACATCATTAGGCATCAAGGAAATTCAAATCAAAACCACAAAGAGATACCACCTTTCACCAGTTAGAATGGCAAAATTTAACAAGTCAGGAAACAACAAATGTTGGAGAGTATGTGGAGAGAGGGGAACCCTCTTACACTGTTGGTGGGAATGCAAGTTGGTACAGCCACTTTGGAAAACAGTGTGGAGCTTCTTCAAAAAGTGAAAAATAGAGCTACCCTATGACCCAGCAATTTCACTCCTGGGTATTTAAAGCTACAGATGTAGTGAAAAGAAGGGCCACATGCACCCCAATGTTCATAGCAGCAATGTCTACAATAGCCAAACTGTGGCAGGAGCTGAGATGTCCTTCAGCAGATGAATGGATAAAGAAGATGTGGTCCATATATACAGTGGACTATTAATCAGCCATCAGAAAGGATGATTACCCAACATTTTCATCAACATGGATGGAACTGGAGGAGATTATGCTAAGTGAAATGAATCTAGCAGAGAAAGACAATTATCATATGGTTTCATTTATATGTGAGGAATAGCATGGAGATCATTAGGAGAAGGAAAGGAAAAATGAAGGGGGGGAAGAGAGAGATAGTCAAACCACGAGAGACTATGGACTTTGGGAAACAAACTAAGGGTTTTAGAGGGGAGGGGGTGGGGGCATGGGTTAGCTTGGTGATAGGTATCAAGGAGGGCATGTATTGCATGGAGTACTTGGTGTAATATGTGAACAAAGAATCACTAACTACTGATGTACTGTATGGTGACTAACATAACATAACACAAAAATAAAAAAATTAAAAAATAAAAGCATAAACTTTGGAGTAAAAAAAAGTATGTTGACTGATAAAGGTGTGGAGATAAAATTGGAGTAAGAACAACAAAACTTTTCACCACAATAATAAAGATTGGAAGGAGAAAGGAGCAACTACATGATGGATAAACTGAACAATACCTTGACCAACTGAACAAAATCATGGCAGTTTTTTGTATCCTCAGTAAAATTTTTTTCTACATTTGAAATTATTTCCAAATAAAAAGCTTTTTTTTTTAATTGGAGGAGAACAAAGAACATAAACATCAAATACAGTGGGATGAATTGTGTCCCTCCAAAAGACATATTCAAGTCCTAACCTATGGTACCTATATTATGACCTCATTTAGAAATAAGATCTTTGCAAAAGTAATTAAAGATCTTGAAATCACACTGATTAGGGTGGCCCTAAATATGATGCCTGGTATCCCTATAAGAAAAGGAGAGAACACAGAGACACACAGAGAAAGAGCCCACCTGAAAACAGAGGCAGCGATTGGAGTGATGCTGATAAAAGCCAAGAAATACCAAAGGCTTCTGAGTGCCACCAAAAGCTTGGAAGAGGCAAGGAAGGATTCTATCCTAGAGTCTTCAGATGGAGCATAATCTTGCCGACACCTTGATTTTAGACTCCTAGCCGCCAGAACTTCGAGAAAATAAATTTGTTGTTTTGAGACACCAAATTTGTTACAGCAACCTTGGGACATTGATATATCATGAAAAATACTAGGGCTATAGAAGATAAATATCAAAAAGAAGAAAGAAAGAAAAAAATTAGAAAGAAAATAAATATATAAAGCAGGCGAAGGAGAACAATCCTTGCATAAATGAAGTCTCCAAGGGGGAAGATAAAAATGGAACAGAATGAATATTTTAAACTATAATTCAGAACAGAAAATCTTTTCCTAAAACACCTGAATCTACATAGGGAAACAGCATACAATACATCACTAAATCTGATTCAGAATAATTAACATTAATATTAATGTTTGAAAATTTTTAGATTTCAGTGATAAAGGAAGGTCCTTTCAGCAGCCAGACAAAAATTTACAATGGAAAAAGACAATGAAATCAAACATCTCCCCAGTCAGGAAATAGTGGAGCAACACTTATAAAATACACAAGGAAAGTAAGTCCCAGGATTTCATATTTAACTAAGCACTCCTTCAAGTATAAAGAGAGAACACCAACAATTTGATGTAAGAACTTAGTGAAATTCTTTTGGAAACTACTAAAGAAACAAAGATATGCCTGTAGAATCTTAAGCAGTGTTAGATATTTTTAACCAATGAAAATCTAAAATGAAAACAAACATTGGGATAAGGGATAGAATGTTATATTTATGAATGATACAGTGGTGCCTGGGTGGCTCAGGCTCAGTCTGCCTTCAGCTCGGGTCATGATCCTAGGGACCTGGGATGAAGCCCTGCATCGGGCCCCTTGCCCAGCATGGAGTCTGTTTCTCCCTCTCCCTCTGACCCTCCCCCTGCTCATGCTCTCACTCACTCTCCCTCTCTCTCAAATGAATAAATAAAAAAATCTTTAAAAAAATAAATAATATAACTTTTTTTAATGATTTTTATTATATTATGTTGGTCACCATACAGTACATCCCCGGCTTCCGATGTAAAGCTCGATGATTCATTAGTTGCGTATAACACCCATATATATAATATAACTTTAAAAGGAATGAAACATGAGAGACTACGGATTATGAGAAACAAACTGAGGGCCTCAGAGGGGAGGGGGGTGGGGGAATGGGATAGACCGGTGATGGGTAGTAAGGAGGGCACATATTGCATGGTGCACTGGGTGTTATACGCAACTAATGAATCATCGAACTTTACATCGGAAACCGGGGATGTACTGTATGGTGACTAACATAATATAATTAAAAAAACATTAAAAAAAAAAGAAAAGAGATTGGGGAGAAAATGGAAAACGTAGAAAATGCTTTATGATTGACTCATTTGTATAAGTGGGAGTAAAAGAATATAAGATAAAACCAAAAATCGGGGCGCCTGGGTGGCACAGCGGTTAAGCTTCTGCCTTCGGCTCAGGGCGTGATCCCCGCGTTGCGGGATCGAGCCCCACATCAGGCTCCTCTGCTATGAGCCTGCTTCTTCCTCTCCCACTCCCCCTGCTTGTGTTCCCTCTCTCTCTGGCTGTCTCTATCTCTATCGAATAAATAAATAAAATTAAAAAAAAAACAAAAATCAAAGAAAAGTAGAAGCATATTAAAAAACAACGGGAAACACTAGGGAAGGCAATACTATTGATTAATATTGAGTTGTGGAGGAAAGGATAGACAGAAAAAGAAAACACAACCATCTTGAATTGATACATTATTTGAATTCTAAAATTAAAGTTGTTTTCTTATAAGTAGTTTTATCACCATTTCCTCATAAACACAAAAGTTAAGTCTTTTTTTTGAAAATTTATTTTATTTTTTTATAATAATATTTTTTTATTATATTATGTTAGTCACCATACAGTACATCCCTGGTTTTTGATGTAAAGCTTGATGATTCATTAGTTGCATATAACACCCAGTGCATTATGCAATACGTGCCTTCCTTAAAAGTTAAGTCTTAAAGAGAAACTCTGTGGCTATATCTGTGGTTACAGTATTTTTAATTCTTAAAGCATTTTTATTATCAGAAATTTATTTTAAAGCCTGTCTCATGTAAAACATTTTTTATAAGTATGGTATTTATGAATAAACTTCATTTCTCTCATTTCTTCATGGACAAAGATCAAGACTTTGGGAAGACAGATGAGAAGAATATGCAGAAGAATGAAAACTGACAGAGGACCAAGGTCATTTGAAAATAACTATGTAGGAGAGTAGAGTAGAAGATTGCCTTAATGCAGAACAACAAATGCAGAAACCAAGTAGAGAAGCAGCACAGGGACAGAGAAAGAAAAGGGCAGAAGGTAGTATTCTCCATAGCAATATAACAAAAATGAGTGTTCTAGTTTGAGACTCTTCTCTTTTATTTCCACTTACTAGAATTGGTACATTTAGGTAGGTAGCTATTTATGATAAGGAATATTACTGTGTTTTCTATTTTCTAAATTTAGCTATGCCATTTATATTGTGCTTTCATAATAATAGGTATTGTAAAAAGATAATAGCTTCTTCTAGGCCTAGATTTCCTCATTTTCAATGAATTGGTTAACTTTTTTAAAAAGGCAAAATAATGGACAAATGAAGTTTGTGAGGAATGAATTTAGCTCATATAACAAAATATGTCTGCAGTTCTGGATATGGTCTGGCATCAAGTAGGGATTTTTTATTTTTGCACACAATTTTGCACTTTATATTTTGCAAGATATAAGGGGTTATATGAATTATATGAATATATTTTGGGGGATCCACACCAATGCCCTTCTCAATAATAACAACACTTAAATGTAGTATAACTACAAAACTAACAGATTATGCTTTCTTTTCTGTTTCATATATTATACTTTTAGGTTTGAAATTATCTTAGTTCCTCATTCGAACCTCAAACATACAATTAGTACTCATCTTCTTATCAACTTCATAAGTGTTATTTCTGGTGTTTAACCTAACAGAGACATAGCTATTGCATATAGCATATATATATTCCTATTCCCCTTCCTAGATAGATACATTTGGAGTTTATTTAATTAAACATTTTAAGATAAATAGCTGGTGTTTATGACCCCTGCTCTGAAAGATCTCACTGCAGAATGTAGTAAAATAACTACCTTCTGATTCTTGATCTTCATGTTCCTTTCCAATATTATGATAGTGTTTTCTTAATAGCATAAAATGAATGACTTATATTAAACAGTATCAACTATAGATTAACTGTGACAGATCTTTATTTTTACTACTTTTATTTGCCAATATTTCCTCATTCTATGATATTCCATATAAAATACAGACTTTTAGTAATAATTTGGAAAAATTCCTACAAATCACATTACATTAAGGAGAGAAAGCTAGACTATAAAATTAAAAATTTCAAAACTGTGGGGCGCCTGGGTGGCACAGCGGTTAAGCGTCTGCCTTCGGCTCAGGGCGTGATCCCGGCGTTATGGGATCGAGCCCCACATCGGGCTCCTCTGCTGTGAGCCTGCTTCCTCCTCTCCCACTCCCTCTGCTTGTGTTCCCTCTCTCTCTAGCTGTCTCTATCTCTGTCAAATAAATAAATAAAAATCTTTAAAAAAAATTTCAAAACTGTAATACAAGCCATCTATCTAAGTGTATAAAGCCCCAAGATACAAAAATGTAACAAAAGCACCTATATGTAAACTCTGGATGACTATATGTTAAGTTGCAGAACCAAAGAAATGAGAACCATAGCCATAATTAGTGCATAAACTTATTATTAGCAATTCGTGTATAAAGTAATTAGTACATAAATTGAAGAATAACTCAAGGTACATAAGAGGATAGTTTGAGTTGATAGTCATTTTAAAATACTATGTAAAAGTGAATCACAAATATCTTATGATGTATATATGAAAAATAATTGTTGCTAAGAAACATTTTGAAGATTACATTTATAAAAATGCATAGGCTGTTGAATTCATTCATACACTAGTGTGAATTTTTTCTCAGTTTAGACCGTCATTTAGGATTCTGCAGGAAATAAGATTTTGGTATAATGGATTTGGTATAATAGGATTTGTTGACTTCCAATCAGCCATATTGCTACTCCTATTCCTTTCTTTTTTTTTAATTTTTTTCTTTTTTTATTTTATTATATTATGTTAATCACCATACAGTACATCCCCAGATTCCGATGTAAAGTTTGATGCTTCATTAGTTGCGTATAACACCCAGTGCACCGTGCAATACGTGCCCTCCTTACTACCCATCACCAGTCTATCCCATTCCCCCACCCCCTCCCCTCTGAAGTCTTCAGTTTGTTTCTCATAGTCCATAGTCTCTCATGTTTCATTCCCCCTTCTGATTACCCCCCTTTTCTTTATCCCTTTCTTCCCCTACCGATCATCCTAGTTCTTATGTTCCATAGATGAGAGAAATCATACGATAATTGTCTTACAGAATCCCAATTTTGTCCACATTTTAGTAGCAAAGTACTCAGAGCAGTGGATTTAGCTGAAAGAGATTAATCACAATTAGTCTAATCAAATTCCCCTTTGAGAACCTGGCTTAGAGGTGGGCAGATAACCCAGTTCTAGCCAATAAATCTTGACGGGATGTGTATAGGGTCAGTTTCTGGATAAGGTTTTTTCCTTGATTAAAAAAAAAGAAAGAAAGAAAGAACAAGAAAAGGAAATCCATTTCCTTATTCTTAATTTTGGATGCAGTTATGTGAGACTCTGATGTCTGTAGCTTCAGCAGCTATCTTTGGACACTGGGGGACAAGAAAGAAGACAAAACCCAAGCCTCTGATGCTAGATCACTAGAAAGATGGAGAGTTTGGCACCTTAAAGATATTATTGAGCCACTGATGAACCAACCCTAGAACTACTTTTTTAAGACTTTTGTCATGTGAGATAATATCTGTCATATAAGTCACTATTGCTGAATGATCCTGTTTTCTGGACCCTGTTAAATGGAGCCAAAATATATCCTACCTGACATGGCTATAAAAAGCAGTATATGGCTGAGGAGTTAAGATGGTGGAGGAGTAGGGGACCCTAAGTTCATCTGGTCCCTGGAATTCAGCTAGTTATCAAATTATTCTGAACACCTGCAAAATAAATCAGAGATCTGAGAAAAGAAATGCTGCAATTGTACAAATAGAAAAACAACCACTTTTTGGAAGGTAGGAGGTGGCAGAGACTGGAATCCAGGGTGATATAGCAGAGAATATGGCTTAAGGAGGCTACTGCAAAGTATTACAAGCAGTAGAGCACAAAATTAGAACTTTTAGAAGTCTGCAATGTGGAGGACATCTCTGGCTTAAAGGTGCTCAGGTGGTGAAGTGGGGTGTAATCCCAGGTGGGATGGTGTGGTGCCTGAGCGTGTCAGAGTTCCCATGCATCAGATCAGAGAAGCTGGTTGAAAACAGTGAGTCTAGCCACCAGCTTTCTTCTAGGTGTTGCCATAAACTGTGAGCCACTGCATGGTCCTGCAACCACTGTCTTGGCAGGGGCCCAGCAAAAGACAGACGAGTGGTGAAACACCTCCTCCCTCCTCCAGGAGAAAGAGCACAGGTCTGTGCTGCAGGAGTCCATAAAATCTGGAAATAGAAACTCAGTCTTGTGCCTGAGATAAAAACACTCAGCCACAGGGTGGGTGAACAGAGTTCGGGGGGGGTGCAGGGAGACAAAAGTAATTGACTGTTCTGTGAGGGCTCCCTGAAGAGTGGGGGGTACAAACTTTCAGCTGCAGGGCTAGAGAGTGGGGCACCGCCATATCCACCCCCCCCATTGGTGCTGAAAACCTTCACAGAGCAAAAGAATGCCACATAATGCAATCTGGAGTAGCTTACACTGCATCCAGCCCCCTGGCAAGAAAAGCATATTTCCATAAGTGAAAAGGTACCTGAGAATCAGTGCAACAGGCCCTCCTGCAGAGGACCAGGAGGAACAACTGGCTAGCACCAAGTTTACCAATCACAGAGAACTGCAAATCTTCAGCTCTTGTGGAAAACAATATATAGTATTTGAGATTTTTTTCTTAATTCTTTAATCTTTTAGTTTTTTTCGGCTATTTTCTTATTTATTCAATTCTTTTTTATTCCTTTTTAATTTTTATTTTTTATATACCTTATATACATATTCTTTATTTTTGGTTTCCACTTATTGTATTATATTTTATTTTATTCTATTTTATTTATCTATATATATAAGTTTTTCTTTTTTTCCTATTTTGGGATCTAGGATCTAGTCTCCTTTAACAAACAGAACAAAATAAAGTTAGGATCTAGTATTTTTTTTTGTCCAGTTTGTTTCTGTTTTTGTTTCTTATTTTGTTTTGTTTTTGTTTTCTTCTGGTTTGTTCTGTTATTTTTTTCTCTGGTTGGTATTGTTGTCTTTCACTCTCTTTCTTCTATTATTTTCTGGATATAATGATAAGATGGAGAAATTCAACACAAGGGAAAAAAAAAACCCAAGAGGTAGTACTCACAGCCAGGGATTTAATCAATATGGATATAAGTAACATATCTGAACTAGAATTTTAAAACAGTGATTATAAAGATACTAGCTTTTTTCCACCAGATGTTTTTTCCTGCTCTATCAAAGATTAGTTGCCCAAAGAGCCGAGGGTCCATTTTTGGGTTCTCTATTCTGTTCCATTGGTCTATGTGTCTGTTTTTGTGCCAGTACCATGCTGTCTTTGTGATCACAGCTTTGTAGTACAGCTCGAAATCTGGCATTGTGATGCCCCCAGCATTTTTTTTCCTTTCAACAGATCCTTGGCAACTGGGGCCTTTTCTGGCTCCATACAAATTTAAGGACTATTTGTTCCAGTTCTATGACATCGGCCAAAGCAACCTTTTTCATGACACATCTCCAAAGGCAAGAGAAACAAAAGATAAAATGAACTTGTGGGACTTCATCAAGATAAAAAGCTTCTGCACAGCCAAGGAAACAGTCAAAAAAACTAAAAGGCAGCCCACGGAATGGGAGAATATATTTGCAAATGATGCTACAGATAAAAGACTGGTATCCAAGATCTACAAAGAACTTCTCAAACTCAATACGTGAGAAACAAATAAGCAAATCATAAAACAGGCAGAAGATATGAACAGACACTTTTCCAATGAAGACATACAAATGGCTAACAGACACATGAAAAAATGTTCAAAATCATNATACCACCTTTACGTCAGTTAGAATGGCAAAAATTGACAAGGCAAGAAACAACAATTGCTGGAGAGGATGTGGAGAAAGGGAACCCTCCTACATTGTTGGTGGGAATGCAAGTTGGTACAGGCACTCTGGAAAACAGTGTGAGAGGTCCCTTAAAAAGTTAAAAATTGAGCTACCCTATGACCCAGCCATTGCACTACTGGGTGTTTACCCCAAAGATACAGACGTAGTGAAGAGAAGGGCCATATGCACCCCAATGTTCATAGCAGCATTGTCCACAATAGCTAAATCGTGGAAGGAGCCGAGATGCCCTTCAACAGATGACTGGATTAAGAAGCTGTGGTCCATATATACAATGGAATATTACTCAGCTATCAGAAAGAACGAATTCTCAACATTTGCTGCAACATGGACGGCACTGGAGGAGATAATGCTAAGTGAAATAAGTCAAGCAGAGAAAGACAATTATCATATGATTTCTCTCATCTATGGAACATAAGAACTAGGAAGATCGGTAGGGGAAGAAAGGGATAAAGAAAGGGAGGTAATCAGAAGGGGGAATGAAGCATGAGAGACTATGGCCTCTCAGAAACAAACTGAGGACTTCAGTGGGGAGGGAGGTGGGGGAATGGGATGGACTGGTGATGGGTAATGAGGAAGGCACGTGTTGCCTGGTGCACTGGGTGTTATACGCAACTAATGAAGCATTGAGCTTTACATTGGAAACCAGGGATGTACTGTATGGTGACTAACATAATATAATAAAAACAATTTAAAAAAATAAATAAAGATACTAGCTGGTCTTGAAAAAAGCATAAAAATCACTGGAAAATCTTTTTCTGGATAAATAAAAGAACTAAAATCTAATCAGGCCAAAATTAAAAATGCTATTATTGAGATGCAGTAAAAAATGGAGGCACTAACAGTGAGGATAAGCAAGACAGAAGAAAGATCAGTGGTATAGAAGACAAAACGATGGAAAATAAGGAAGCTGAAGAGAAGAGAGAAAGACATCATGAAGGGAGACTTTGAGAATCAGCAATTCCATAAAGCAAAATAATATCCAGATAATAAGGGTTCCAGAAGATGAAAAGAGAGAGAGATGGACAGAGTCTTATTTGAACAAATTATAGCTGAGAACTTTTCTAATCTGGGGAAGGAAACAGGCATTCAAGCCCAGGAGGCACAGAGAACCCCCCTCAAAATCAATAAGAGTAGGTCAACACCTCAACATATAATAATGAGACTTGCAAATTTCAGAGACAAAGAAAATTCTGAAAGCAGCTGGGGACAAGAGCTGTGCTTTTTTTTTTTTACTAGTAAAGAAAAGGTTTATTAATTCAAGACATGAGTTATTTACAGGATACTCATACTGCTATGAAGGGCCTTAGTTGTTACTTGCTGGTTAACATTTGACAAGTTATAATATATCAATTGCAAAATTTTAAAACTGTAATAAATATGATTAGTAATAGTAGACTCCAAACTTCCCTTTGTTCTTCTTTAAAAAGGTTGGATGATCCACTATGATCCACTAAGAAACGTCTTCAGGATTTCACAGGGAGCACTATCTGGTGGTACAGGTTTCCTGAAATGCTTTGAATCTTCAGTTTTAAATGAAGCTTCAATTTTTATACTTAACTCACTTTCCAAATAGTTTACCAGGTCAGTGATGTTGTTGGTATTCATCATGTGCAATTTCAACATTTGATAGTATTATGTCTTTGCCAAAATCCCAAACTCCTTACTTATGATATTATTCAGAATCAGACTTCTAATTTGATGTGAAAATCCTGCCAACAGCCAGTATTGATATGCTCTTCTAGTTGCCATAAAATGATCTGCAGCAGCCCAGAAAATTCTTAATTTGCTGATGTCTTTTCTGAGTGGGCATGAGCATTAAATAGGCTAGTGCAAAAGCCAGAAGTTCTGACTGGACTTAGTGTCTGGCTACTCCAACCATGTTGAGATCATCTGAAACTGGACATTCTAGAACAGTGATGAGACTCTCACAACAATCTGATAACTGACTGGGGGTCAGAGGACAAGATGCTAAAAGTAGGGTTTTCTGAAACAAATGCTGCCAAGCTTTGGTGAAGTAGGGAACATGCCATAAAGAATGGATACTAGAGATGATGGTTAAAACTTTCCTTAGATAAGGAATCATATTGAAGTCCATTCCAAAGCTGCAGGTCATAGATTCTACAAGGGTAGAAACATAAAGCTGACAGCAGACCTATCCACAGAAACCTGGCAGGCCACAAAAGACTGGCATGATATATTCAAAGTGCTAAATGAGAAAAAATATGCAATCAAGAATACTTTATCCAGCAAGGCTGTCCTTCAGAATAGAAGGAGAGACAAAGAGTTCCAAGCACAAAGAGAAACTAAAAGAATTTGTGATCAATAAACCAGCCCTGAAAAAACTATTAAAGAAGATCCTTTAAGTGAGAGAGCCCAAAAGTAACAAGACCAGAAAGGAACAGAGGTAATATACAGAAACAGTGACTTTACAGGTAATACAATGGCACTAAATTCATATCTTTCAATAGTTACTATGAAAGTAAATGGGGTAAATGCTCCAATCAAAAGACACAGGGCATCAGATTGGATAAAAAAGGAAGACCCATCAATATGCCGTCTACAAGAGACTCATTATAGACCCAAAGACAACTCCAGATCAAAAGACAGAGGTGAAGAACCATTTATCATGCTAATGGACATCCAAAGAAAGCTGGGGTAATAATCCTATATCAGACAAATTAGCTTTTATTTATTTTTTTATGATTGTATTTATTTATTTGAATAGAGAAAGCAAGAGAGCACAAGCAGGAGAAGCAGCAGAGGGAGAGGAAGAAGCAGGTTCCCTGCTAAGCAGGGAGCCTGACATGAAGCTCGATCCCAGGAACCCAGTATATCATGACCTGAGTTGAAGGCAGACATGTAACCAACTGAGCTACCCAGTCACGCCACAAATTAGATTTTAATCAAAGACTGTAATAAGAGATGAAGAAGGACACTGTATCATAATAAAGTGTCCGTCCAAAAAGATCTAACAATTGTAAATATTTATGCCCCTAACTTGGGAGAAGCCAAATACCTAAACTAATTAATAACAAAAATAAAGAAATTTATTGATAATGATACAATTATACTAGGGGTCTTTAACATCCTACTCACAGCAATGGGCAGATATCTAAGCAGAAGATAAACAAGGAAACAAGGGTTTTGAATGACACACTGGACCAGATGGACTTCACAGATATATTCAGAGCATTTCATCCTAAAGCTACAGAATACAGAATACAGAATTCTTCTCATGTGCACATGGAACATTCTCCAGAACTGATCACATATTGGGTCACAAATCAGGTCTCAACCAGTACAAGAAGACTGAGATTATTCCATATATAATTTCAGACCATAATGCTTTAAAACTTGAATTCAATCACAGGAGAAAATCTGGAAGGAACACAAATACATTGGAGTTAAAGAGCATCCTGCTAAAGAATGAATGGGTCAACCAAGAAATTGAAGAAGAATTTAAAAAATAAATGGATACTAATGAAAATAAAAACATGACAGTTCAGAACCTTTGGGATGGAGCAAGACAGAAGTACCTAGTAATACAATTCATTCTCAAGAAACAAGAAAAGTTCCAAATATACAATTTAAGCTTAAAAGTAAAGTTCCACTACATAAAAGCATGTTAGGTGGAATAATGGGAAATCTGAATATAGAGTGGAGATTAGATGATACTACAACCATGTTAATGTCTTGCTCGTGAAACTACAGAATTTGCATTTAACAATTGGTTAATGAGGGACAATACACAGGTGTTGTAAACTTCTATATCTGGAATTTTTAAATAACATTTCAAAATACTCAGTTGTATATAGGAAAAGATCCTTTTGAAATACAAGTCAAATCATGACACTCCTTTGCTCAAAAAAAAAAGTAAAGGAGTTGGAAAAAGAAAAGCACATGAAGCCTAAATCCAGAAGGAGTAAAGGAATAATAGATCAGTGCAGAAATCAATGATATAGGAATTGTTTAAAAGTAGTAGAACATGTAATGTTCCATGATTAATTATTTGTGTATAACACCAGTGCACCATGGAATATTACATAAAAAACTAAGGATATACTGTATGGTGACTAACATAACATAATAAAAAATTTAAAAAGTAGTAAAACAGATCAATGAAACTAGAAGCTACTTCTTTGAAAGAATTAATAAGATCAATAATCCCCTAGCCAGAATAATTTTAAAAAGAGAGAATGAGAGAGAAAGGACCCAAATAAAATCATGAATGAAAGAGGAGAGATCATGACCAACACCAAAGTAATGCAAATAATTTTTATGGAATATTATAAGCAACAATATGCCAACAAATAAGGCAATCTGGAAGAAATGGATGCATTCCTAGAAACATATAAACCACCAAAACTGAAACAGGAAGACATAGAAAACTTTAACAGACCCATAACCAGCAAAGGAATTGAATCAGTACTCAAAAATTGCCCAAAAAGCAAGAGTCCAGGGCCAGATGGCTTCCCAGTGTTGAAAAAGAAAACCAAAGCTGGAGGCATCACGATTCTGGACTTCAAGCTGTATTACAAAGCTGTAGTCATCAAGACAGTATGGTATTGGCACAAAAACATAAAGACCAATGGAACAGAATAGAAAACCCCAAAATGGACCCACAACTCTATGGTCAACTAATCTTCAACAAACCAGAAAAGAATATCCAAAGGCGGGGGGTTGGGGACAGTCTTTTCAATAAATGGTGTTGGGAAAACTGGACAGCAACTGGGCCACTTTCTTACACCATACACAAAAATAAATTCAAAATGTATGAAAGACCTATACGGGAGACAGGAAACCATCCAAATTCTACAGGAGAACACAGACAGCAACCTCTTTGACATTGGCTGCAGCAACTTCTTGCTAGACACATCTCCAAAGGCAAGGGAAATGAAAGCAAAAAGCAAGATTAAAAGCTTTTGCATAGCAGAGGATATAGCCAACAACTAAAAGTCAACCTATGGAATGGGAGAAGATACTTGCAGATGTCTTATCAGATAAAGGGCTACTTTCCAAAATCTAGAAAGAACTTATCAAACTTGGGCAACGGTGGCTCAGTCAGTTGAGCACCCGACTTGATTTTGGCTCAGGTCATGATCTCAGGGTTCTGAGATTGAGTCGACATACGGTTTGGAGCTCAGCATGAAGTCTGCTTGAGATTCTCTCTCTCTCTCTCCCCCTACCCCTACCCTTGTGCGTGCTCTCTCTCTCTCTCATAAATAAATACACAAATAAATAAATAAGTAAATAAATAAATAAAATTTTAAGGAAGGACTTATTAAACTCAACACCCCCAAAATAAATAATTCGGTTAAGAAATGGGCAGAAGACATGAATAGATATTTTTCCAAGGAAGATGTCCAAATGGCTAAGAAATACAAGTAAAGATGCTCAACATCACTCATCATCAGGGAAATACAAATCAAAACTACAATGCAAGGGGCACCTGGGTGGCTCAGTCATTAAGCGTCTGTCTTTGGCTCAGGTCATGATCCCAGGGTCCTGGGATTGAGCCCCACATTGGGCTCCCTGCTTGGTGGAGAGTCTGCTTCTCCCTCTCCCTTTGCTGCTCCCGCTGCTTGTGCACTAGATCTCTCTCTCTCTCTGTCAAATAAATAAATAGAATCTTAAAAAAAAAACCTTACAATGTGATATTACCTCACATCTGTCAGAATGGCTAAATTGAACAACACAGGAAACAATAGATGTTGTCTAGGATGTGGATAAGGGGGAACTCTCTTACACTGTTGGTGGGAATGCAAGCTGATGCAACCCCTCTGGAAACAGGATGGAGGTTCTTCAACAAGTTAAAAATATCCTGAATTCTATCTCTGACATCTTGCTTATATCCATATCCATTAGTTCTGTGGCAGAGGACATTGTCTCTGGTTCTTTTCTTTGTTGAGAGTTCCTCCTCTTAGTCATTCCATTGAGGGATGTTTGGGCAAATGAACAGAGTCCAAAATATCAACCACGACCCAACCATAATGCACCCTAGAAAAAATCTGAAGTGATCAGGAACTACCACCGATATGCAAACAAAGCCAAGATGATCCAAAACAAGCAAACAAAAAAGTTAAAAATAGAACTACCCTGCAACCAGCAATTGTATAACTAGGTGTTCTCTTTTCTTGTAATAACTTTGTCTGGCTTTTGTATCATAAATTACAAGAAATAAATGGCATATTTTTATATTAATAGAAAAAAATGGAAATTACAACACAATTTAGGGTCCTCACAAGTACATGTGTTTTGGCATGAGCTGTTCTTTAGTGTTGTCTCTCCACTATGGCAGTGGGAATAGCATGCAAAGTAAACCATAACATTCCCTTAAATTTGAAAAGATGATTAACTGTTTTCAAATCTACTCCAGTTTTTATAGTTAATAAAGGAATCATTCACTCATTTTACAAACACCTGCCTACAGTATGTCATTAAACAGTTTGCTTTTTATGTTATTTTATAATATATACATTTTTACATATTACATATAATGTTCTTAAAAATCATGATAAAAGTATTATCTCAATTTTGCAGATGAGAAAATTGAAGCTTGATGTTTTAGACCTAGTAATTAGTAAAGCCAGAACTCACCACTAAGCCTTCTGGTTTCAAATCTAGCACTAGTTTCACTTTACACATTATGTTGCTCTATTTTTACAATTCAAAGTGTTCAATAGTTAACAAGATTTAGGGAATAGTGTAGAAACCTTTACTTGGTCTGAGATCCTAGAAATACAAGTACTTTTCAGAAAGTCATGTTGGGCCATCTAGACCTATGATTTGGTTAATTTAGGTTTTTAAAAAATTATTTATACAACTTTGAGAACTGGAATTCTTCTGTATTTACAAGCTGATAATTTTAAGTGCAAGCTGGCATTTATTGTGAATATAGAAAGATCACTCTCTGACCTCTCTGACACATTTTTATGGGTTCTGAATACAGTGTCCCATGCAACTTTTGGATTATTTAGGCCCCTCCACAGATGCATGGACAACCCACAAATGAATACTTTAATATCAAGTATTAAAAAAAGTTTTAATTTAAATTACTGTTAGTTAACATGTAGTGTAATATTAGTTTCAGGTATACAATACAGTGATTCAACAATTCCATACAATATCTGGTGCTCATCAAAACAAATGCACTTCTTTTTTTTTTTTAAGATTTTATTTTTATTTATTCAACAGAGAGAGAGACAGCCAGCGAGAGAGGGAACACAAGCAGTGGGAGTGGGAGAGGAAGAAGCAGGCTCATAGCAGGAGAGCCTGATGTGGGGCTCGATCCCATAACGCCAGGATCACGCCCTGAGCTGAAGGCAGAGGGCTTAACCGCTGTGCCACCCAGGCGCCCCAACAAATGCACTTCTTAATCCCTATTATCTATTTAACCTATCCTCTATCAACCTCCTTGATGGTAACCATCAGTTTGTTCTCTATAGTTAGCAGTCTCTTTCTTAGTTTGCCTCTCTTTTTTTTCTCCCCTTTGCTCATTTGCTTTAGTTTCTTAAATTTCACATGTGAGTGAAATCATATGGTATTTGTCTTTCTCTAATGGATTTATTTCACTTGGCATTATACTTTCTGGCTCCATCCATGTCATTGCAAATGGCAAGATTTCATTATTATAGCTGAGTAATATTCCATTGTGTATATATACCACATCTTTTTGTTTTTTTCTCAAATATAGTGTTAGGGTTAAGGTTAG
Source organism: Ailuropoda melanoleuca (assembly GCF_002007445.2). NCBI lineage: Eukaryota > Metazoa > Chordata > Mammalia > Carnivora > Ursidae > Ailuropoda > Ailuropoda melanoleuca. The sequence continues at coordinate 14,898,591 of NC_048224.1, read as the reverse complement.
TATTAGGTTTAGAGTTAGGTTTAGAGTTAGGCTGGGGTGAGAGTATGTGCCTGCCATCCTACAGTTCAGAGACCTCTCCAGAGAATAAAACCCCAGACTTCTGCTGGGATAAGACTAGATATGGCAGCCATTGCTGAGCTGAGGCAAGGATGGGAGACTTGGAGCTCTAAATACTCTTTATATAAATATTCAATTGTTCCCCTTCATTTTTATCTCTACTTCTACACAATTTTAGAAATATCACCAATATTTAAATGTTTGGGGTCATCCCCAGAATAAGTAGGTTGCTTCTCAGCATTTTTTTTAAATCATGTATTCATGAACCCACTTTCTCAGATCTAGGTTAGGCTTAGAATTAGGGTTAGGGAGATAGTATGTGCCTGGCACCCCGCAGTTCAGAGACCTCTCCAGAGTGTTAGGTTTGGGGTAAGGGTTAGAGTTAGGGTTAATGGTATGGATGGGTTTAGGGTTAGGGTATATGCCTGGCCACATACTTTTTAAAATTATTTTCAGAGGTAGAATTTAGTGATTCATCAGTTGCATATAACACCCAGTGCTCATTACATCAAGTGACGTACATAATGCCCATCACCCAATTATCCCTTCCCCCAACCACCTCCTCTCCAGCAATCCTCAATTTGTTTCCTAGAGTTCAATGTCTTTTATGGTTTGACTCCCTCTAAATTTTCATCTTATTTTATTTTTCCTTCCCTTCCCCTATGTCCATCTGTTTTGTTTCTTAAATTCCACACGAGTGAACGCATATGGTATTTGTCTTTCTCTGACTGACTTATTTTGCTTAGCATAATATCCTCTAGATCCATCCATGTTGTTGAAAATGGCAAGATTTCATTATTTTTGATGGCTGAGTAATATATATATAGCTCCACATCTTCTTTATCCATTTATCTGTCAATGGTACCAGTTTGCATTCCCACCAACAGTGTGAGAGGGTTCCCCTTTCTCTTCATCGTCACCAACATCTGTTGATTCCTGAGTTGTAAATTTTAGGCATTTTGACTGGTGTGAGGTGGTATCTCACTGTGGTTTTGATTTCTATTTCCCTGATGCTGAGTGATGTTGAGCATTTTTTCATGTGTCTCTTAGCTATTTGTAGTCTCATTTGGAGATGTGTGTTGATGTCTTCTGTCCATTTCTTGACTGGATTTTTTGTTTTTTGGGTGTGGAGTTTGATAAGTTCTTTCTAGATTTTGGAAAGTAGCCCTTTATCTGATAAGACATCTGCAAGTATCTTCTCCCATTCCATAGGTTGACTTTTAGTTTTGTTGGCTATATCCTCTGCTATGCAAAAGCTTTTAATCTTGCTTTTTGCTTTCATTTCCCTTGCCTTTGGAGATGTGTCTAGCAAGAAGTTGCTGCAGCCAATGTCAAAGAGGTTGCTGTCTGTGTTCTCCTGTAGAATTTGGATGGTTTCCTGTCTCCCGTATAGGTCTTTCATACATTTTGAATTTATTTTTGTGTATGGTGTAAGAAAGTGGCCCAGTTGCTGTCCAGTTTTCCCAACACCATTTATTGAAAAGACTGTCCCCAACCCCCCGCCGTTGGATATTCTTTACTGGTTTGTTGAAGATTAGTTGACCATAGAGTTGTGGGTCCATTTTGGGGTTTTCTATTCTGTTCCATTGGTCTTTATGTTTGTGCCAATACCATACTGTCTTGATGACTACAGCTTTGTAATACAGCTTGAAGTCCAGAATCGTGATGCCTCCAGCTTTGGTTTTCTTTTTCAACATTACTTTGGCTATTCAGCAGAGTCTTTTGTAGTTCCATACAAATTGTTTATACAGCTCTATGAAAAATGCTGACGGTATTTTGATAAGGATTGCATTGAATGTGTAGATTCCTTTGGGTGGCATAGACATTTTCACAATATTTGTTCTTCCAATCCATGAGCATGGAATGTTCTTCCATCTCTTTGTGTCTTCCTCAATTTCTTTCATAAGTGTTCTAAGGTTTTCAGAGTACAGATCTTTACCTCCTTGGTTAGGCTTATTCCTAAGTATCTTATGATTTTGGGTGCAATTGTACATGGGATTGATACCTTGATTTCTCTTTCTTCTGTCTCATTGTTAGTGTATAGGAATGCAACTGATTTCTGTGTGTTGATTTCATGTCTTGTGACTTTACTGAATTTATCAGTTCCAGCAATTTTTTGATGGTCTTTTGGCTTTTCTATATAGATCATCATGTCATCTGCAATAGTGAAAACTTGACTTCTTCTTTGCTGATTTGGATGCCATTTGTTTCTTTGTGTTTTCTGTTGGGGCTAGGACTTTCAGTACCATGTTAACTAACAGTGCTGGGAGTGGACTTCCCTATTTCATTACAGACCATAAAGGAGAAACACTTAGTTTTTTCCTGAGGATGATATTAGCTCTGGGTTTTTCATATATAGTTTTTATTACGTTGAGATTTGTTTCCTCCATCCTACTTTGTTGAGAGCCGACCAATATTCCTCATGAATGGAGATTTAAAAATTCTAAAAATTTTTAATTACTTAAAAAGTTACTTAATTACTTAAAAAATTACTTAAAAAGAAATGTAATACATAAAAAGTTACATCAGGTTCCTCAGAAAGTTAAAAATAAAACTACCCTACAACCCAGCAATTGCACTCTTAGGTATTTATCCAAAGGATACAAAAATACTGATTCAAAGGGTTATATGCAGCCCAATGTTTATCAACGATATTAATGTTTATCAGCAATATCAACAACAGCCAAAATATGGAAAGAGCCCAAATATCCATCAATTGATGAATGACTAAAGAAGATGTGATATATACATACATATATGTATACATGTACATAATACATAGGCATATGTGTGTGTGTACAAACATACATATATGTGTGTGTGTACAATGGAATATTACTCAGCCATCAAAGGGAACGGAATCTTGCCATTTACAATGGATGGAACTAGATGGTATTATGCTAAGCGAAATAAGTCAGTCAGAGAAAGACAAATGGCATATGAGTTCATCATATGTGGAATTTAAGAAACAAATCAGATGAACATACAGGAAGGGAAGGAAAAATAAGATAAAAACAGAGAGGGAGGCAAACCATAAGAGAATCTTAACTATAGAGAACAAACTGAGGATTGCTGGAGGAGAGGTAGGTGGGGGAATGTGCTGAATGGGTGATGGGCATTACGGAGAGCACTTGGGATGAGCACTGGGTTTTATATGTAAGCAATGAATCACTAAGTTCCACTCCAGAAACCAGTACTACTGTAAATGTTAACTAACTTGAATTTAAACAAAATATCTTGGAGAAAAAAAATAGTTACATCATGACTAAGTAGGTTTATCCCAGGAATACGAGATTGGCTTAATATTAAACACCCAATTAATGTAATTCACTATGTTAACAAACTAAACAAGAAAAACCATATGGTAATTTCAAAAGGTACAGAAAGATTATTTTACAAAAGCCCAGATCTACTCCTAATAAACCTCTCAGCAAACTAGGAATGGAAGGGTACTTCCTCAATCTGATAAGGAGAATCTATTGCAGCTAGAATCATACTTGATGATAAAAGACTGAATGTTTTCCCTCCTAAAATCAGGAAACCACCACGGACCCCTACTCTTATCATTACAATTAAAAAATCAACTGTATTTATAAAGACTAGAAATGTACAATATAAAAAAAAATTAGGCATAATTATAAGATGGTCTTCAAATTCCCCATAGTGTACATGATTTTATAATTTCCTTTACTTGAATTTAGAAGAGATTGTCAAAATGATAGTGATGGATTTCACTCCCATGATAGTTATATTTATGGTAAAAGGAAATTTGCAGATGTAATTAAGATTCCAAATCAGATTATTTTGAATTAACCAAAATGGGGATTATCCAGGTGGATGCGACTTAATTGGGCAGAAAGCTTTAAAAATTTTAGCATGAGTAAATTTCTCCTGCTGACCTCAAAGATGAAAATTACCATGAGTTCTGAAGTTTCAAGGAACTGAATTCTGCCACTAACCTTCATGAACCTGGAAGAACACTCTGAACCTCAGATGGGAATGCAGTCCTGGCTGATCCATACATTGTAGCCGTAAAAGCCTCAATCAGTAGATATGACCAAGTCATGCCCATTCTCCTGACCCATGGAGACCTAGATAATAACTGGATGCTGTTTAAGACACTAAGTTTGTGGTGATTTATTTTCAAGCAATAGAAAACTTGTAGAGATACCACTCATAATAGCATCAAACATATGAAATAATTGGAGATAAATCTGACAAAAGATATGAAAGATCTATACAATGAAAGTTTCAAAACATCACTGAGAAAAATTAGGTCTAAAGAAATAAAGATGGAAGATGTAATGTTGTGAGACTTCAAAACCTCTGCAAGTTGATCTATTTCAATTCAATCCCAGTGATTATCACAGCAGCTCTGTTTGAAGAAATAAACTGATTCTAATTTTTTTCCTTTTTAAAATTATGTTCAGTTAGCCAACATATCATTAGTTTTTGATGTAGTGTTCAATGACTCATTAGTTTGTATAACACCCAGTACTCATCACAACTTGTGCCCTCCTTAATACCCATCACCTGGTTACCTTGTCCCCCCACCACTTCCTTTCTATAATCCTCATATGGAAATGCAGAAGACCTAGAACAGCCAAAACAATTTTGAAAAAGAATAATAAAGTTGGAGCAGTAACACTTCAAGTATCAAGGCCTACAATACAGCTACAGCAATCAAGATAGTGTAATGTTGAATTACAGATTGACAAATAGCACAGTGAAACAAGATGGGGAGTCCAGAAATAGACTCTCATATATATGAATAACATTTTCAACAATGGTGCAAGACAATTTAGATGGGATATTCCTTTCTTCAACTGGTGCTGGGAACAACTGGATATCCATATGCAAAACAAACAAAAAGAGAGTGGTCAAGTTTCATTCTTTTGCAAATAGCTGTCCAATTTTCCCAGCACCATTTATTGAAGAGACTGTCTTTTTCCCACTCGATGTTTTTTCCTGCTTTGTCAAAGATTAGTTGCCCAAAGAGCCAAGGGTCCATTTCTGGGTTCTCTATTCTGTTCCAATTGGTCTAAGTGTCTGTTTTTGTGCCAGTACCATGCTGTCTTTGTGATCACAGCTTTGTAGTATAGCTTGAAATCTGGCAACGTGATGCCCCCAGCTTTGTTTTTCCTTTTCAACAATTCTTTGGTGATTCGGGGCCTTTTCTGGTTCCACACAAATTTAAGGGCTGTTTTTCCAGTTCTTTGAAAAATGTCATTGGTATTTTGATCAGGATTGCAGTGAAAGTGTAGATTGCTCTGGGTAGCATAGACATTTTAACTATATTAATTCTTCCAATCCATGAGCATGGAATATTTTTCCACCTTTTTGTGACTTCTTCAATGTCTTTCAAGAGTGATTTGTAGTTTCTAGAATATAGATCCTTTATGTCTCTGATTAAGTTAATTCCTAGATAACCTATGATTTTGGGTGGTATGGTAAATGGAACCAATTCCCTAATTTCTCTTTCTTGAGTCTCATTGCTCGTGTATAGAAATGCAACTGATTTCTGAGCATTGATTTTGTATCCTGCCACATTACTGAATTGCTCTATAACTTCTAATAGCTTGGGAGTGTATTCTTTTGGTTTTTCCATATAGAGTATCATGTCATCTGCAGAGAGACACAATTTGACTTCTTCTTTGCCGATTTGGATACATTTTCTCCCTTTTTGTTGTCTGACTGCTGTTGCAAGGACTTCTAGTACTATGTTGAATAATAATGGCGAGAAGGGGCATCCTTGTTGTGTTCCTCATCTTAAGGGAATGGCTTCCAGCTTTTCCCCATTGAGAATGATATTCGCTGTTGGCTTTTCATAGATGATTTTTATGAGATTGAGGAATGTACCCTCGATCCCTATACTCTGAAGGGTTTTAATCAGGAAAGGATGCTGTATTTTGTCAAATGCTTTTTCTGCATCAATTGAGAGGATCATATGGTTCTTGACTCTTTTCTTGTTGATATGATCAATTTGCGAATGTTGAACCACCCTTGGATCCCAGGGATGAATCCCACTTGGACATGATGGATAATCCTTTTAATGTACTGTTGGATCCTATTAGGTAGGATCTTGTTGAGAATTTTGGCATCCATATTCATCAAGGATATCGGTCTGTAATTCTCCTTTTTGAGGGGGTCTTTGCCTGATTTGGGGATCAAGGTAATACTGGCCTCACAGAATGAGTTTGGTAGTTTTCCTTCTGTTTCTATTTTTTGAAACAGCTTCAGGAGAATAGGTATTATTTCTTCTTTGAATGTATGGTAGAATTGCCCAGGGAATCCATCAGGCCCTGGACTCTTGTTTTGGGGAAGGTTTTTGATCACTGCTTCAATCTCGTCATAATTAATTAGTCTGTTTAAATAATAAATTTCTTCCTGTTTCAGTCTTGGTAGTTTATCGGTTTCCAGGAAAGCATCCATTTCTTCCAAGTTGTTTAACTTATTGGCATAAAGCTGTTAATAAAAGTTTCTAATGAGCCTTCCTATTTCATTGGTGTTGGTTGTGATCTCTCCCCTTTCATTCATAATTTTATTAATTTGGTCCTTTCTCTATTCCTTTGAATAAGTCTTGCCAGTGGCTTATGGATCTTATTTATTCCTTCAAAGAACAAGCTTCTAGTTCTGTTGATCTGCTCTACTGTGTTCCTGGTTTCTAATTCATTGAGCTCTGCTCTAATCTTGATAAATTGCTTTCTCGTGCATGGGTTAGGCCTCTTCTTCTCTTCCAGATCCAGCTTCTTGAGGTGAAAATATAAAAACTGCATTTTAGATTTTTCTATTCTTTTGTCACACCATACACAAAGATAAACTCTAAATGGATGAAAGACCTCGATGTGAGATAGGAATCCTTCAAAATCATAGAAGAGAACCTCTTTAACATCAGCCACAGCAACTTTTTTCATGACACATATCCAAAGGCAAGAGAAACAAAAGAAAAAGGAACTTGTGGGACTTCATCAAGATAAAAAGCTTCTGCACAGCCAAGGAAACAGTCAAAAAAACTAAGAGGCAGCCCACAGACTGGGAGAAGATATTTGCAAATAACACTACAGATAAAAGATTAGCATCCAGATCTACGAAGAACTTCTCAAACTTAGTATATGGGAAACAAACAATCCAAAAATGGGCAGAAGATATGAACAGACACTTTTCCAATGAAGACATACAAATGGCTAACAGACACATGAAAAAATGTTCAAAATCATTAGTCATCAGGGAAATTCAAATCAAAACCACAGTAAGATACCACCTTATGCCAGTTAGAATGGCAAAAATTGACAAGGCAAGAAACAACAATTGCTGGAGAAGATGTGGAGAAAGGGATCCCTCCTACATTGTTGGTGGGAATGCAAGTTGGTACAGCCACTATGGAAAACAGTGTGAAGGTCCCTTAAATAATTAAAAATTGAGCTACCCTATGACCCAGCAATTGCACTACTGGGTATTTACCCCAAGGATATAGATGTAGTGACGAGAAGGGCCATATCCACCCCAATGTTCATAGCAGCAATGTCCACAACAGCCAAATTGGAGCTGAGATGCCCTTCAACAGATGACTGGATTAAGAAGTTGTGGTCCATATATACAATGGAATATTACTCAGCCAACAAAAAGAACAATTTCCCAACATTGCAGCAACATGGTTGGGACTGGAGGAGATTATGCTAAGTGAAATAAGTCATACAGAGAAAGACAATTATCATATGGTTTCACTCATTAATGGAACATAAGAAATAGGAAGATCAGTAGGAGAAGGAAGGGAAGAATGAAGGGGGGGTAAACAGAATGGGGAATGAACCATGAGAGACTATGGACTCTGGGAAATAAACTGAGGGCTTCAGAGGAGAGTGGGGTGGGGGATTGGGATAGGCCGGTGATGCGTATTAAGGAGGTTATGTATTGCAGGGTGCACTGGGTGTTATATGGAAGTAATGAATCATGGAACATTACATCAAATCTAGGGATGTACTGTATGGTGACTAACATAACATAATAAAAAATTATTATAAAAAAACAAAAAGAGAAACTTTGATCTATACTTCATTCCATATTAAAACGTAACTTAAAATGATTCACAGATAAAAATATGAAACCAAAAACTAAAAACAGAAGAAAACACAACAGTAAACCTTTGTGACCTTGGGTTTGGCAAGACTTTAATTTATTTTTATTTTTGTTTTGTTTTGTTTAAATTCAAGTTAGTTAACATACAGTGTATTATTAATTTCAGTGTAAAGTTTAGTGATTTATCAGTTGCATATAACTACCAGAGCTCATCATATCAAGGGCCTTCCTTAATGCCCATCAACCAATTACCCCATACCACCACCCACGTCCCCTCCAGCAACAAGCAAGATTTTTAAATTATGACACTTAAAGTACAATTCTTAAAAATATAAATCATTGAATTAGACATTACCAATTTTAAAAACATCTGGTCTTCAAAGTACAGTTAAGAGAACTTAAAGATAAGGCACAGATTAGGAGGAAGTTTTTTAAATCACATACATGACAATGGACTTACATCAGAATTCACAAAGAACTCTCAAAATTCAACAATCAGGAAATAATGCAATTTTTAAAAAAACAAAGTATTCAAACAGATACAACAAAGAAGATACAGAAATGGCAAACAAGCACATGAAAATATCATCAACATCATTAGTCATTAGGGAACTGGAATAAAGCCACAATGAGACACCATTACATATCTGTTAGAATTGCTTAATTGTTAAAATAAAAATACCGACCATGCCAATTTTTGTCTAGGATATGGAAGAATTAGGACTGTAAATAAACTGCTGGTGGGAATGTAAATTAATATAACCACTTTGGAAAATTACTTGTTATTTAAATGTATACTTACCCATTTATCTAGCCATTTCATTTCTAGGTATTTACTCAGGAGAAAGTAAAACATTTCCATATAACATTTGTACACATATTTCATCGTAATTTTATTTGTAATATCAAAACACTGGAAACAATCCAAATGTTCAGCAACAGGTAAATAGATAAACGAACTATGGTACCTCCACACAGTGGATTACTACTCATCAGTAAAAAGAATAAACTAATGATACACACCACAATATAGATGAATCTTAAAATAATTATGCCAAATAAAAGACACTGGATGAAAAAAAGTATACACTGCATTATATAAAGTTCTAAGAAATAAAAATAAATGTATAACATATTTAGCACCCAGATCTTCATTTCTAATATCATTTTCCAATAAATTAATGAATCTAGGACTGGGGCAGGAAATAGACAAGATGAATCTGGAGCATCTTGTAATGGTAGAATATAAGAAAGCACTAACACACACACACACACACACACACACACACACACACACACACACACAAGCTCCCAATGCCCAAAGCTGGAACAACTTGGGAACAAAATAAAGTAGTATTTATCCAAAGTATAAAATAAATAATCCATGACCCCATACTGATATAAATAAAAAAACAAAGAAATAAATGGGGAAGAAGAGTTAAATCTTCTATACAGAAAAATTCCAAATAAATTATGTATATATTCCACCCTAAAGGAGGAAAAGCATAAAACCCTATTCCCCCACACTCCCTTAAGTGTGGGCTACTTATTAGTGACTTCCTTCTAAAGAGCTCAGTATGGAAAGAGGGGGGAAAAGGAGTAAGTTTGCAGTAGAGAAACTTGAAAAATACTACTTCAGCCAGGTGATTATGATTAACATCAATAATATTAAGTCTGGGAGGAGGTTAAGATGGCGGAGGAGTAGGGGACCCCTTTTTCAGCCGGTCCCCTGAGTTGAGCTGGATAGGTACCAGACCAGCAGGAATATCCACGGAATCAGCCTGAGACGCAGGAAGATACATCTGGATCTCTACAAATGAACATCTCCAGCGCTGAGTATCGAGGTACGAAGCGGGGAGCCGTGAAACCGCGCACAGATATCGGAAGCTAAACAGAAGGGGGAGGGAGCCGCCGTGTCAGGGCGCCGGGAAGCGGTAGCCACCTGCAAGGGGGAGTGGACAGACCGCGGACCCGCACGCTTGAGACAGCAGGCTGAGAAGGGAGCTCCGGGAGCGCACGCGAGAAGGCTGGCGGTTGGCGGGCCACCTGCACGGGGGAGCAGGCGGACTCGCGGACGGCACCCGCGAGACAACAGACTTAGAACGCGAACTCCAGGAGCGCGCGCGCAGGGCGGCTGGCGGGCCACCTGCACCGGGGAGCGGGCGGACCGCGGACCCGCACTCTGGAAACGGCAGACTGAGTCCGTGAGCCGGGAGCGTGCACCACCAAGCATCTCACGGAGCTCCGGAGCTCCGGTGTGCTCACTGGATCGAGGCTGAGACCGGGAGCTCCGGGAGCGTCCGCGGGGCGGCTGGCGGCTGGAGGGCCACCTGCACGGGGGAGCAGGCGGACTCGCGGTCAGCACCCGTGAGACACCAGACTGAGACGGGGAGCTCCGGGAGCCCGCGCGGGGCGGCTGGCGGCGGGCGGGGTTGGAAACACAAAGGACAGAGACGTGCCGGCCCTGGAAGTGAGGGCTGGGACGCCGGGTGTGGGGCGCACAGCCCGGGATGCTGCAGGGTTGAGCAGCACCAACAGAAACAGAGTTAAAGTGGCCAGAACATCAGTGGAGAACGATCCGCGATCCCTCTGTTCTGAGACAGAGGCTGAATTTCAGCCGCTGCTGCTCTCTCAGAAGAGGCATAGCAAACCGCCAGGGAAAGCCGCCAGAGAACAAAAGCCCGGAAATACCGGCTCACAGGGTGCCCATCCCCATCCCCCCTCGCAAGGGACACAGAGACTCTACCCAAACAGGGTTTTCTGAGTACCTGCAGGCAGGCCCCTCCCCCAGAAGGCAGGCTGAAAAATCAAGAAGCCCACAACCCGGAGCGCCTGAGTGGCGCAGTCACCAAGCACCTGTCTTCGGATTAGGGTGTGATCACAACGCTCCGTAAGGAGTCCTTCATCGGGCTTCTCCACCGGGAACCTGCTTCTTCCTCTCCCACTCCTCTGCTTGGGTTCCCTTTCTTGCTGACTGTCTCTCTCTCTCTCAAATAAATAAATAAACTCTTTAAGGAAGAAGCCCACATCCCTAAGATCTCTATAAAACAAGGGCGCACGGCCTGGGTCCCAGTCAACACTTGGGCTCTGGACAACCCTGCAATCTCTCTTCATCAGAATGACGAGAAGGAGAAGTCCCCCCCAGCAAAGAAAAGATAATGAGTCTGTGGCCTCTGCCACAGAATTGGCCTCGGCCACAGAATTAATACATATGGATGTATCCCAATTATCAGAAATGGAATTCAGAGCAACAATGGTCAAGATGATGAGTAAACTTGAAAAAAGCATCAGAGAAAGCGTTGCTGAGAATATAGAATCCCTAAGGGCAGAAATGAGAGCGAATCTGACAGAAATTAAAAATTCTATGAGCCAAATGCAGTCAAAACTAGAGGCTCTGACGGCCAGGGTCACCGAGGCAGAGGAACGCGTTAGCGAATTGGAGGATGGGTTAGTAGAAGAAAAAACGAAAATAGAAGCTGGTCTTAAAAAAATCCACGCCCACGAATGTAGATTACGGGAGATTACTGACTCTATGAAACGATCCAATGTCAGAATCATCGGCATCCCTGAAGGGGTGGAGAAAAACAGAGGTCTAGAAGAGATATTTGAACAAATTGTAGCTGAAAACTTCCCTAATCTAGCAAGGGAAACAAGCATTCGTGTCCAAGAGGCAGAGAGGACCCCATCCAAGCTCAACCAGGACAAACCTACGCCACGGCATGTCATAGTGCAATTCGCAAATATTAGATCCAAGGATACAGTATTGAAAGCGGCCAGGGCAAAGAAATTTCTCACGTACCAAGGCAAAGGTATCAGGATTACGTCAGACCTGTCTACAGAGACCTGGAATGAGAGAAAGGCTTGGGGGGGCATTTTTAAAGCTCTTTCAGAGAAAAACATGCAGCCAAGGATCCTTTATCCAGCAAAGCTGTCATTCAGAATTGATGGAGAAATAAAGACGTTCCAAAATCGCCAATCATTAACCAATTTCGTAACCACGAAACCAGCCCTACAGGAGATATTAAGGGGGGCTCTATAAAGGTAAAAAGGCCCCAAGAGTGATACAGAGCAGCAAGTCACAACCGATACAAAGACTTTAAAGAGAAATGGCATCATTAAAATCATATCTGTCAATAATCTCTATCAATCTAAATGGCTTAAACTCTCCCATAAAACGCCACAGGGTTGCAGATTGGATAAAAAGACATGACCCATCCATTTGCTGTCTACAAGAGACTCATTTTGAACCCAAAGATGCATTCAGACTTAGAGTAAGGGGATGGAGTACCATCTTCCACGCAAATGGACCTCAAAAGAAAGCTGGAGTAGCAATTCTCATATCAGATAGACTGGATTTTAAACTAGAGGCCATAGAGAGAGATACAGAAGGGCACTATATTATTCTTAAAGGAAGTATTCAACAAGTGGATATGACAATTATTAATATATATGCCCCCAACAGGGGAGCAGCAAGATACACAAGCCAACTCTTAACCAAAATAAAGAGACATATAGATAAGAACACAGTAATAGTAGGGGACCTCAACACCCCACTATCAGAAATAGACAGAACACCCTGGCAAAAACTAAGCAAAGAATCAAAGGCTTTGAATGCCATACTCGACGAGTTGGACCTCATAGATATATATAGAACACTACACCCCAGAACCAAAGAATACTCATTCTATTCAAATGCCCATGGAACATTCTCAAGAATAGATCATGCTCTGGGACACAAAACAGGTCTCAGCCAATACCAAAAGATTGAAATTATCCCCTGCATATTCTCAGACCACAACGCTCTGAAATTGGAACTCAACCACAAGGAAAAACCTGGAAGAAACTCAAACACTTGGAGGCTAAGAACCATCCTGCTCAAGAATGACTCGATAAACCAGGAAATCAAAAAACAAATTAAACAATTTATGGAGACCAACGAGAATGAATACACAACGGTCCAAAACCTATGGGATACTGCAAAGGCAGTCCTAAGGGGGAAATACATAGCCATCCAAGCCTCACTCAAAAGAATAGAAAAATCTAAAATGCAGTTTCTATATTCTCACCTCAAGAAACTGGAACAGCAACAGAGGGACAGGCCTAACCCACTGACAAGGAAGGAGTTGACCAAGATTAGAGCAGAAATCAATGAATTAGAAACCAGGAGCACAGTACAGCAGATCAACAGGACTAGAAGCTGGTTCTTTGAGAGAATCCATAAAATTGACAGACCACTGGCAAAACTTGTCCAAAAACAAAGAGAAAGGACTGAGATTATTAAAATTATGACTGAAAAGGGAGAGGTCACGACCAGCACCATTGAAATTGCAAGGATTATTAGAAACTTTTATCAACAGCTATATGCCAAAAAACTAAACAATCTGGAAGAGATGGAGGCCTTCCTGGAAACCTATAAACTACCAAGACTGAAACAGGAAGAAATAGATTTCTTAAATAGGCCAATTAACTATGAAGAAATTGAGTCAGTGATAAACAACCTTCCAAATAATAAAACTCCAGGCCCAGACGGTTTTCCTGGGGAATTCTACCAAACATTCAAAGAAGAAATAATACCTATTCTCCTAAAGCTATTTCAAAAAATAGAAACAGAAGGAAAGCTACCAAACTCATTCTATGAGGCTAATATTACCTTGATCCCCAAACCAGGCAAAGACCCCCTCAAAAAGGAGAATTACAGACCGATTTCTCTAATGAATATGGATGCCAAAATCCTCAACAAGATCCTTGCTAATAGAATCCAACAGTACATTAAAAGGATTATCCATCATGACCAAGTGGGATTCATACCTGGGATGCAAGCATGGTTCAACACTCGCAAATCAATCAATGTGATACATCATATCAACAAGAAAAGACTCAAGAACCATATGATCCTCTCAATTGATGCAGAAAAAGCATTTGACAAAATACAGCATCCTTTCCTGATTAAAACCCTTCAGAGTGTAGGAATAGAGGGTACATTTCTCAATCTCATAAAAGCCATCTATGAAAAGCCTACTGCAAGCATTATTCTCAATGGGGAAAAGCTGGAAGCCTTTCCCTTAAGATCAGGAACACGACAAGGATGCCCACTCTCGCCACTATTATTCAACATAGTACTAGAAGTCCTTGCAACAGCAATCAGAAGACAAAAAGGGATCAAAGGTATCCAAATCGGCAAAGAAGAAGTCAAACTGTCTCTCTTTGCAGATGACATGATACTCTATATGGAAAACCCAAAGGAATCCACTCCCAAACTATTAGAAGTTATAGAACAATTCAGTAAGGTGGCAGGATACAAAATCAATGCCCAGAAATCAGTTGCATTTCTATACACGAATAACGAGACTGAAGAAAGAGAAATTAGGGAATCCATCCCATTTACAATAACACCAAAAACCATACGTTACCTTGGAATTAACTTAACCAGAGACGTAAAGGACCTATATCCTAGAAACTATAGATCACTTTTGAAAGATATTGAGGAAGACATAAAAAGATGGAAAAATATTCCATGCTCATGGATTGGAAGAATTAACATAGTTAAAATGTCCATACTACCCAGAGCAATCTACACTTTCAATGCTATCCCGATCAAAATACCGAGGACATTTTTCAAAGAACTGGAACAAATAGTCCTTAAATTTGTATGGAACCAGAAAAGGCCCCGAATCTCCAAGGAACTGTTGAAAAGGAAAAACAAAGCTGGGGGCATCACAATGCCGGATTTCGAGCTGTACTACAAAGCTGTGATCACAAAGACAGCATGGTACTGGCACAAAAACAGACACATCGACCAATGGAACAGAATAGAGAACCCAGAAATGGACCCTCGGCTCTTTGGGCAACTAATCTTTGATAAAGCAGGAAAAAACATCCGGTGGAAAAAAGACAGTCTCTTCAATAAATGGTGCTGGGAAAATTGGACAGCTACATGCAAAAGAATGAAACTTGACCACTCTCTCACACCATACACAAAAATAAACTCCAAATGGATGAAAGACCTCAATGTGAGACAGGAATCCATCAAAATTCTAGAGGAGAACATAGGCAACAACTTCTATGACATCGGCCAGAGCAACCTTTTTCACGACACATCGCCAAAGGCAAGAGAAATAAAAGATAAAATGAACTTATGGGACTTTATCAGGATAAAGAGCTTCTGCACAGCCAAGGAAACAGTCAAAAAAACTAAGAGACAGCCCACGGAATGGGAGAATATATTTGCAAAGGACACCACAGATAAAGGACTGGTATCCAAGATCTACAAAGAACTTCTCAAACTCAATACACGAGAAACAAATAAACAAATCATAAAATGGGCAGAAGATATGAACAGACACTTTTCCAATGAAGACATACAAATGGCTAACAGACACATGAAAAAATGTTCAAAATCATTAGCCATCAGGGAAATTCAAATCAAAACCACACTGAGATACCACCTTACGCCAGTTAGAATGGCAAAGATAGACAAGGCAAGAAACAACAATTGTTGGAGAGGATGTGGAGAAAGGGGATCCCTCCTACATTGTTGGTGGGAATGCAAGTTGGTACAGCCACTCTGGAAAACAGTGTGGAGGTCCCTTAAAAAGTTAAAAATTGAACTACCCTATGACCCAGCCATTGCACTACTGGGTGTTTACCCCAAAGATACAGACGTAGTAAAGAGAAGGGCCATATGCACCCCAATGTTCATAGCTGCATTGTCCACAATAGCCAAATCATGGAAGGAGCCGAGATGCCCTTCAACAGATGACTGGATTAAGAAGCTGTGGTCCATATATACAATGGAATATTACTCAGCTATCAGAAAGAACGAATTCTCAACATTTGCTGCAACATGGACGGCACTGGAGGAGATAATGCTAAGTGAA
The DNA here is from genome assembly GCF_002007445.2 of Ailuropoda melanoleuca. Taxonomy (NCBI): domain Eukaryota; kingdom Metazoa; phylum Chordata; class Mammalia; order Carnivora; family Ursidae; genus Ailuropoda; species Ailuropoda melanoleuca. The sequence goes on along the minus strand of NC_048224.1, from coordinate 14,882,581 downwards.
ATAAGTCAAGCAGAGAAAGACAATTATCATATGATTTCTCTCATCTATGGAACATAAGAACTAGGATGATCGGTAGGGGAAGAAAGGGATAAAGAAAAGGGGGGTAATCAGAAGGGGGAATGAAACATGAGAGACTATGGACTATGAGAAACAAACTGAAGACTTCAGAGGGGAGGGGGTGGGGGAAGGTGATAGACTGGTGATGGGTAGTAAGGAGGGCACGTATTGCATGGTGCACTGGGTGTTATACGCAACAAATGAAGCATCAAACTTTACATCAGTCAGGGGATGTACTGTATGGTGATTAACATAATATAATAAAATAAAATTAATTATTAAAAAAAAATAAATAATAATAATAATAATATTAAGTCTGGTTGACAGTAAGTATCATGTAACCAACATGGTATTTACTGCTGTGATTTTCCTCCTCAAAACCCATAAGCCTAGTCTAATCATGAGGAAAACATAAAATTCCAATAAAAGGGCATTCTGCAATACGCCCTACCGGACTCCTCAGGACTGTTAACATTATATATATATATATAAAAAAAAAAAAAAAGGAAAGTCTGAGAAACTATCACAGCCAAGATGAGCTGAAGGAGACATGGCAACAGTGTAATGTGGTGTCCTGGACAAAACCCTGGAAAGAAAAGGACATTAAATAGAAACTACGGGAATCTGAATAAACTATCTATATTAGTTAATAATAATTTATCAATATTAGTTTATTCATTGTAACAAATATACCATATTAATATAAGACAGTAATAGGAGAAACTATAGAGAGGATATAGAGGAACTCTGTACTTTCTGCTTAATTTCTCTGTAAATCTAACACAGTTCTAAAAAGTAAAACGTATCAGTAAAAATAATTAGAGGAGACAGTACCAAATAATATATGCAGGTATATAATTTAACATGTTTACTAAATCAGATACGATTTTAAAAAACCTAATATATGGTGACAGAAAGCAGACTAATGGTTGCCTGGGGACAGATGGCAAATGACAGAGATGGTAGAGGATAGGAAAGAGCAGGAGGAAGGGATTAAAAAGTGGTATGAAGAAATTTCTGGTGCAAAAGGGTATATTTATCATCTTGTTTGTAGTGAATGTTTCACAGATACATAAATATGTTAAAACTTCACAAAATGTACATTTTAAATATATACAGCTTATTGTATGACAATTACACTTTAACAAAGCTTTTTTTTTCAAAGAATAAACAAACTTCCAAATTTGAATTCTCTTCTCCAAAAATAATCTTCAAAAATATTTAGAGTTAGCCCGCTTACATCTGAATTTAACCAATAAACTTTGTTTCACTCAAAAATTCATGTATTTGAGAATTCCTGTGCCCACGATGCTAATCACCTAGCATTAAATTTCATGGCATAATGATGATTTAGGAAGTGCTGGGCATCGTTATTATTGTTTTCCTACCTCAAGATTTTAAATCTTATGGAAACAACCTAGTCAGTCTGTTAGCTTGAGGGAATTTTTATAACCAGTCAAAATCAAGCCAAATATAGTTTGCCATTTAAAATGAAGCCTAGTGCCAATTTTACAGCTATAGCAATCTGAAAACCAAATTCCAAGCCATCTGCTATTTAAAAATCACACTCCTAAGAAGACTGACATTTGATCACCTGGGTTCAAATCTGGCTATGCTACCGTCTTTATAATTTTGGGCTACCCTATGCCTCAATTTTCTCAACCATGAAATGGAGATAATAGTTCTACTTTACAGGACTGTTGAAGGATTAAATAAATTAACATGTGTAAAGATCCTAGAAGACCTACCTGGTAGTGCTCTCCAGATGGTACAAATTCTACAGATTCTATGGCATTAACCATCAGGGAAATATAAATTAAAACCACAACGAGATAGCTAGAATTACTATATGACCCAGCAATTCAACTCCTACATATATCCAAGAGAAATGAAAATGCATGTTCACACAAAAACTTATACATGATTGTTAATAGGAGCATTATTCATAATAACCTAAAGTAGAAACAACCCAAATGTCCAACAACCAGTAAATAGATAAATAAAATGTGGTACATCCACATGATGAAATATTATTTAGAAAAGAATGAAGTACTAATACATGTTACAACATTGCTGAACCTTGAAAACATTATAATAAGTGAAAGAAGCCATCAAAAAAAGACCACGTACAATATGAGTCCATTTATATGACATGAAATGCCCAGAAAAGGTAAATTCACAGAGAAGGAAAGTAAGTTGTGGCTGCTGGTAGATTTGGGGTGGGAGGATTAAAGAGCGACTGCTAATGGGCATGAGGTTTATTTTGGGGGTAATGTAAATGTTCTAAAATTGATAGTGATGATGGTTACACAACTGTGAACATACTTAAAAATGAGATCGTATGCCTTAAAATGGATGAACTATATGGTATCTGAATTATATCTCAATAAAGCATGTTAAGTGGTTTAAAATAGATCAGAAAGAAAAGCCTGAAAGCAACAATGACAGTATTAATAAATTGGTTCACCTGTCTAGTCTCATCCCCTTCCTTTCCCATATTTACTCTATGCTCTATCCATAATGAATGGCATCCCTGCAGTTTCCATATTATATCTTCCTATTTGATGTCCTATGAACATCTCTATCTGCTTTCTAGAATTCACTTCACCCTTCTTCTACCTCTCTAACTCCTTCATATCCAAAATTTGTCAGAATAAGCTAATTGTTAGAACAATCAATTCCAAAATCCAGTGGTCTACATCATATAGCTTTATTTCTCACTCAGGTAGACCTGCCCCAGGTGATTTAGGGATCCAAGACCCTTACCTCTAGTGGTTCTGCCCATCTTGGAGTCTTGGAGTCTTCCACTGTATTCTCTATATCTGGTTGAGGGGACCTGTGGGGTATCAGCACAGATAGGATCTTGAGGAACTTTCTAAAGGATTAATTCAGTATTGAACATGGTATTTAGGATGATATCAAGATACCCAATGGTCTTGGGTTCAGCAGAGATTATTAGTTTATGATTCTGTACCTCGAATATATTGCAATACTCTCCCCCTCTCTCTACTATATCTTATATAATAAGAGGTGATCTACTTAAAAAACAAACCTCAAAGATAATTATTTTTAAGAATAAATATGTTGAGGGGAGAAAATACTATTCACCATCTCTACGGAGGGACTTATGATGTAGCACAGAATATAACCTGGAGCTAAGGGAAACTTTCCTTAAAGTGCTATTTAATGAAAGTTGGAATAAATTCCTTAGACAAATCAAAGTATGACACACAACATCTAAACTTCCAGAACTGGTGAAGAGGTATTATCAACTGTCTTTCACTCCCAAATTTCTCTGCCACACTGAGGACTGTTCCAGAGGAGCAGGAATCTTGGTTGCATTAAGAGAAATTTGAAAGTACTCACTTTCATGGAAATCATAATAGAGAGATTTTCTTTTATATTTTTTAGGATCATCCTTGATACATTCATTTAATAACATAGCCAAATATCTTGCTCGACGTTAAATCTTTACGAAACTGAAATCCTGAAAGAATCCATTCGCTTTTCCAGTTAGATTGAACATGATTCTTAATTGGCAGTACAATATCTTAATATTTTTATGAAGTTCTACCCCACAGCACCTGCCATTCAGAGTGGAATTCAGACTAGGGCCTGGAGATACCACTCCAGAATTTCAGATCAAATGCGTCACGGGCGTAGGGTGGGGCTTTGGGCGGGGCATCCCGGCAGGGCGGAGGCGTCATTAGAAAGCTGTGGGGCCAGTCTACAGCTGTCATTACTCGAGTTAAGCTTTGTATTATTTGTGTTCGAGGATATGGTGTGTAAGCAGCATTCTCAATGAGAACTAGTTTCACTCGGCGCTTTAGTGAAATATGTAAGTACAGACGTTTCGTCCTCCTGAACTGCAGAAAAACGTGAGAGCTCCAGGGATGATTGTCCCCAGCTATTTATTGGGAGCAGGCAGAAACCAGACTGTTTTTGAGAATGGGCTGTAGCGAGCAGTCC
>NC_048224.1:14711180-14878455 GCF_002007445.2 Ailuropoda melanoleuca | reverse complement strand
AATCAATGCTCAGAAATCAGTTGCATTTCTATACATGAATAATGACACTGAAGAAAGAGAAATTAGGGAATTCATCGCATTTACGATAGCACCAAAAACCATATGTTACCTTGGAATTAACTTAACCAGAGATGTAAAGGATCTATATTCTAGAAACTATAAATCACTCTTGAAAGACATTGAAGAAGACACAAAAAGATGGAAAAATATTCCATGCTCATGGATCGAAAGAATTAACATAGTTAAAATGTCCATGCTACCCAGAGCAATCTACACTTTCAATGCTATCCCAATCAAAATATCGAGGACATTTTTCAAAGAACTGGAACAAATAGTCCTTAAATTTGTATGGAACCAGAAAAGATCCCAAATAGCCAAGGAACTGTTGAAAAGGAAAAACAAAGCTGGCGGCATCACAATGCCAGATTTCAAGCTGTACNATTTCGAGCTGTACTACAAAGCTGTGATCACAAAGACAGCATGGTACTGGCACAAAAACAGACACATGGACCAATGGAACAGAATAGAGAACCCAGAAATGGACCCTCGGCTCTTTGGGCAACTAATCTTTGATAAAGCAGGAAAAAACATCCGGTGGAAAAAAGACAGTCTCTTCAATAAATGGTGCTGGGAAAATTAGACAGCTACATGCAAAAGAATGAAACTTGACCACTCTCTCACACCATACACAAAGATAAACTCCAAATGGATGAAAGACCTCATGTGAGACAGGAATCCATCAAAATCACAGAGGAGAATATAAGCAGCAACCTCTACGACATCGGCCACAGCAACCTTTCTCATGACACATCTCCAAAGGCAAGAGAAACAAAAGATAAAATGAACTTGTGAGACTTCATCAAGATAAAAAGCTTCTGCAGAGCCAAGGAAGCAGTCAAAAAAACTAAGAAGCAGCCCACAGAATGGGAGAAGATATTTGCAAATGATATTACAAATAAAAGACTGGTATCCAAGATCTACAAAGAACTTCTCAAACTCAATACATGGGAAACAAATAATCAAATCATAAAATGGGCAGAAGATATGAACAGACATTTTTCCAATGAAGACATACAAATGGCTAACAGACACATGAAAAAATGTTCAAAATCATTAGCCATCAGGAAAATTCAAATCAAAACCACACTGAGATACCACCTTACGCCAGTTAGAATGGCAAAAATTGACAAGGCAAGAAACAACAATTGCTGGAGAGGATGTGGAGAAAGTGGATCCCTCCTACATTGTTGGTGGGAATGCAAGTTGGTACAGCCACTCTGGAAAACAGTGTGGAGGTCCCTTAAAAAGTTAAAAATTAGGGGCGCCTGGGTGGCACAGCGGTTAAGCGTCTGCCTTTGGCTCAGGGCGTGATCCCGGCGTTATGGGATCGAGCCCCATGTCAGGCTCCTCTGCTATGAGCCTGCTTCTTCCTCTCCCACTCCCCCTGCTTGTGTTCCCTCTCTAGCTGGCTGTCTCTATCTCTGTCGAATAAATAAATAAAATCTTTAAAAAAAAAAAAAGTTAAAAATTGAGTTACCCTATGACCCAACCATAAAAAAAAAAGTTAAAAATTGAGTTACGCTATGACCCAACCATTCCACTACTGGGTATTTACCCCCAAGATACAGACGTAGTGAAGAGAAGGGCCACATGCACCCCAATGTTTATAGCAGCTTTGTCCACAATAGCTAAATTGTGGAAGGAGCAGAGATGTCCTTCAACAGATGACTGGATTAAGAAGATGTGGTCCATATATACAATGGAATATTACTCAGCTATCAAAAAGAATGATTTCTCAACATTTGCTGCAACATGGACAGCACTGGAGGACATAATGCTAAGTGAAATAAGTCAAGCAGGGAAAGACAATTATCATATGGTTTCTCTCATCTATGGAACATAAGCACAGGAAGATCGGTAGGAGAAGAAAGGGATAAAGAAATGGGGCGTAATCAGAAGGGGGAATGAAGCATGAGAGACTAAGGGCTCTGAGAAACAAACTGAGGGCTTCAGAGGGCAGGGGGTGGGGGAATGGGATAGGCTGGTGATGGATAGTAAGGAGAGCATGTATTGCATGGTGCACTGGGTGTTATATGCAACTAATGAATCATCGAACTTTACATCAAAAACCAGGGATGTACTGTATGGTGACTAACATAATATAATAAAAAAACATTTAAAAAAAGGAATAACTACAGATGGTAAAGTTATATTTAATACAAACTATTTTGGGTTTATAACATTAAGAAAAATAACATGTATAATAATAATACCACAAAAAGGGGAGAAAAGGAACAGAGTTATATAGGAATAATATTTTCTATATATTTATGGAATTAAGGTAGCATAACCTGAGGCTGATTCTGATGAGTTAAAAAATACATATATGGTAAACCCTAGAGTTATCACTAAAACTCAAAAAGTATAGTGAGAAAATCAATAATGAAGCTTAATTGTTACATTAGAAAATATTCAATCAATGCAAAAGAAAGTAGTAAAGAAGAAATAAAAGAACAAAAAAGACATGAGACATAGAAAACAAAATTTTAAATAGCAGGCATAAATCCAACTGTAACAATAATAACACTGAATGTGACTGGATTAAACAAGCCAATCAAAAAGTATAGATTGTCAGACTGGATTTTAAGAATGATTCAATTTTTTTTTTTATGTTGTCTACAGGGGAAACACTGTAACTTCAAAGACATAAAAGCAAAATGATGGGAAAAGATACATCATGCAAAGGGGAACCCACAGAAAAACTGGAGTAGCTCTACAGACATATTAAACATAACAGACTTCTAAAAATGTTACTAGAGATAAATAATAATGATAAAATACAATAATGATATTTTATAATGATAATGATAAAAGGGTCAATCTATCAGGAATATATAACAATTATCAATGTATATGCACCTAATCACAGAGGACCAAAATATGTAAGACAAAAACTGACAGAAATGGAGAGAGAAGTAGACATTCAATAATAATAGTTGAAAACTTCAATATCCTGCCCTCAATAGTGACAACTAAAGAGGAAATCAACAAAAATTAGATTTGAAGAACACTGTAAAACAACTAGATCTAACAAACATCTGTAGAACACTCTATCCAACAATAGAATATATAGCTTTCTCAAGTGCACGTGAGACATTCTCCAGAGCACCCCATAGGCTATATCATAAAAGAAACTTCAATGCACTTAAAAGGATAGAAATAATACTAAATATGTGCTCTGAACACAATGAAATAAAATTAAAAATCATTAAAAATAATTAAGGAAACTCACAAATATATGGAAATCAAAAAACACATCTCAAGCAACCAATGGGTCAAAGAAGAAATTGAGTAAATCCAAAAATACCCTGTGATGAATGAAAATAAAGACACAATCTATCAAAACTTATGGGATGCAGCTAAAGGAATTCTTAGAGAGAAATTTATAGCAAAAAATACCTATATTTAAAAAAAAGAAATAACAAATATCTCAAACCAAAAATCTAAACTTCTAACTTTACATATGGGGGAGGGGAGAGAAAACTGAACCCAAAGCAGGCAAGAGAAAAGAATGGAAATTAATGAAACAGAGACTAGAAAATCAGGTTCTTTGAACAGATCAATAAAAAAATTAACTAACCTTTACATAGTTTGACCAGAAGGAAAACAGGAAAGATTCAAATTGCTAGAATCAGAAATGAAAGAGCAGACATCACATAAATACCAACCTTAACATAAATATAAAGGAATATGAAGGAACACTATGAACATTTGCATGCCAACAAATTAGATGACTTAGAAGAAATAGAGAAAATCTTAGAAAGACAAGTACTAAGACTGACTCAGGAAGAAATAGACAATCAGAATAGATCTATAAAAAGTAAAGAGATTGAATCCATAATTTTAAAAAAAAATAGTCATGAAGAAACCCAAGCCAATATGGCTGATTTCTACCACACATTCAAAGAAGAATGAATGCCAATTCTTCACTCTCAAAGAACAGAAGAGGTAGCATTTCCCAACTCATTTTAAAGGGATCACCCTGATACTAAAATCAGGGAAAGAAAGCAGAAAAGGAGAAGAAGAAATTAAAACTACACAAGAGAAGAAACCATAAGCCAATGTTTCTTATGAATATAGATGCACAATCCTCAAGGAGATGCTAGCAAACTGAACCAACAACATATGAGAAGAATTATACACTATGGTCAAGTGGGATTCATCCCATCATAGTAGGCTGGTGTAACATCTGGAAATTAATTAATGTAATATGTAATATTAATGGAATTTTTAAAATCACACAATCATCTCAATAGAGAAAAAGTATTTGTCAAAATCCAATGCCCATGGATGATAACAACACTGCACAAACTTGGAATAGAAAGGAACTTTCTCAACCTGATAAAGGGCATCTAGAAAAAAAACAGTTAACCTCATACTTAATGGTGAAAGACCTGAATGTTTATCCCCAAGATCAGGCACAAGACAAAGCAACCACTTTTGCCACCTCTATGTAACATCATACTGGAAGTTCTCACAGGTCAAAAAATAAATAAATAAACGCCATCCAGATTGCAAAGGAAGATCTTATACAGAGAAAATCCTAAAGAAACTACTAAAAAACTATTAGAATAAATGAATTCAACAAGTTTTCAGGATATAATATCAATATGCAAAAATCAGTTCTATTTCTACACATTTGCAACAGATAATCTGAAAATAAAAATTCCATTTGCAATAACATCAAAAGGAATAAAACAAAATAAATTTAACCAAAGAAACTCAAATCGTACACCTGAAAACTACAAAACTTTGTTGAAAGACAGTAATGGGGACACTTGGGTTGGCTCAGGTCATGACCCCAGGGTCCTGGGATTAAGTCCCACATCGGGTTCCTTACTCAGTGGGGCACCTGCTTGTCCCTCTGTCTGCTGCTCCCCCTGCTTGTGCTCTCACTCTCTCTCTAAATAAAATCTTGAAAAAAAAAAAAAAAGAAGAAAAAGAAAAAGAAAAGAAAGTAATGACGATCTAAATAAATGGGAAAGTCATCCATGTTCATGGATCAGAACACTTAACATTGTTGAGAAGTCAACAAACCCCAAACTGATCTGCAGAATTAGTGCAATTCCTATGAAAATACCAGCTGATTTTTGTTTTAGAAACTAACAAACTGATTCTAGAATTCATATGAAATTGCAAGGAGCCCAGAATAGCCAAAACAAAACTAAAAAGAAAAAAGGAAGGAGGAGGATTGGTACTCCCTAATTTCAAGATTGACAGTGCAACAGTAATCAGACATTATGGTTCTAGCATAAGGATAGACATACAGATCAATAGAATAGAATTGAAAATCCAGAAATAAACCCAAACACCTATGGGGAACTGATATTTTTACAAAGGTGTCAAGACCATTCAATGGGATAAGAATAGTCTTCAACAAATGGTTCTGGCACAACTAGATAACCACAAGCAAAAGAATAAAGTTGGACCCCTACCTTATACCATGTACAAAAATTAACTCTTTTCTGGCCTGAAAAGAATAATAAGATTAAGTTGAATCATAATTTTTAACAGTTTACTACATTTGAGAGTAGTTCCCAAGTCTTTATATCTGCAATAAAATGGGTATAATCTTTTCAAATGTAGTAGTTTATAAACAATAAAAGAGATTACCAATTTACTAGTTTAGAGTCTCAGTGAGTGAAAAAGTATGATATTCCCTTAAACTAATCAGGTTCTTAGTTATCAGGAGCTAGCATTTGGTGCATAATTAAGGTAGCACTGAGATACTACTGCTTGTTAAACACTGCTGAAAAAACAGACTTTATAAAGCTTTATAAATTTATAAAAGCTTTATAAATTCAGGGGCGCCTGGGTGGCACAGCGGTTAAGCGTCTGCCTTCAGCTCAAGGCGTGGTCCGGGCGTTATGGGATCGAGCCCCACATCAGGCTCCTCCGCTATGAGCCTGCTTCTTCCTCTCCCACTCCCCCTGCTTGTGTTCCCTCTCTCGCTGGCTGTCTCTATCTCTGTCAAATAAATAAATAAAATCTTAAAAAAAAAAAAAAAAAAGCTTTATAAATTCAAACCTACAAAATGAACATTAAGGTCCTTATGCCCCATAGTGTTTCCTTTTATAGATTTTTAAATTTTATATTGGAATAAAATGCAGTTTTAATACAATAACGGAAACATTTTCAATCATGGTGGCAAGGTCATCTCTCACACAATGGGTTCTGGAATTAGACTTTCTGAGCACAAATCATACTTCCATTGTTTTGCTAGCTGAATAGTCAGGAAAGTTTTCTCTTCAGAAAATGGGTATAAATATAATAACAATTCCTACTTCATTATCAATAGGATTAAAATATTGGCACACATTAAATGCTCAATAAATAATAGCAAATTGATACTTCTCTTAGTTTCTTTAAGGCTCACCAGAGAAAAATAATTTTCTGTATCCTTACACAAGTCTGATCTAACCCAGAATTTCATTATGACTAATTCCAATAATGAAAACAAGGCACAAACATGTTTTCTCTGAAATATTAGTTCTTTTGCTGGTTTATCTGTTAGGTGGAAGGTGATAAAAGACCTAGAGTACAATTTCTCTTCAGTCATAAATTTCCTTTTAATGGGGAGTCATTCAACAAATAAAATTTGAGCACTTACTATGGTGAAGATACCATGCAAAGTGTTATTACAGGTTATCACAATTTTAAGGTTGTATATGTACAGTTTTAATGGCTCTTGTGTTTAAAATAATATTAACAAGTAAACTCCAACAAAAGTTACTTACAATAATAAGAAAAAGAAAAATGTGAATTGGAAACATAAATTATGTATTGTAAGAAAGTGGGCCCAAAGAAGCAGATTTTTCCATAAACCAGGGATGAAAGCATTCTGGTCAATGCTCCAAGCTGTTATTCCAAAAAGATTAACTCCTGGTACCATAAAATAAATCTTACTGGCCTTTAAATGAAATTTTGCCATTCTCCATACTATAATTACATTTCTCAAGAGATATTTTTCCTATCATTATCTTCTCCATTGTTATTATCATCATTGTTATCATTATTATGATCATCACTATTCCCACTAGCCAAGTATTTTAGAAATTCAAAATTTCTCCATATCCAAAATATATTTTATTCACAGATGCAAAAAATATAATCCAAGTCATTCACTGATAGAATGAAAACGTCAGAAAGTATTTAGACCATATTTCTCTTGCATATTTTAGTCCTCAAATCAAGACCTCCTAAATAACCTACCTATATAGTCAGCTTGAAAATCACAGATCGAAATGACAAACAACTTCAGATAGTAATCATAAATTATGCACAAATATTCCTGGTCTCACGTTTCCAGGTCAAAGATAAGATTGTTCACCCCTTCCTTCTGCTTTCAACTTCAATGTGGTAATAATTTACTTATGCCAATGAAAGGTGAGTGAAAACCCCCAGGCAGGAAGGTTTATTATAAGCCAGCTCATGATTCAACATATTTTTTTCCTACTACCAAGTCCAATGATTCTCTATTCTGCCTCAAAGTCAAGACTAGAGGTAATTCATTTATGTAGTCGTTGTTAAATCAAAAGATTTTATTAAAATTATCTAAAATGAAACCAAATATATCTCCCATTTTAACAACCATAAAAGTCTATATAACTCACTGAAAAATAGAACAGAATTTTCATATCAAAAAAAGACAAATATGAACTTACTTCAGTGCTGTATGTAGAGATGCTGATAAAACCAGTGATTCATAAAGTTTGAAAATAAAAGAATAGTGAAAGCTATAAACCACACAACACAGAAGAAAGGAAAAGACAGGGATTGTGATATAACAATCAAATGAAACAGATGAAGTAGAATTCCAGCCAATGTATTAAAAGCCCTAAAAAAAGTTAAAAAGGATACTTTGTAAGTCTAACGAATACAAATAGCAATGAATATATTAGTCATTAACTTTTACATATCTCATAGTATGGCAACCTTTTAAAGCACAAAATAATACAGAAGATACAAGCAAAAATTCGGAATATATTAGTAGTAGAACATTATTAGGCCACATAAAAAAACCCAATAAATATTAAAAACTAGAAAGAATACAGACAATATTCTCTGATCAAAACATAGAAAAATAGCGGTGCTTTGGTGGCATAGTACGTTGAGCATCTGACTCTTGGTTTCGGCTCAGGTCTTGACCTCAGAGTCATGATCGAGCCCCATGATGGGCTCTGCCCTCAGCACAGAGTCTGCTAAAGACGCTCTCTTCTTCCCCCTCTGTCCCTCCTCCCACACTCTCTCAAATAAATAAATCTTTTAAAAAACTAGAAAATAACTTTAAATTCAAAAACAAAAAGTCCTCACTTAGAAATTTAAAAAATAAAGCTACCCAATCTTGTGTCAAAGGTGTAAATATACATAGTATTTGATGTTTTATTAATAATTGCATATTATTGATTACATATTGTTGATTCATTTGTATTCTTTTTTTTAAAGATTTTATTTATTTATTTGAGAGAGAGAGAGAGTACTTGTGCGTATTGGTGGGGGAAGGGTCAGAGGGCGAGGCAGAGAGAGAATCCCAAGCAGTCCCTGCATCTAGTATGAGTGTGATGTGGGGCTCCATCCCACCACCTCGAGATTATTACCCTAACTAAAATCAAGAATCTGACACCCAACCAACTGAGCCACCTCGGTGCCCCAGTTAATTTGTGTTCTTATATTTTATTTTACATTTGTACATTTATTTTATATTATTTATATCTGTATATTTTATTTTATTCTAATATCTTCATAATATATATATTAACAGTTATAATTATGATAAATAGAATAAAACTTGGGACAATTATTTTATGGCTTTGAAAGTTTTTTTAAGATTTTTTTATTTATTTTTAGAGAGGAGAGAGAGTGAGCAGGGTGGGAGGGGTAGAGGGAGGGAGACGGAGAGAGAGAGAGAGAACCCCAAGGAGGCTCCATGCCCAGTGCAAAGCCGGGGCAGGGCTTGATCTCAAGACCCTGAGATCATGACCTGAGTCAAAACCAAAAGTGGGATGCTTAACCCACTGAGCCACCCAGGTGCCCTTCTAGGCAATGTTCTCACTTGTACTCAAAGTTTGAAAGCCATAGAAGAAAAGATTAATGTATTTCATTATATAAAAATTATAATTAAAAACAAATCTGCAAAACAAAAAGTCAAGAGATAGATGAAAAAGTTATACATCAGAAATAAAATACTAATCTTTCTAATACAGAAAGAGTTCTTAAGAAAATTTACAAGAGGGGGCACCTGGGTGGCTCAGACGATTAAGCGTCTGCCTTCGGCTCACTCAGGGTCCTGGGATAGAGCCTCACCTTGGGCTCCCTGCTCAGTGGGGAGCCTGCTTCTTCCTCTCCCTCTGCCTGCCACTCCCCCTGCTTGTGCTCTCTCTCTCTCTCTCTGTCAAATAAATACAATCTTTAAAAAACAGTTTATAAGAAAAAATAATGGCCCAATAGAAAAATGAGCACGGTTTATACACAGATCGTTCATAGAAAAAGAAATAAGGAAATACAAATGGCCCCTAAACATCTGAACAGAGGTTTTTAACTTTCTTAAGAGAAATGCAGATTAAAATTTCATTGATATGATTTTTATCCAGATACCTCAAATATCTATTAAAAAACAAAATATTTTTGACACACTGTGTTAAGATGCTCATAAATTGCTGCTAAAACCACAAATTAGCTTAACCTAGAGAGAGCAGTTTGGCTAGATCTTTCAAAATTATAAATTACCTGGATTCAATTTTATAGAATTTATCCTGAAGATATAATTGTACACAAGCAAAATGACATTTATGCAGTAATCCACTGCAGTATTGTTTGCAATTGCATAAAATTAGCAACCACACAGACGGCCTTCAATGAGAAACTTTAAATTGTTACAATCGTACACTGAAATACTATTTTTTTAAAGAGAGGAAAAGACAAGGAATCTCTTTGAGTTTGATATGGAAATATACAGTATACATTGTTAAATGAATAAAACAAGGTGCTACCTTTCAAATCATATAAAAGGAGGGTAGGTGTAAGAATAAAACATAATACCTGTTTGCCTATATTTGCATTAAAAAATTGTGGAAGTATACCAAAGAAATTAATAAAAAGGACTAAGAAGGAGGCAAGGCAGTTATGTTTTATTATATGTCTTTTTTGTTGTTTAATTTTTCTAAGCAAGTATATTTTTTAATGGGGAGAAAAATCAATTAGTTATATATTTCATTGAGCTAAAATGGTTGTCATGGCCAAAGAGGCTTTACAACCAAGCATTTTTTTTGCATATTTATTTTTGATTTGACCCTCTGCTTCAAATTTTCACAGAACTATATAACTCTCTCTATGGAAAGTAAATGTCATAATTTTTCCTTTTGGTCTCCAGATTTCGGAAAACAACATCTCCATCTCAAAGCCCCAGCAGTGACCAATGCTATTAACCATATGTATCTTTTGACATGCATCAAGGTCTCAGCCAGGAAGTTAATCTTAAATGGCTCTATATTTGTACAGGAGATAGGCAAAGCATTTCAAAAAAAGTCTAGGATGTGGTTTTATGTTTCTGACATCAGCCCACCAGGTTTGCCTGTCAGGGGTAATGTGTGTGAAAACGTTTCATCCGGTTCTGACATTCTCGAAGTGATTTCATCAGTAGTCCCTCTGGAGAGCCAAATGAAAGCTTGTTCAACTAGAACTTGAGGCGATGACAGTAGCAAGCCTCTGGCAATTCCTGCTCTCGGAGTGATAAAGGTCATTGTTAAAATTTATAACATATTATCTAACATTAACACTTCTGCCAATGTATTCTCAAAAAATTTTCACTTTGATCTGCCTGAATTAAAGTCTATTTCACAATCTAGGTTCTTCAACATGTCCCTTCACAACAAGCACGGACAGAACATCAATTCATTGGAATATTTATGCAGACACATCCACAGGTTGTGAATTAGTTGGTCCTTTGGTTCTAAGCACAGGTGACATGCCAGACTTCAAAGAAAAGATTATTTTTGCTGTGACTCTAATTATAACTGATCCGGTGGTCTTTGCCCTAACTGCTCACACATGGCATTTTATAAATAAATGTGTCAATGTAAAGAGATCACAACCACACACCATTAGCACCATCAGCAGCATTAATATGATGGTTTCTTTTAATTAAAAGACAGAGAACTAGCAGAACTTACGCAATCTCTTAAAATCGTGTTTGTCCCACAGAGGTGGCTGCACTTAGGGCAGGCAGAGCTATATTGCATGCAACACGGAAAAGCTCCAGAGAAGGAATCTAACTTCTCAACCCTCTGCATACAGTAAAAGAGGACAAAACAGTACTGCAGGGAACATGTAGGTTACCAAAAACCAGCAGTGGCTTCCTGGTAAGAGAAGCAATCCTATTAGAAAAGATGGGGTATAGGGGGGGCCCTTAGCCTCTAGCATCAGCCTTTCTCTTGTATTAACCCAGAGCTACTGAGCCAAGCTTCTTGCTCAACTACCAAGAGATGGGAAGAAAGGCACTTCTATGGCTATCTAGGACGTCCCCAAAATGTCTAGAGCATATTAAATCTATTGCATGTAACAAAGCACCATATAGGCAAAGTCTTGAGAAATGTGGACATCTCAGTCAGGGCCTCAGCTTTCTCTACTATCCACCTTCCTCATCCCATAGTCCTAACTCAGACTGGGAATACCTTCTGTTCTCTCATGAAGCCCCCCTTTCAAACAGGGTAGGAAACACACTTACACCTCCTCAGCACAATGCCCCAGACACAACAGGCATTCAATAATGCTTACTATTGGTTATGAAGAAAGTACTCGCTTATATAAAGCTCAAGTGATAATTATTCCAATGCTCTTTTCAGTCACCTTTCTGTTAATAAGATTGTTCAAGTCTGAAAATTTTGAAAAAAGAGCATTCAATTTGGCACCAGTTTATAAAAGGAAAGGTGGCAAATACCACCCAGGTTACCTGGAGGAATTTTTCTATATTTGCATACAAATGGAATAATAATGCATACTATCTCTTTTGCTTTTACTTATGTTGGGAAATAGTAACTTTATGTGAATTAGTGGCTTAGTCTGCTCCAGGAACTGATTCTCTATAAATACAAAAAATATTATAGTCTTTACCTAATTCAATTTTATAAGAAATAAGGAAGGAAAACTCACCTATTAAATGGGCCAGGATGCTTTCCTATTAGTTAAAGCAACTCTTGGTAACAATAACAATGTGTTTTGTTTCTGGACAGTAATTTGGTGTTTTATTCCAGCTTACCAATGTGATAAAACAATTGGGTGTGCTGGCTCTGCTTTACCACATTTATTGCATTATTATTGAGCAAAAAAACAGAACTTCCTCTGCAGGCAAACAATTGTATCTGTGTATTTTCTTTATCAGGAAACTTAATTTGGACCTGTTTTAAAATATAATCTAAATGTACTTTTTAAAATAGAGTCTAAATATATATATAAAATATATTTGCCCACTAAATTTTTAAATTACACTTACATTACAAATATATATACAAATGCTCAAATATACACCCAAGTAACACATACATATATATGCACATATACATGTATAATCTATGTATATACATATGCACTCTTATTTGTAAACATTATATACATTAAAAAGAGAGGCACCATGAAAGAATGTCAACTAGTTTTGTAGTCAGACTGGTCGAGGCTTAAGTTTGAGTTTTATTACACACACTAGGTAGGACAACTTGGGAGAATCACTCAACCTTTCTCAGGCTATTTGCTCATGTATAAAATTGGGACAAGTATTCTCCTCAAGATATTTGAGAAGATTAATGCAATGGAATGAAATGTCTAATATAAAGTGCTTAGCATAGGTCAGGATGGCATCTGCCTGGGGCAACAATCAATAAGGAGAACTAACACAACCCCAGAATACATTGGAAATACGGGATGAATTAAATCGAGTGTCTGAAAAAAGGCTCTTGATGTAACTGGACATTTGTGGTATTCCAGTTCCCACAGAAGTAGACAGTGCCCTCAAGTGGGGGTTTTAAAAAAGCACTCCTTAGAGAATGGACCCCCTTCAAGGCAAGATGAAAATGGCATAGTACAAGCGGAAAGACACCCCAGGCTGGGGAGTCAACAGCTGACATGGCCTCCAGAATCAGATCGGAAAATCTGAAGCACAGGGCTGTGTGGCCTAGTGCTATTTTCCAAGAACAAATGAGTTGTTTTATCATCTAAATTGTAATTCTTAAAAAAAAAAATCATAGGTTTCATTTGCAGGTTTAACGTTGTTCCTTGTTGAAGTGATGCAGATGTGTTGTTTCAGATTTTTTTCACCTATCTTCCTCCACACACAATAACTCTCTGACCTAGGTGGTATTGTTATCATCTCGATTGTCAGACGAGGCAACTGGAACTTTAAACAGTCAGTATGTTGCCCCAGACGGGTCAAACAGGGAGTAACAAAATCAACAATTGATCCTTAGAGTCTTGCTCTTAGTTTTGATGTCACCCAATTAGCTTTCTATTCAGAAAATCAGAAAAGAAAACTGGAGAAAGAATAAAATCCCCCGAATAATAGGAAATGTTTTGCTGACAGAAAAAACAGAAGAAAGAAATTTCAAATAAAGTCTAAACAAAATGTGAAGCTCCCATCTGATGTCCGAGAGAGGTGTTTCCTTCCCCACGAACGTCCCTGTGAACACAACAGACACGACTGCAAACAAATTCAATGCTGTGGTAATTAGTTTATGGAATAAGTCCCCTACTTTAAACGTAAGAATTCCATTTTTGTTGATCGGAAACAAGTTTCTAACTCCAAAATTAAATAAATACTAAGTATATATTTTTTAAACATCAGATTTAAAGGACCCCATATTAGTGGTTTGTGCACTTACATTCCTGTTTAGGGACCGCCACACAAGAAGTGTTTAGTCAATGTTCATTTCCTGCCACCTGCTTTTCCTCTAAGATCATTACTGTATTTATCTACATAGCCCAGAATATTGTCTTGTACATGTTGCTTATTGAATTAAAAAATCAATTAACACTTATGCATGAATTAAGAACCACTTTCTGGGTGCTCAGCTCCTGAACTCCTGGGAATATGTTTAATATTCTTTTGCTATGGGAGGGAAAGATGGGGGAAATACTTCTTGCTTGTTTGGATCCACTACCAGAGAAACAGTGGGAGTGGAAAAAGCACAAAAGTAATTCCTTAACTTCCATCATTAATTCAGTCTACAGAATTAAAATTAGTGGTCTCATGATGACCCTAATCACTCATATATCTGAGAAAGTATTTTTGTATTGCGTGAATAAAGTGTTCTTCCTTTTTGTTATTTTTTAAAAGTTTTAAAGCCCAGAAAATTAAAAAAAAAAGATAATGCAATATACCTTTTCTTGAATTAAGTAAAACTGGCATTTTGTCATAATTAAGTATTTAGAAATAAAACATTAAAGATTATGTTCAAGCACCTACATTACACTCCCTACTCCCATTCCCCTCCAATCCTGGTTACAAGTAACTAATGTGATTTCTTTACTAAAGCTAATCTGTTTGTATTTTTATTGCATATCTATCTATAAACAATACATAACATGTATTGTAGTTTTAGTTTAATTTTCACAAACAGAATTATTCCATTCATAATCATAATAAATGTATTTCATACCTAATCATTTCATGATTTTCTTTAATTCAATATTTTTTTAAGATTTTATTTACTTGAGAGGAACAGGAGGAGGGGCAGAGGAAGAGGGAGAAGCCCACTCCCCACTTAGCAGACAGACTGATGCTGGGATCATGACCTGAGCTGAAGACAGATGTTTAACCAACTGAGCCACCCAGGTGCACTAATTCAGTATTTTTGCCTTGAGATTTATCCATGTTGATATATAAAGATCCAACCAGCTCACGTTATCACCATGTAATGGTTTACATCTTCTAGTGGTTATTTGGCCAACCTTATTGGTTCATAATACTTATAAATCCTGGATAGCCATCCTTTGTGTGTTATATATGTAGTTTGTTATTTACCTTTGATTGTTTTGTATACTACTGTTCAAAAAATTAATTTTACAATAGTTTCATCCATCTCCCTTTTCGGATGTATGTTTTTGGGATCTTGGTAAAGAAATGTTCCCATACCCCTTGATATAAAGATAGTCTCATATTATCTTTTAATAATTTCAAAGTTGTGCTTTTCACATATGGGCCTTTTACTCTATCTGGGATTATTTTTGCAGTGAGGTTGTACCAGATACGTTTCTTTATATCTCAAGATCAACTCTCCCACTTCTCCATTCTACTCTGTCTCCCAAAAGGTTGATCTATATGGGCACATCACCCAGCTTCCTTTCCCTCTGTCTTCCAATTGGGTTTACTCAGTGAGAAGTCCCAGTAGGAGATCAGAGGGGAGAAAGAAAAGTAAGGTCATGACTCTTTTCTAGGAGTAGAAGAGCTGAAGAAAAATGATTTAAAATGTATATCAGTACATCTCATGGGTTGGAAGTTATAAATTTTATTATTATTCTTTAGTGATAACCTTTACTTTTTCAACATGAATGCTTAAGAAAATATTTTTTTCTAAGAACTCCTAAAATTGTTTAATATGCTTTTCTCCTCCCCCAAAAAGATAAAAATCTTACCACAAATACCCTTTCCCCACCTATATTTTCCATGTTATTGTTGCTTAGATCTATAGGCTCAAAAATTTTTTTTAATTTTTAAAAAAGTAGACAGAGTAGTTAATAACATTTACTTACATATTTTGACTATTTCTTTTTCTCTTTCTTCCCACTTGTGCACAACTGAAGCTACTGTAGCTGTTATTCTATACAATTTCCTCAATTCTCTACTCTGGGACTCCTATAAGACATATGTTGGAGCTTCTCAAATCTACTTTCCACCATAATTCTAAATACCCATTTATCTTTTTTACTTCTTTATCTCCATGCTAGGTTCCAGATGAACTTCTCAGTACAATTTTCCAATTAGCTAATTGTTTTCTCAATACTTTTTATTCCTAGGGTTTTTAATTGGTTTTTATTATCTGTATCTGTTTTACAAAAATACGTATCAGTCTGAATTTGTTTCATAAATTAATTTCTTTTTAACTAGTATTTCTACATTTATATCTTTAAGGCTCTTAAATATATTAATTTTAATGTCATCTTCAAATCATCCTGTTATTTGAATTTCATGGACATATATTCATGTCCCCACTGTTTCTTGAGATGGTCATGTCTTGGAAATAGATTTCCTCTTACACATTAAAATTTTAATTTGCATGCCTATCTTTAGTGGTAGTTCACTTTGCTTCATTTCTTATTCTCTGTGTTCATTCTTCAGTATCTAACAGTTTTATGCTTGCATACATTGTACCCTCAAGACCTCCAATCTAACAACCATGTATTATAATGGCACCTCAAGGCTCCCATTTCACATTAGTACTGGAGTGATATCAAAGACCATAATAGAGCATGATCCAGAGCCTGGCTGGTTACATGACTGTTTTCTCTTTCCTATCATCCCAACCAAAGTATAACTCTAGGCAACCATGGCAGCCTTTTTCAGCCTGCTTTTCTTGGCAAGGAACCCTAGCCACAGCCTCCAACTTTCATGCATCAACTTTTTTCTCTAACTACTCACAAGCAGAAGGCAATATTGACTGACATTAGTCCAAAACAATTTAATCCCCATTGCCTTTCACCTTTTGGGTCCCCAAAGCCCAAGAAACATGTACTGTTAGCCTTCTGTTAACTACTGTCAATTTCTGTTCTTTCCTACAAAAATATTTATCTTGTTTTTGAACAAAGTTATGTGCATTTAATTTTTAAATAAATGTATTTTTATTTATCATTGCTATGTGTATTCAACAGTAAGGGTAAATTGGCTTAAACTATGAAGTCATAGCTACTGCTTGACCAGATGTTAAGACACACTGTTTCTTAATCAAAGTTATCTTAATGCATTTAAAAGCCACAGTGTGTTCCACCCAGGGAAATAACCATTTAGATAGAAACCAAGGTTTCTATATTTGTCCATAAAATAAAGGCTAAAAAGACCAAAAATTATGAGATTTTATTTATCCTGGTATTTTTAGAAATTGTTTAGAGTATGTCAGAAAATATAAATTTTCAGGGAACCTGGGTGGCAGCTGGTTAACTGTCTGACTCTTGGTTTTGGCTCAGGTCATGATCTCAGTGTCTTGATCTTGAGGTCATGGCACTGAGCCCTGCATCAGGCTCTATACTGGGCATGGAATCTGCTTGAGATTCTCTCTTCCTCTGCCCCTCCCACCACATGCGTGCCCTCTCTCCCTCTCTCTCTAAAATAAATAAATAAAATCTAAAAAAAAAGAAAATATAAATTTTCAAATCAAATAATCAATAAATTATAAATTATGGAATGTGATACATAAACCAAAGTATCTGCATTAGTTTTCAAAATATGAAAGAAAATGACAAAAACTCAGACTTTCAACAATCACCAAGTCATACTCTTCCTGATTTACTAACAGTAACATTTTCTGCATGGAGTACAAGTTTGGGGGGGTGGCGTGTATGTTTTGTCAAAACAGTGAGACAAAAACCACAATTAAAACTGGCAACTTTAATACCCTATTCTCAGCAATTCATAGAAATACTAGACAAAAATCAGCAAGAACACAACATACTGGACAATACAACCAACCAACAGTATCTAATTGACATATATAGAACACAGCAATATACAACACAGAACAGTAAACACACCTTTTTCAAGCACCTTGGTTGGGCATGAATATTATTAAAAGACAATAACAACACAGAACTGAAACAGTAGCCAGAATTATTTGACCTGCAGAGCTCTTTGGCATTGACTAATCAATCATTGCAACTCTAGGACTAAAATAGATAGGAAACCTGAAAAAGGCATATTTTATTTGTCTAAATAGAAAAGTTCTAAGTCTGATCAAACTAACTCCTTCTTGAATCACTATAAAAGAGTTATGGCTCCTCAACAGACTTTCAGAAATTTCTTATAGAAGTTGAGGATGGGTCCACCTGAGTAGGGACCTTGCTACACTTTCAATAATTTAAACTATACATCTTCCTCCTAGCTTTCTCCAAAAGGACATGAGCCGATTTACTGGTGATTACACATTGGGGAAAGATAAGTAATCATATTTTTCAGCGTTTATTAGACAGTGACTATTCCCTAAGAATCCAAACTACCACTGTTATCCACAGCTAGATAAGGTTTAAGGAGGAGAAATGAGATCTAATCATCAATGACATTTTAGCTCCAATCAGTCTCACAGTGAAGCCAATGGGTGCCCCAAATTACCCTATATTTCCTCTACTCTGGAAAGCATAGTTGGAAGAGACAATTCAGCAACTGGCAGAATCCTGACACTGGATCCCTGACCTATGGATTGAAGATGATTACAATAGCAAATGTCAAATGGAAGTCTCAAGAACTTCCACTCTCCATCATAGTAATGAAAAAAAGCAATAGCACGTTCTTGTAGAGAATGCCAAGATTTCTCTCACCATCAAGGACAGAGTCCTACCACATCCCCATTCAACTCATCCATTTGGCCTATGGATAAGACAGAAGGGTCTTGAAACATGACAGTGTACTCTCATAAACTTAATTAGGTGGTAACCACAACTGGAGCTGTATTTACAGCTGTGGTTGTTTTATTGGAGCAAATCAACAACTGTTCTTTCTTTCTAGTTTGAAACTATTGATCTCAAAAATACTTCCTCTCAAACTTAAGCAAAAAGGAGAAAGACCTATACTCCAAAAACTATAAAACACTGATGAAAGAAATTGAAGATGACACACAAAAAAAATGGAAACATATTCCATGCTCATTGATTGGAAGAACGAATATTGTTAAAATCTCCATACCCAAAGCAATCTACAGATTCAATGTGATCCCTACAAAAATACCAAAGACATTTTTCACAGAACTAGAATAAATAATACTAAAATTTGCGTGGAACCACAAAAGACCCTAAACAGCCAAAGCAATCTTGAGAAAGACTGAAGCTGGAAGTATCAGAATTCCAGATTTCTAGATATACTACAAAACTTTCATAATTAAAACAGTATGGTACTGGCAAAAAAACAGACACATAGGTCAATGGAACAGAATATAGAGCCCAGAAATAAACCCACACTTACATAGTCATCTAAGACAAAGGAGGCAAGAGTATACAATGGGGAACAGACAGTGTCTTCAACAAATGGTGCTAGGAAAACTGGGCAGCTACATGTAAAGAAATGAAACTGAACCACTGTCCTACATCATACACAAAAATAAATTCAAGGGGCAGCTGGGTGGCTCAGTCAGTTAAGCATCCAACTCTTGATTCTGGCTCAGTTCATGATCTCAGGGTTGTGAGATCGAGCCTCCCATCAGGCTCTATACTCAGTGGGAAGTCTGCTGGGGATTCTCCCTCCCTCTCTTTCTGTCCCTCCCCCAGCTCATGTGTGCTCTTTCTTTCTCATTATAGTTCTAAAATAAATAAGACTTGGGGAAAAAAAAGAAAAATCTCAAAATGGATTAAAGATGTAAATGGAAGACCTAAAACCATAAAACTTCTAGAAGAAAATAAAGGCAGTAATTTCTTTGATATTGGCCATAGAAATATTTTTCTAGATAGGTCTCCTTAGGCAAGGGAAACAAAAGCAAAAATAAACTATTGAGACTACATCAAAATAAAAAGCTTTTGCATGGGAAACCATCAATAAAACGAAAGGCAACCTCCGAATGGGAAAAGATATTTGCAAATAATATATTTGATAAAGGGTTAGTATACAAAATATATAAAGAACTTATACAACTCAACACCAAAAAAACAAAAAATATCTGATTAAAAATGGCTGATGCACCTGGGGGGCTCAGTCAGTTAAGTGCTTCACTCCTGATTCTGGCTCACATCATGATCTCAGGGTTGTGAGATTGGGCCTGTGTCGGACTCTGCACTCAGCACACAGTCTGCTCGAAACTCTGTCTCCCTCTGCCCCTCTTCCTGCTCATGCTCTCTCTCTCTTGCTCTCTCTCTAACATAAAATAAATAAAATCTTTAAAAAAACAAAAATAAAATAAAAAATAAATAAAAATAAAAATGGCAGAGGACCTGAACATTTTACCGAAGAAAACATACAAATGGCCAACAGACAGATGAAAAGATGCTCAACATCACTCATTATCAGAGAGATACAGATCAAAACCAACATAAGATATCCCCTCATATCAGTCAGAACAGCTAGCATCAAAAAAGACAAGAAATAGCAAGTGTTGGTGAGGATGTGGAAAATAGGGAACCTCTGCACCGTGGGTGGGAATATAAATTGGTGCAATCACTATGGAAAACAGTATGGAGTTTCCTCAAAAAACTAAAAATAGAAGTACCATACTATCCAGTAATTTCACTGCTGGGTGTCTACCTTAAGAAAATGAAAACACTGATTCAGAAAGATAAATGCACCCCTATATTTATTGCAGCATTATTCACAATAGCCAAGATAGAGAAGGAACCCAACTGTCCATCAGTAAATGAATGGATGAAGATGTGATATATATATATATTATAAGAAAATGAAAACACTGATTCAGAATATATATATATATATTCTATATCTATCTATCTATATATCTATATATATATAGAATATAAGAAATATAGAGAGAGAGAATATAAGAAAATGAAAACACTGATTCAGAATATATATATATTCTATATATATAGAATATATATATAGAATATATATATATATATCTATATATTCTATATAGATATATATAGAATATTACTTGGCCATAAAAAGAATGAGATCTTGCCATTTGCAACAATATGGATGGGCTTAGAGAGTATAATGCTAAGTGAAATAATCATACAAAAAGACAAATATATAACTTCACTCATATGTGGAATTTAAGAAACAAAGAAAACACGAGAGAAAAAAACAGACTCTTAAATACAGAGAACAAACTGGTGGTTTCCAGAAGGGATGTGGGGGGGGGTGTAGGGTGATATATATAAAGAGGATTAAGATTACACATATTGTGATAAACACAAAGTAATATACAGAAAGGTTCAACCATTATCTTGTACCTCTGAAGCTAAAATGACACTGTATGTTAATTAGACTTCAATTAAAAAATAAATAATGAAACTGAAAAAAATATTTTTTCCCCTGTGCTTGTTAGTAAAGGCTGCGGGCATAGTAATATACTTAGTGTTCCTCCTTAGAGCTCTATCAACTCTCTGTCTCCGATAGTCTAGTCCACTGGGAATTGTTTGTCTTCTCTACAGGACATCAAGCAAGCCCACTATATAGATGGTATCATGCTGACTGAACCTGGTGTGTAGAAAGAAGTAAATATGCTAGATATCTTGCTAAGATGTATGCATGCCAGAGAATGGGAAAATAAATGCCATAAAAATTCAAAGGTATGTTATCTGTGAAATTTTGGGGGTATCAATGGTCTGGTGTATGTTGAAATATATCTTACAAATGGTAAGCATATTTCTGTATTTGGCACCTGCTACCTCTAAGAGACGGTCTTCTGAATTTTGGTTGACAGATTCCTGATTTGAGCATCTTACTTCAACCTATTTACCAAATAACCCAGTAAATGGTGTGCTTGGATTCCAGATCAAAAAGAAGTTTTGATCTTGCAACAAACCAAGCCTTCCAGTCAACCTGTCTCACCACTTGGGTCACATTACTCTGCATTTTTAATAGTGCTTGAAGTGTCAGTGGCAGTTGGGGATCCTAAGGGAAAGTTCTGGCTGACTTCTATAGGTAAATCACAGAGTACTCTTCTTGGACTTCGGGGAAAAGTTATGCTTCCTCTGCAGATAATCATTCTCATTTGACAAACAGCTTCTGCCCTGTTACCGGATCCTACTAGAGTCCTAACACTTAATACTGACCATTAAATAAACATGTGACCTTAAGTACTCACTGGGTGTTGTCTGACCCATCAAGTGCTCTATAGCAGTATTTAGTCAAGTGGAACTGATATATAGGTTTTTCTCTACAAGTTTTGAAGTCGCAAATAAGTTGAATGAAAAGTGGCTCAGATTTCCATGCTCATACTCCTGCCACATTTCCTCCTCTCTTTCTCCCTCATGCGAAGTCATCTATGACCGCAAAATAAGAAAGAACAATTTGGTCCTAGTACACAGATTCTACACACTATTCTGGCACTATCTGGAATAAACAGCTGCAGTATTCCAGGTGTGGCCCTGAAGGACAGCAGCAAAGAAAATCTTTCCAATGGGAAGAACTTCAAGCTGTGCACCTGATTGTTCATTTTGCCTGGAAGGATAGATAGATAGATAGATAGATAGATAGATAGATAGATAGATAGAGGTACATATCTAAAAATGAGTCATGAGCAGTGGCTAACAGTTTGGCTTTATGGCCAGAAGAAACATAACTGGATGAAACATGAAAAAACATGATCTAAGGAAGAGGTATAGGGAAAGACCTCTCCAAGTGGGCACAAATATGAGAATCTTTTTGTCCCATACAAAAAGATGTTCACCAAACAACAATCTTAAAAGAGGAAGATCTTAGTAATTGTATGCGCAAAGCGACCCATTCTTTTCCCATTCTTTAATCCCCATATTTGCTCAATTGGCTCATGAAGACAATGATCATGGAAGCAGAGATGGAGCCTGTGTATGGGCTCAGCAACACGGATTTCCACTCACCAAGGCCAATTTGGATAGAGCCACTGCTGAGTACCCAACCTGCCAAGAGCAAATATCAACACTGAGCCCCTAAAATGGCACCGTTCCCTGGGGGAACCAGCCAGCCACCTGGTATCAGGTTGATTACACTGGATCACTTCCATCATTGAAGGAGTAGCTCTTTGTTCTCACTGGAAAAGACATTTATGCTGGATATGGTTTTTTCTTTCCTACTCTCACTATTTCTACTAAAACTGCCATCTGCGGGCTTACAGAATGCTTTATTCACCTTCATAGTATTCCATACAACATTGCCTCTGACAAAGAGACTCACTTTATAGCAAATGAAGTACAACATTGGTCTCATGCTCATGGACTTCTCTGGTATCGTTATGTTTCCCCCATCCTGAAACAGCTGGCTTAATAAAATTATGGAATGGCCTTTGGAAGACCCAGTTATGGCACCAGCTGGTGACAGCACTTCATGAGGCTGGAATAATGTCCTCCTGGATGTAAGATATGCTTTGAATCAGGTATAAACTTGTAGTGATGTTTCTCCTATACCCAGAATTCATGAGTCTAGGAATCACAAGATAGATATGGAAATGGATCTTCTCATACTAATGCTAATAATTCACTAGAAACTTTCCTTTTGTTGTTTCCTTTCTCTACAACATTTGGCATTTTTGCTTAGAAGTCTTACTTCCCAAAGGAGAAAGGATTCCACCAGAGAATACAATATTGTACTGGAATCTGAGACTATCATTGGCTACTTGGGGCACCTCTTGACACTGAAATAACAGGAAAGAAGCAGGGGGAGTATTTCCAGCATACAAGAGATCCTCGGGAGTGTAACTTTGTCTTCCCATAGTCTATGGTAAAAGTTAATAAGAAGTTACAGCAACTCAATAAAGGCAGGGCTGTAATGACACAGATTCTTCAGGAATGAAGATGTGAGTCACCCCACCAAGTAAGGAACCACAATTAACTGAGACACTTGCTGGGGGCAAAGAATATGAAATGGGGAGTGGAAAAAGGAAGCTATCAATATCATCCAGAATCCCATTATTAGTTACAAATATGAAGGCACTGGTACATCGGAGGATTTCTTCCTTGCTTCTTTTTTTTAAAAATATTTTATTTATTTGGGAGAGAGACAGTATGACAGAAATAGCGAGAGAACACGAGCAGAAAGGAAGGGAGAAGCAGGCTCCCTGCTAAGTGAGGACCCTGATGTGGGGCTAGATCTCAGGACCCCAAGATCATGACCTGAGCCAAAGGCAGACACTTAACCAACTGAGCCACCCAGGCACCCCTCTTCCTTGCTTCTAAGAAGTGTCTGCATGCATACACAGACCAATTTTTCCTCTCTCCCATTTCTCTACTCTAACATAAGATCTATTAATAGTGGTTAACTATATCTCAAACTATTATCATTGTTTTACTGAAAGGGAACAAGTGACCAGGAGTATAATTATTCTGCCCAAGTCATTTAGCTAAATCCATCCTAGGTCTCCTCAACTCTTGAAGAAGTGCTCCTTTCAGAAAAACATAATGATGTGTACTTTATGAAAAATTAGTTTATCTTCAGTGCTCTTCATGTCCTTTTTGAGCTCTCCTCCTCTCCTTTATGCATTGTATACCAACTGACCTCATGCTAATCTCTGTATCTCTTAACCCCTTGCAAATCATGCACTATTCTGTCTCTTCCTTTTGCATCTAGTCCTGAGACCATCATAAAGGAAAAGTTGGGATGAACAAAATTGCAATGTGTTTTATTGACAAATAATGGTTTGGTGTTTTCATTTTCATCATCTTAGAATTGAAAGTCATTTATTCAACAAATATTTATCATTTTTCTGGTTCGCTTTATAAATGATGGACACTAAGGAGGGTATGTGTTGTAATGAGCACTGGGTATTATATATGACTGATAGTTCACAGACTTGTACCCCTGAAACAAATACTACATTATATGTTAATTAACTGAACGTAAATTTTTAAAAAATAATAAAATAAAAAAATATAAATGATTCAGTTCCAACACTGAAGCAACTGAAAAATCTCATCAATTAGGTCTCCAAATAGTAATTTCTACGTCATATTATCAATGAGTAGAGGACATATTGTTATACAAGGCAGCCATTCCACTCTTGGACAGTTGCTAACTGACAAAAAGTCCTTCCTTATGTTCCTCTGAATTCTCTCTCCATTAAGTTTTACTTTTCATGCCCTCTACACTCTACAGAATGACCCCAACTCATTTTTGTCATATGCTAGCTCTTTAAAATGTTTTCATTTATCCGATTTCTAATGGTGAATTTACCAATCAGTAAATAACACTACTTTTTCTTCTCCTAAAAATTTATTATAAAACCAGGTCTCTCTTCCTTGTCTATGTGGGCAGTTGATTTTTTGTTTAGATCCTAGGATCTTAAATATTGTATCAGTTTACTTGA
The DNA here is from genome assembly GCF_002007445.2 of Ailuropoda melanoleuca. Lineage (NCBI taxonomy): Eukaryota > Metazoa > Chordata > Mammalia > Carnivora > Ursidae > Ailuropoda > Ailuropoda melanoleuca. The sequence goes on along the minus strand of NC_048224.1, from coordinate 14,853,262 downwards.
ATGAGAGTTAGAGGGTGAGATCAATCATTTAAAATTTAATTCTGTCCTCCAAAAAATCAGCTTCCCTTCTCAGATGTGTGTTGTCCAATGAATTTTATACCTTTATTCCTTCATCTAACTGGTTGATTAAAAATTTACAAAAGGTCAAGGACAGGAATCTGAAACACTTCCTGCTTGACATGGATTTTCTAATTAATATTTTTTTAGCATGCTTGTTCAACTTTATATGTATTTCCTAATTGTATCAATGTCTAGTCTATTCTTCTTCAATGGACCTGTCACAAAGATGGAGTTTAATACATGTTTGATATTTTTAAAGCAATTTTTTGACATAGATGTTTTGATAAGGCCACATTTGTGCGCCCATTTTCAAACTATGAACACCCTCATAAGACTACATAATGTGGCCATTATGCCTTGAGGGTACTGTGCGATCTAAAAAAACTAAATTGTCAGGTTTTTTTAATTACCAAATTAGCAAAAGTAAGAAACAGACATCTTCATAGTTCTCTTCCCTGTCATCTTGTCTTCCCTTGAATTCTCCATCACTAACATGGAGTTCAGAAAGGGGAAACGGTAATGAGTTTCTCTCATTTGAAAAATACTTAGTAAGCAAAAACAAAACAAAACACAAAAGTTGTTTTAATGTTTGGCACAACTGCTCTGAAGTGTTACACCAAAACAGCTTCAATTCGGAGGGGACAATGCCAAATAACTAAGGGCCTAGCTCGGCAGTGCAGGCGTCCATGACAGGATTAGCTGGAGATGTGTGAGGAGGGAAAAGAAAGGATCTGAGCAGGAACTTTTCCTGTTACCCTTGACCTAAAGGATGAGCGTCCACACTTAAGGATCATGCTGCCCAGAGGAAAAGCTTTGTCTTTATGAAGCTGATGGTGCACTTCTTTTCATTTTGTACATAGGAGAATGATTCCATTTACAGTGGTAAATAATTAGGTGTTTTATGCCAAGCCTCTCTTGGATTGTGAAGGCTTTTTAACTTCAAAGAAAAACAAATGTCTAAGGAAACTGCAATTAAAAAACATAAAGAGTTGAATGAATAGGCCGCTTCATGTTTCTTAGTTCCAAGTTCACAGTTAGGAATTTCTAGGAAAAAAGATTTTAAAATCCCCCAAATCTTTTTGTTTCAACAGAAGTTGCAGAGAAAAAAAGTAGATCATTTGAATCACATGCTCTTCAATTGTCCCCTCAACTCTAACCCACTTTCATAGAATAGCCAGATGAGAGTTTAGACCAGGAGGCCTATGCAAAGACTCAGAGGAATTCCAAAAGCTCACCTCTGGGATTGGGATTAAGAAATATCTCTAATCCAGAGGCCATGAGGAAGCTGGGGTAACTTCCACACCCTCCCTTCAAGGGAACAAAAGCTTCTCTTTGCCCACTTCTTTCACTATAGACCTGAAAGTGGTTTACCTCTCAAACAAATTGCACTTCCCTAAACACACTACATGGAAACAGATATTGCCCCTCTTCCTAATGAGTACTTTAGGAGTTCAGGCCTCAAGCACTATTCATGGGCATAAATCTCATGATTACACAGAACTCACTGATGTACCAACATCGTCAAACAGTACCAACACTGCATAATTTGTTGTTTTTGTACACATGGTAATAGAGACCATGAGCGACTTGAGGTGAGGTCTTGCATCTTATTAACCACTTTATTGCCTGTGTCTAGCACAGTGCCTGGCACAAAGCAGGGGCTTAATAAATAGTTGTTGAATAAACAAAATTCTAAGCTAATACTTTCTTTTTATGTTTAATTCAGTCATGGAAAACTATTACTTGAGCACCTATTATGTACCAGATACTATCCAAAGCTGTGAGTAGACAGACATGACTCCTTCCTCAGACCTTATAGGCTAATTGAACTGGTGAACTAACTTCTACTTCTGATGACTGACACTATTATGGTAACCTTGGGAATGGACAACACTACTGCTGAGCCTCAATTCTCTCACACTCAGTTTAATGTTGGGCAAAATGACCTACCCTGTAAGCTTATTTAGTTCTAAAATTATTGTAAAGGGTAGGAAATGTATAAAGCATTATGTAAATTAACTAAAGCTTTAAGACTATAAAATTATTTTTTAACTTGAATATGGCTCAAAATGGATATTCCCCCAGTTCAAAGAAATTAAGCTTCTCAAATGGATACATGCACATCACTGTATGAACCACATAGAGAATCCAGTGGCTCTAGCATTGTATGTTTACACCAGATCTCTACTGTAAAATGTAACTTTCTTGAGAGCACAATATTTTACATTTGGTATCCTCTACAGGTTCTAGTACTTCCAAAAAAAATAGCATTTGAAAAATGAATCAATGCAATAGAAACAATTTAAGAATCACCGAGGATCCTAAACTGAACGGTGAATGGCATTTAGAGATTCAAGAACCCCGTGAAATTACATGCAAAACTGTGTGTAGGCCACTGTGTAGAGTTCTTTGGTTTTACCGGAGTCTCAGAGAGATCTATTATCCAGAATGGCTCCTTCACTCAGTATATATTAATTAAATATCAACTACTTGCCAGGCATTGTATTATGGTTTAGGGTTAGAATCTAAAAATTTTCTTTATAAATAATGACTACTGATTACAACAAATCTTTACAAGATCTGCTTTCTCATATTCACACCACTAAAAACAATGCATATCATATTAAGTATATGCATACCTTAAATCATCATCAGATTCTATGCACTTAATATATTTGCTAGTAAAATATATATGCATATATATACACACACATACATATAATTTAAGAAATTTTTAGTGACTCATTTTGCTCAAGCTGTTTAAACTATTTCTCATTCATCAACCATCTTACACCACAGCTGCGTTTTCATTTATTCCTAACAATAACAATGAAGCTAGTGTCCTTAAAAAAAAATGATGACATATAAAGAAAACTTCATGAAATTGTTTTATAAGCAGTTTTCTCAGGGACATTCCACTTACTGAAATAAACAGTTTTCATGTGCTCCAGATGGAGAGCAAAAAGTATTATTAAAATCTCAAGGAATCCTCTAAAATTTAATGACAATATCTCCCCTTTGGAAATTTTATAACTCTCCTCAATGCATTAAGCATCATCTACCTACAGTCAATCAATATTTAACTGAGCAAGCATTTAAATTTTCTGAGTAAGACTATTTTTACCTTTGAGAATGGCTGCCATATTCTTGCCACAAACATATGGAAAGGAATATTTCTCCAGATACAAAGATTAAAATCCTAACCCATAGTAGACGTTCACTTTATAATATGAAAGTTTCTGTGTAGCATGATCCAAAATGACTAGCTTAGAAAACCATCCAAAATGATTAGCTTAGAAAACCATGCATTTCTAATTCCTACACTCTACCAGAACTCAGCTGCAATTAGTGATAGTGGCCAGAAGATGGTGCAGTCTCATTTCCTAAAATTTACTTCATGGGCTTTGTGTAATTTACAAAGTTCACTTTAAAGAGAAATGTTTTATTAATGGCACTTGTTATCACAATTGGTAGATATGAACAAAAAATAAGACCTTCAGAAAAAATAAGGAATTTAAATTTCTCAAAAGTTTTACTTATTACTAACCACTTATATGTGAATAAAATGCTTTAAAATACATTGAATAGCTTTTTTCTCTCCTGTGTACAAGGAACAGAAGGAAAGAAAAAGTTCAAAGTAATAGTCATTACCTTAACTTTTAAATTCTTCCTTTTAGTTCATTTTATATGCTGGGTTGCTTTACACTTATAAATGTATTTTACAACTATAAACTCCATTTTTCAACAAAATAAAAACAAGTCTAGTTATAAAATAGGAATTTTACAACTGATATTTTAGGGAGAAAATTCATAAAAGTAAAATTATTTCCTGAAATGGCTTTATTCAAGGCACAGATAATGTTTAAATGCTTCTTTCACTTAGTAAATGCTAAAGAAGAATCTTTCACTCTCAAATCTATCAGATAGGTTGTAAAAAAGAAAAAATAGCATTTTTAAGGTCTAGTATGCCATTCACATACATAGTGTATACATTAATAGGTGTGGGTGTGCGGGTTGTGCTGCATGCTTCTAGAAATACTCCAAAAAAGGGGGAAGAGGCAGAAATATTACAAATTGTCCTGATTTGGCCTGGAATACAATCTGCCACCAGTTAGTGAGTCTTTGCTGGGAAGGTAGGAAGACTCCCTAATCATTCCTGAAAATGCATAATCCAAAGCTGGTCGAAAAGGCAATGCTGGTACCAACCCCGGAGTTAGGTAAGGAGACATAAAACCAGAGAGCCCTCTTCCTGGAGCGGAATATGCCAGCCGTAATGGATTGACACCTAGTCTAGGATTTAAGCTGTAGAGACTTGAATCACCTGCATAAGAAGCAGAAGCAGTCTGAAGAGGAGAGAAAGCTGATTTGTTCCCTAGGGTTCCAAAACCAATTCCACCTAAACTAAAATTTGAAGCTCTCTGAAAAGCTGGATTTTCCAATTCTCCTGAACTTACTAAGTCCCTGGTGTCTGGTTGGTGTTCTTTTCCATTTAGGACGTGTTCAATGGCTTGAACCACATCCCCCTTGCAGAAGCGCAGAATACCTTCTAGCCGGCTACGCCTATAACTTGGGAAAATCCTGGTAAGGATATCAAGAGGGTCTCTTGGTCTTGAGGACAGTGTGGGAAGGCTGGTTCTGATAGCAGTGAAGTCTCTGGCCCACTCACTTTCATTTCCTGATTCCAGATCAGATGATGACAGGGACCTGGGACTCTCTTCCCCTCCTGATAGCTCCCCAGGGTGAAGAGGCTGAATACTATCTTCCTTGTTTGAGCTTTCTGAAATAGATGGCCTGATGTTTTGTTTTCCAATGACACCAATAGACTTAGGAGATGATCCCAGAGTACACTGATGGGATTTAGAGACTGGCTCTTCTTGTCCACTCTGGCATGAGTCACATTTACTCTCTTTTAGTTCTGGGGGATAGAAAAGAAAAAAGGAATCAAATAAAGGAAAACTTTCCAAAACACAGACAGTATTGTCTACTTGAAAATAATGCTGGAAAAAATAATTCATTCACTCATAGTATATTAGGAATATTTATTTGCTGCAAGAGACTTTAATGAATAAGAATTTTAAAAGGTCATTCAGAAATAAAAGCATTAGAATAGTGGGAAAATGCTATCTATGAGGTCATTCCAAGATCACAAAATTATATAACATACAAATGCTGTAGTTAATTTAGGAATCAGAAGATAAAAGTCTATTATTACCCCAACTATTAATGTGAAACCAGTATCTCACATTATTTGCCCCATTTGGTGATTTGAGATTTTCCTAAATTTTACCCAAATTTCACTGTTATCCCAGTGAGCTTTTTTTTTTTCAAAATGACACTATGCAAAAAGAAGTAAATAAAATGACTGTTTAGATAAGAAGCCAAAGGAAGGAACAATGTCAGTATGAAAATGAATATTCTATTTAATAAATACTAAGTTCCAATTTTTTTTTAATGCTCACATTTCAGGTTCCAATTAAGTTACCTGAATAATGTGAAAAACAATAAAATTCTTCATTTCACTTCAAATCTGAACCAATAATGACCACTACTGTACCAATCTCAAATCATACCAGAGCTCACATATTTCATGTGAGAGATGATACAGACTTGGTATTTTTTTAATAATCCCCTATGAAATATGGACTTTCTTTTTCAATTGCTAGGAAATATAAAAAAAAAGTTTACATTCAAATTGTTTCTAAAAGAAAATTATGAACTGCACTATTGCACTATTGCATTCTGTACATATCTTCAAAGTGTCTTGAAAAAACAATGTATTAGTTATTTGCGTCAAATCACAACTCCCTTCCAATACTAAGGGCACTTTTCCAAAAATATTTTTATACAAAAATCTGATTTTATACCTCAGCATGTTGAGCATATTAATATTAATAAAACAGTAACATTTTACATGCCTTTTTGCACAGCTTATGCAAGGAAAATAATAATGTATATATTCACTAAATAACTTTTACTTTCGTTCATGTTTCCTCTTATCCTATAGACATATTTTATCTCTATTTCCATTCGAAAGAGTAAACTGTCAAGTGGGATACTCAGAGTATTTCTGTCAAACTTGCTTTTTCTACAAATGTGAAGAATTCAACAAAACAAATACTGCCTAAAGCAGTGATCTGCACACATGATTTACAATGCTCCTATGGTTTCTCAAGAAGCAGTCCTGAATTCTAAAGTATCTGTATTTTAAAATTAACGTGTGCAATTTAACACTTTGAGGTTTAAAATTCTGTCATTGTATCAAACAGGTGACAAAAGAAATGATGTTGCTCTTGTAAAACTACAAAGACTCCCTAGTACTTTCAACTTTAAAAGAAACAATGAAACTTTTCTAATGAAGTCTACCAAGTGGGAAGAGATTGGCCTTGGTCCACCATTGCATTTTACTTCTAACTATGACCCACTAAATACGTCCTCCCCCTCCGAACACGTAAGGTATCAAAACTTCATGTCTACAGCAATTTGTGCACAAAACAATTTTTATTAGTATACTGTACTCATAGAGTACAATATAATGCAATAAAAGTATGGATTGCATAAGACTCTGGAAAATAGGGTATCTTTAAGATACTGTGACATCATTTACATCATCACTCCGTTTTCTCAACTCCTATATCTGCTTTTATTTCTACTTTTATCATTGTACATTTTGTCTTGTGTTGGATACATACAGTCTTCTTTCTTTTGTATGTAAGGTTTTTTTGTGTGCAGAAAAATCTTATTCACCTCTGAATCACTGTTAGTCTTTGTCTAATGAGTGAGTAAATTAAATAGACAACTGCAGCTCATGGATATTGGGTAAGAGGATCATGGATATTGGGTAAGAGGATGCAATCAGTTTAGAAAAGCTATAGATGTGGCTTTTCAAAAAAGCAGGTCAACTGAGGCAAAGAATAAAATAAAATATTTGACCCTATAAAACAGAACACTTTGGGTACCCCCAAAACCATATAAATCAATGTCTAAAAGAGGGTTATCGGCCAGATTTCACTGTCGATTTAGTTTACAGAATTTTTCTTTTTTATGGCAGTTATTAATTGCTTAATGACTTTGTTCTTCAGCACTCTTTGATTTTTCATGAGAAATGGTTAATCTGTTTTGTCCACTGAAATGAACTAGAACTACAGAGAGAGTCTTCTTCAAATTACATCCTGTGATCCAAAAAGATCTGTAATTTTCACAATTCGGGGAAGTTTTCTAATTAATAACTTACTTTTCATTACCATGGAATTACATATGATACGACTTGTCTTGAATTTATACAAAAATACTGAAATAACATTTACACTGCTAGTGTTACCTGTAGAGGGCTGGAAATTCACTAAAATACAGTGAAATTTACATCAGCAGGAAAACTTAATTTGAGATAACGGTAATAAAAAAATGCTCTGTCTTTTTTACATAACAAAGGGGATGAAGGTGACTTATGGTCAAAAAATAAGAGGAAAAAAATTTAAACTTGTTGGATAAGAAATTCCTAATACTGGACTTTGAAATTCTTCTTGCCAATGGTTTTACAAATCTGGAAAGCCTAAATTTCTTTCTTATGGAAAAGAGCTGAAACTTCAAATTTAGAGCTTTCTACACTTTTGGAGGCTAGCAGTCATGACATGGTACTTAGAATTTTTAAGGAAAGGAAAGGGGGTGAAAAAAGATTTGGTCGATTTCAGACTCTTTCCCACTTCTAGCTGTCACCAAAGTTTTGCCCCAAAGATGAGGAACTATACTCTCAATCTTCAGTGAATTTCCCAGCAAGACTTGAAGATTAACTCTGGTTTTAGAGCTGAAGAGTATAAAGCAAGCCCAAAACCCAGCTTCACTCACTAAGCTTTTCACCCAATGCCCGCTTGAAGTTCTAACTTACCCAAAGTAACAGCAACTTGGGCGCACATTCTATCCCTAGCATTGCTCATCCGATCACTCCGGCTTCACTTAACGTATTATCTTATCCTATCACCTCAGGGTACAGAACGCCCTTCCAAGGTGATGTGTCTCTAATACCCTCATTGACATTCCTATTACAGAGCAGTTTCCCAGAACCTAAATGAATGCTTCTTTTAAACAAATTTTCTTGCCCACCGCCAAGGCCTGGCTACTTGTTTCCAAGAGTTTTGTTTGTTTGTTTTTTCCCCCAAAACAATCATTTTTCTTTGCAAAGGATAAATAAAGACCAACTTACGTTTTAGCTCCGTATTATCTGGCTGGACAACTTGGAAAGTAGGGGTCGCCAGACTAGCCTGTCTCAAGGCACCCAGTCCCAACGCCGTCACCGCCGCAGGGCCGCTGGAGGTCTGCGAATTCTCCGTTCTGCTGCTGCCTCCAGCTGTCCGACCCCCAGGCCCGCAGGGTCCGGGGTACAGGAGCCTCTGCAGCCCCCGGGCCTCGCTCTCTTCCTGGGCCTGTTGCCGGCGCAGCGCCACCTGGGCGGCCATGACGCGCTGGCGCTCGGCAATCAGGGTGCACTTGGCACACGCGCAGTCCCGCCAGCGGCAGAAGCGTTTGTGGCCCTTGAGTGCCGACACGACGCCGTGGTTGCGACAACGAGCGCACTTGGGTGTCCGCGGGTAGCCGCAGCCCACCGCACCCACCCCCCTCTCCAGTCCGGGAGCCGACGGGCAGCCTCCGCTTCCCGTGGCGGCGGCGGCTGCCCGCAGAAAGAGGCTGGGTGGCCGCAGGAAAGTTGGAGGAACTGGTATTCCCGGGGGTACTGGCAACGCCGAAGACGGGGGCGGAGGGGCGGCTGCCACCAGCCCCGGGGCCAAGTGGGGTCGGCCGCTGCCGCTACCGCTGCGGTCTCTGCTGCCACACTGTGACTGCTCCATTCCCGAGAAGTGTCTGGCGAGCAAAGTGCGCTGTCCACAGCTAACCCCGCCGGGAGGGGGAGGGCGGGGGGGGGGGACCGGCCGCGGTCCCGCTGCCTCCCACCCACGAACGAACAAAGTTTGACACAATTCCTGCCAGGTGCTGGAGACGCTAAGAGGCGCAGATGCTCAGTGAGCCTCAAGAGTCCCGGGGCGCTAAGTTAATAGCCCCTATGCTTCGCGCTCTCAACCCTCTGAGCTGGCGAAGGGACGGCTGGAGAGGCTACCCCGCCCACCGGGTCTAGGCCGAGCTCCGAAGCCCTGGGAGGGCGGGGCGGGCGGAGTGTGGGACCGCCTGGGAGGAGGGACGGTGGGAGACAGAAGAAACCTTCTTGATGGGCTGTCACGGTCCCTTCCCCAAAAAAGCCTTTTTCTCCTACTTGCCTCCCCATGAATTCCTCAACGTCTATTTTTGTGAAAAAATCAAGCCCTCTGCCATGCCTCTTACTGCCCTTCTTAAATTAAACAAGATTGGAAGTTCTTTTCTCAGTCCCACGCTTCGCCTAAGCAAGTCTGAAAATCTGGATGTGGAGTTTTTTTCTTTTCTTTTTCCCAAGTGAAGTTTTCAAGATCGTAGCATGGCCAATGGCACAGCTTGACAGATGGCAAATACTATGCACCTGAAAGATGCTTTATTTTAGATGGGTCTTAGGACTGCATCAAAACAATGGATAAATAATGAAGGGAATTCATTCACATTCGGATTTTTCTCCTTTGTTCTATTTACGAATGCAAATTTAGATTGCATGTAATAAATACTATACTCTGAAATGCTATTGCCCAAATAAGTGTTTATGCATTTCTTATGTGGACTCTTTACAGGCAGCAATTGTGTTAAAGCTGTTTCAAAAATACTTCACATTTCTATTGTAAAATACTAGGAAAGGTCATTTAGAACATTCTTTAAATATGCTATTATAATATGCACTCTTAAAACATGCATTTAATGCCCTTAATGGAAAAAAAAAAGATCATATTGCTTTTAAACCAAAAGAGCATTTGAGGCAGAAAATTCATGAGTGTTTGTTCTTAATGGAAAGGAGAGTCAGGACTCTGTCAGGTCTTCAAAATAACTTTCAACTACCTTGACAGGCAATTCATATTCTAGCTCAAATGGCAAGTAACAATGACATTTTTACCATCACAACCACGGACATCCGAGGCAGACATAGCTAATCAATCTGGGCTTTCTTCTGCCTGCCCACTTCACATTATCACCACCATCACCATACTCTCATACCAACATCCTAACATCCTATCAGAGGTTCTCCACCCCTTCCTAAGCACTGGAACTACGTAGTCTAGAGAACTGCTAAAAGATATAGATTCTCCAATCCAAGTATTCTGATTCTTTGTGTCCAAGTCTTTTAAACTCTCAAGGTGGTGATTACACACAACCAAGGTTTAAAACTACCACTCTAGGAATGTCTACCCCCTGCAGATTCTATAATACTCAAATTTTCTCATCCTTCTAGATCTTTGCTCAAACCACTCCTGTCTAGTAGCTAATTATTCTCTAACTGTGGAACACAGTTACATGGATCATTAAAGTACAGTGAAGTGGTGCCTGGGTGGCTTAAATCATTTGAGCGTCCTACTCTTGATTTCAGCTCAGGTCATGATCTTGGGGTCCTGGGATAGAGCTCCAAGCCAGGCTCTGTGCTCAGTAGGGAGTCTGCTTGAGGATTCTCTCTCTGCCCTTACCCCCGCTCATGTTCTCTCTCAAATAAATAAATAAATCTTTAAAAATAAATAAAGTACAATGAATGACCTAGTGAGAAAACAATTCCTTTTCTCTATTATTTTTAAGACTTGGTTACCTGAAGGAAAAAGATCAACTTGATGTAAGTATGTCTTTAGAATCTCTAAAGACTTGTTAATTACGCTTTTTAACAATAACAAAAAAAATAAAATAAAAGCTTCAGCAAGTACCACTGTTTACCTGGAATTTAAGATTATTTTTCTGTTTTTAATTATCAAAGTTACCTTCCAATTATGGCAGGAAGTGATATTGGTTCTCATCCAAGGAAGTGAAAATAATTTTTAAGTCAATGTGTTTAAATAAAACATGTGCCTATTTAAATGAGAAATAACCAATGTGTGAAGGACTGAAAATTAACAAACTTTGGTGACAAAATTAAAGATCTAAATTAATGGAGAGTTATACCATGTCCATGGGGCAGAAGACTCAATATTGTTAAGAAGACAATTCCACCTACAGTGATTTATAGATCAATTTCAATCAAAATTCTAGCAAGCTTTTTTTGGTAGAAATTGTCAAACCCATTCTAAAATTCATACGGAAATGCAAAAGAAGGACCTAGAATAGCCAAGGATAAAGTTGCAAGGCTAACAATATCTTGCTTCAAAAATTATTACAAAGTTACAGTAATCAAAACAGTGTAGCAGTGGTGAAAAGATAGAAAAATCAACCGATGTGACATAAAAGAGTTTAGAAATAGACTCACCCATAAGTAGACAACAAATTTTATACAAGGTACAAAGACAATTTAATGGATGGAAAATGGATAGTTTTTTCCAAACAAATTTTGCTGAAACAACAGGACATCTGTATATAACTGGGAACAGGTTGTGCGGGGACAGTGAAAGATGGATAGGAGGGATTACAAAGGATCAAAGGAAACTTTTGGAAATGAGGAATACATTAGTTATTTTAATTGTGATAATAATTTGTGTGTATACATATGTCAAAACTTATCAAACTGTGTACATTATATATTTGCAGTTTATTGTTTGTCAATTATACTCTGATAAAGTCATTATAAAAAATAAAATCCCTGTTCCCTCTGGAAAAAAAGGCATAGAATATTGTGAGAAAGTATTTTAAGCAAAGGTAATCCTAATCTTAGCACCTAAAACTGGAGCAATGATTTTAAACACTTATAATTCTCCTCAAACACAGTGGAAAGCTTGACTCTCTTTCCTTAATACTATGACATGTTCTCTCTTTTTCTCAAATTATGTTTACTTTTTTTTTCTTCTTACTCTAACAGCAAATGAGTACTGTGGCTGTTCTTATAAGTCACTGAGAAGATGTTAACAGCTGCAATTTGGCAGTGGCAACAGTTTCATCAAATGAAAAGGTGATGAGAAAGAAGAAACATGTTTTTAATTAAACTGTATGCAAGTATCACAAATATGTCACTTACAAATTTATAAATAAAGTGAAAAAAACGGACTGGTCTAATAAATGGGAACTGTAGAGGCATATCAGAAGGAAGGAAAGGGATCTAGTAAACAGAACCTCTCCCAAGTCCAAAAACATTAATGTACCTCCCTTTTAAATTATTCATTTCTACTCAAATTCCTTGTCCACCCTAAACTCTTACAGTCAACTGCCATTTTTTGTTGGCTCTTTAAAACAACGAATCAGATAGAGGAGTGGAACTGTGAATCAGCGATTGCAAATACAGGCCTGGCTCTGATCTTATTTAACTAAGCTTGTACGACTGGAATTGGACAGTTAGGTTCTCAGCTTCACTTTTCCCATTGAAAACTGAAAACATTAAGTCATCTTCAAGGATACTTCCAAGTCTGTGGTTCATTTCATTTGCCAAGTCTAGTCTGAAATTATTTTTCATTAATGTTCTTAATCTCTAAAGAACATCATTACTACCCCTCTGAGGCCTCTGTCAAAGCATCTCTCTTGCTGGTAGAATATCCTGAACTAACCTGCTGGTAAAGGAAAGTTAAAGTGTATATACTTAGCTTGGCTGAAAGCTTTTGGCAGGAGGACTGTGGATATGGAAGGAAAAGCTCGAAATTGTCTCTTCTTTCATGTTATAAACATGTACAATTCACTCCATGGCTTCAGCATATATGTAAACACATCTTATGTAGTCCATCTACTCCAAGATTTTCCAGAGCCATACTATGTATGCTGTCATGTTTCGTCAGTCTTGAGGGGTCTGAACTACACGTCTCTTTGCCTGGAGCTCTTTAAAAAGTAATTGAACGTTCATCCTGATTGGGAGACCACAGTCTTCAGACTGACAAAAATTTCAGCCATTGGACTGTGGTTCATCAAATGGCTAAGCATCCCAGGTCTGGAAAGAAACAGTCTCCTCTGGGACATAGCCTTTCCTGGAGTATTGTTGGGAGAAGGAAGAACATGTTTGGTGATATATATAATTGGCCAAGAAATGTTACTATCCAAAACCCAATATCTACCAGTAAATGCTCCCTCCTGAGAACACCCTGCAGCTAAGGAGAGATAGTTCTTTATACCAGAGCTATAACTAACCACAGCATTGTGCATTTTAGGAAACAGAACTTCGTTAGAGGACATCATCTCTGATTCCTTGCTCTGGGATGGCAAGAAGCCAGTTGGAGACCATACACATTATTCCCCACCATCAACAGGACATAGATTACAAAGCAGAGTAGAAAGTGTTTTCCTTTAGTGCTTTATGAGTTATTTCCATACAAGATAAAGATGTTTACCTGGAATCATAATAAACTAACAAAGATAGGGAATGGAAAAGTACCTGTGGTGTTTTTTTTTTTCTGTATCCATTTCTAAATGCCCAGCAAATGGTAAACACTCAATACATCTTTGAAAACAGATAAAGAATGGATACTATACAACTTACTCATAGGCTGGCTGAATAGGCACTAATATCACATTACTTTACTTTGTATTCTGAAATTTTTGAGAAGTAATTTCCAGTGCACTAAAAATTAATCTTTTGCAGGTTTACCTCTATGGGGTTTATATAAGCTGGACTGTGATTTCTTTTTAAGTATGGTTTATTGTTGACTTTGTTTTCTGTACTTTTAATATTAAGTAAGGTACTTTATGACAATTTTTTCATAAATAAAAAGTCTTATGAAACTCTACAGTTACACTTTTAATACCACTGTACTGTACTCAGTACTTTTCAATATGTTTTTAGATCTTAGCATATACAGTTGCTTATGAATGTGATGGATTAATGCATATCTTTACTTCAAATCTTTTTTCTGCATATAAAAACCTTATAATATTTTATATACAATGCTTTTAACTTAGTAATGTGATAACATTCCCCATTTTTTTAAAGATTTATTTATTTGAGAGAGAACACGACAGGGGGAAGGGCAAAGAGAAAATCCTCAAGCAGAAAGGGATGAACATGGGAACTGAAAATGTTTTCTATATTTCAAATTACTGACTTAGTATAAATTGCTATAAATAAAAGTACTGAATTAAAGGTTCTGAATATTTTTAAAGCTTTTGACTTCGGTTACTTTTATCCTGAAGAGATCAGATCAATTTTAATTATAATATGCAGGTCATTTCATTATTATCCCATGTATTACCTTTTTTTTTCCTTTTAAATGGCAATGGTTTTCTTACTATGAAACTGATGCTGCTTTCTCCTGAAGTAACAGTGATAACCCAGAGTTCCTTTAGGAAAATAATTCTACAAAGTTTCAATTCATAGAAAGATAATCACCATTTTGCAAATCTTTGGTTGAATACTGGGAGGAATTAAAGCAAAACATGGCAAAAGCTCCAATCATTGTAATGTGCCCTGATGGTTCCTTGAGTAAATTACACGGCCTTTCACAAACTTGCTGATTTAAACAATTCTTTATAAAAGAGAGCTGTTGACTTAGACTATAACAAGAAACCTTGGTGCCATCGTGGTTAATTGCATAAGCACATGTTCAAAGCTATGCTCTTTATTTAATTCACTCTAATGGATCTAAGTCTGTCATGTAAATAGGGCTCAGAACTTAGGAAAATCTTGTTTTATTTTTTAACTCATAGGATATTTAAAGTAAATTCATTCTCAGGGATTGAGATAAGCTCTGTGATTTGTCTTCACTGAATAGAACCCACTTTCATAAATTAATGTATGTGAAAACATTTCCTCAGAGTTCAGTTCTTAAACAAACAGCAACACAGTTTCACTCAGGAAGTATGTGAAAGCCCTTTATGTAGCTGCTAAAGATCGTAACAGAATGAATAGGACATATTAAACACTGAGGCTTTTTAGTAAGAAGTCTAATTAAAAATTACACCCCAAGTAAGTTAATTTTAAAAACAACCATTAATCAGTACGTTTCCCTCATAAAATGTTACCATCTCAAAGGAACTTCTATATATGAAGGACATCTCTCATTATTATAGCTGCCTCTCAAGAGTTGGTTTTTGTGTATCATGCACCGTGCTCGGGCTTTATGTATTATGTCATTTAATACTCTTAATCACCTTATTGAGGCCAATTATATTAACCTAATTTTACAAATGAAAAAAAGTTTCAAAGAGAAGAAATCCTCAAGATAGTCTAATGTTCAGATTTCCTACATTCACACTTCTCCCCAGAAACCAGGTTAGTTCTACTGTAGTACAGACTTGCAAAACAACCCATTAGGGAAGGTTGTCCACGATGTACCTTACTCAGAGGGTATACTTATTGGATGACTCATAAGCAAGCTTGAAAATGCACCTACTCTTTCAGTTATCAACAGTCCCATTAAAAAAAAAAGTGAAGAAAAAAGAAAAAAATTAAGAGTGCCATAGTTTGCACATCTGCTTTTAGAAAAGTTTAATGATGAAGTTATTTTGTTTTCCCCTTTCTTCCCCTACCTTCTTATCTCTCCATGTAAGTAAAATTAAAATAAATCAAGGTAAAAAATTTTATTATTATTTTTTTATATCACCAGAAATTTCAAACATGTTTTCCTTTTACTCTCAAACATCACAAAGTCAGATTAGATATCATATGTTACTCCTTCAAAACCTGACATTCAATTCAAAGGTGATCTTTTCCTCCCAAGGAAAGTGTTGTAAGACCCTGCCATTCAGCACTAGAAAAAATGGTTAAAGTCTTTCCCAAAATAAAAATTTACAAAGGAGAAGTTCATATATGCCCATTTAGAAAACAAAACAGTTAACTTTAAAAATCAGAAATATTTAATGTGCTATTTCCTACTGTATTCCATTGACCAAACACAAAAAAGATAGATAAATCAATTCCTCAAATATCCTCAATTCCCTATTTCTTCATGAAGAATTGCCATAGGACCTAGAAAATATTTTTTTGTAAATTATTGGTATAAAATATGATGAAATTAACTTTGAAAGGAGTTACACATTTCTGCTTTTTTTCTCTTCTGTCCTTTGCTGTGCCAGAGCCTGTCTTCCGGAGCTTTCATTAGAAGTATCCCAATTAAAAAGCTGTGTGAGTTTAAAAAAAAAAAAAATGGCTTCCCTTCACAACAAGGATTCTAAACAAGAGGTAAATTTGGTAAATCAGTTCCTCCCTGGCTCTGGGCCATTCACATCTTTTGGTTTTGAAATTCATTTCTTTGTGAGCATAAGGTGGTTGTTGCGAGGTGTTGTCAGGCCTCTGACAGGGTTATTGTGCATGGTAGAAGGTGGGAGTTTTTGATCAATGTCTTCAAAGTCAAAGCTTGGAAAATAATAGGTGCACATCAAAACCCAGTGCCATAATGCAGTTCACATAGGGCCCTTTCAGGTGGCCCCAGGGAATTACTTAATGCTCATGTTGAGCTTTACAATAATTAGTCATCTATAATGGTGGACTAAGATTGATGTAAAGACTTATAACTTGAGGTTCATTATCAAATGATGTTCAGGAAAATCATTACCAGAAGAAAAATAAAGAAACTTATCTATTTATTGATGTTCTCCTCCCATTTTTCCTGAATCCCTGACTGATTGCATTTCTGTTCTTAAGACATCTTTTACTGACTCAATATCTTTGTATTATAAGATGACCATGTTTAATTTTTAGGCCATTTATGCAATAAATTCATGATATCTCGACTAGTAGATCAAGTTACTGACCTTAAACCTTTTTGTTGTAACTTTTCCTGTATTCTTATTACTTTTCCAAAAAGCCTTAAACATTTACAGTTGCTTTAAAATGAGCATGGGTTTTTATGTTGTTTTTAGTTTTTCCTTTTCTAGAACATAGAGTTATAGGTAACATTTAAGAAAAAAGCTATTTTGTTCATATATCCATACATAAGACAACTGCCATATATCATGTGATATATATCATGTACATATATATGATTTCTTAAAGAAACTATTAAGTTACAGGTGAAAATATACAAAAAAAGTCAAATCCATAGTTAAGAGTTAAATGTGCCATATGTTTCTCTAATACTGAGGCACAATGGGGTGCATTAAGAAACTCATTAAGTCAATGGAAATAGCAGCTGGGCTCTATAGAGATGTCTATTCACTTCTGAAATAGAAAAACACAAAAAATGGTGGACACATCCCATTTCTTCTCAGATTTGAACTGACGATGTTAGCACGGGGCTAGTACAATGCAAAATACTGATGTACCTTTCCTCTCAGCATCTAATTAATAAATTCCATTTTAATAGTCTTTTCTTTATGTTTCCCAGTGATGGCAAAGTTGTATAGCTCCCCTTACTTTTTGAATCTTTCTTATATATAAAATTAAAGCTTTGCCAAAGCACCTAAATAGTACAGTAGAGTCATGCACACCGAGCCTAATAAATGATGTGGGCAGTAAAAAAGAAAAAAGATATTAAGATATGTCTGGGGTTTTTTTATGGACTTCAGAATGAAATGAATGTCGTAATAATACAAATTGCCCCCACTAAAACTTTGTGTGATTTGGGGAAAGGCCTTGGTTCTCAAGGCATTTGGTTTTTTTTTTTTTCTCTATAAAATACAGTTTCAGATGTTTGTTTCTTCTATGTCAGAATCTGATGAAATCAGATTTAAGAATCTGATGAAATCTCTGAGAATCTGACCTGTACACATACAAACAAAATTTTACATAGCAGTTCAAGTGCTGTTTAGACTGAGAGCCATAAAGGATACCCAAAATCCCTTCCTGGCTTAAAATTCTATGGTTCTATAACTAGTATCAATACAACACTTCCCTTAATTTTTAAAGAAAGATTTTTAAAGCACATCTGCAAAACTGAGACCAAGTCTCTAAAGTCTCTGAAGTGTACCTTGGAAGGAGTTTAATGCAGAATTAGGAATCTTAAGAGTTCAAAGTAAACTTAGCATTGATTAGTTTTCTACAGATAGATTAAAATTCATAATATCTACATTCATGTTTTACCAAGAACAATGCTCTGAAACAGAACAAGAAAATAAGCCCTAAAAAGTAACACCTCCAGCCATTTTGGTTCAATAATAATATTCATATTCTTGAATTCATTTTCTTCTTATATCATCTTCAAAATTCTCACTGAGTTAAGAAATGTTTAACAACTAAGGGGACAAAACAAAAATGTTTTCCCTACTTGGTAGTCACCACACTACAAATGTTAAATTCCTCAGAGATCATTCAAGTTTTCACGCCTCAATAATGAATTCAGAAGCACAAAGCTTAAGTTCTAAAAGCAAACTCCACATTATTATCATAATGGCGTCCATCATTTGAAATCCTAAAGCAGGGGAAGTGAGGTCCTACAATCTTTCAAAGTTCCAAGCCTCTTACGGGTTCCCTTTTAATGTTTTCTATATCTGTAGGATTTTTTAAAAATCAATTGAGTGATACGAGTTTTTAGACACTACTTACCACCATAAATTATTTAAGCTTCTATATTTTTAAATATATGTGTAACTTCATTCTAGCTGAGGGAAGTTTCTGCTCCATTCAAATGCTTGCTCCTCTCTTTTGTGAAAAGTTTATCTGACTTTACAAGCTGTTCAGATAAAGAGATGTCTTTGTGCCAACAGTTTCTAAGACTATTAGATTTTCAATCAAGCTATGGACATTTGAAATTTGATTTGGGTGTGATGGAAAGCAAGAGGAGAAATTTCTGACAGAAAACAGAAAGTATCCCCTCCCTTTGCTATCTCTACTCTCATACTCCTAACTGATCCCTTGTCATAAGTTACCAACATGCTCTAGGAGCTGCTCTCTTGCAAAGTCCTCCTTCAACCATATTAAAATACCATTCCTTCTTACCTCTCCTTCATAGCCAAATCTCAGAAAGTGTTGTCTATATTCTTCATGTAGGATCCACTTCCTCATCTAGGATTAAGCCCCCAGTCTCACCAAACAGGTCTTTATTCCCTCAGTTCACCAGCAACATTAGTAGGGTCACCAATGATTCCCATGCTGCCAGAGCAAAGGACACTTTTCATTCTTCACCTGCTTGGCCTCTCAGAAGTATTCAACACAATTAAGTATACTTAAAAGTCTTCTCTCTTGATTTCCATGACACCATAATTTCCTGTTCTTTCTCCTACTTCTCTACTTCCTCTCAATCTTATTCATTCCTCCACTTACCCTTTTTCCATATACAAACCTGTTATGGTTCATTTGTGTTCATGATTATTTAATGCCTATTTCTTCCCATAAGGATAGGAAACAGGACTATTTTGTTTCCTACTGTGTTCTCAGTGCCTTGATCACTTAATAGATAATCAATAAACATGTGTTAGAGAGATGAATGGAGAAGGCCTAGAAAGGGATCTAGGTATGACAGGTCTCATGGGCATCTGGGATTGTTTTAGGGGACTGTGGGGAAAAAAAAAAAACCAGTTCATTTCACTACAGAGTGCTCTTCAAGTGTGTGATCAGAAAAAAAAAATCCATAATCCATTAATTACAAACACTCTACTGGTATAAAAAGTACTGGTATAAAAAGGTATTTCTAGATACATGGGAAAACATAATAATATAACTAACTACTAGGTGGTAATTAATTCTATAAAAATACATTTGTTAAGCATTCTCTGTGTCAATTCAGGCTGTCTGGGAAGCAGACATCAAGACATAATTATAAAAGCAAGAAATTTATGGGGAGGGGGAGCACCTAGGGAGGATAAGGGGGAAAGGAGCAATAGTAGGTAGAAGAGCCTTAGACCATGATGCTGGTCTGACCCCTGCAAGCAGAGACAGGAACAGGAGGCCAGTTGTGTAGGAAGACCTTCGGACTATGATACAGCTCTGAGAATGTCTCCATCAGCCCAGCAGGGATCCCCATAGCAAAGATTACCTGCTAGAGGAATCCTGTTTTGGGTAGAAATGGTTTGATTCTAATCACTGGCTGGGAGAAGCCTGCGGCGAGTCTGACATCAGTATGAACACAGTGGTGAACCCTTCCTTGTAGCAGGTTAGCTCTCAAAAGGAGAGCTGACTGGTGCACTTTCATCGATGTTATGGTCTGAAGGTTTTTGTAAGTCATGTCTAACTACTGTCTTAAATGGGACAGCATGCAACTTTACCCTATGGGGCAAGAAGTATATTCTTAAAACTGACCCCATTATTATTTGTCAAAATAATTTATAAAATTTTCCCACAATTAACAAACACATGATAGCTGGGGTTTTTTTGTTTTTGTTTGTTTGTTTATTTTTTGGCAATGCAGTTGTTTCTCCTTTCTAATTCCTAAGAGTTTATTTAAAGATTTGTGGAACATCAATGTGCCAAAATTGGGCTAAGACTTGGGGATACAGATAGAATCTTTGCCTTCTCTGAGGTTAGTTCTTTCTCAAATGGTTCCACTTATATTCTAGATTGAGTAAATGTTCCATCTTAAGAAGTTGGCAATGAGTTTTTCAGGAACTTTTTTTTTAAGTCAAAATGTCTGTCATTGTGTTTCTTCAAATTATTGTTTACTTTTTCCTTACCTTGCTCTTTAACTCCTCACTCTACTCATGTATTCTCTCTGATAAGAGAAAGATGGCTGCCTTAATTTTATATAAAATGTTCAGTAATTTAAATCAACAAACACTTATTAAATATCTACTATATGTCAAAATCCATGCTGGGCGATTTAGTTATAAGATTTCTTGGATCCTTGAAACATCCTGTATGACAGTTATCATGCTTACTATTTTGAATTGACAAAGCAGATGCAGTAGGTTGATATATAAATCCAGATGCAGTAAACTGACCATGCCAAAGCTCATGCTACTTCTACTGTACCTGCCTATTTATTTAAGGTTATTGGGAAGCAGGGCAACTTAAGGTGATCCATGTTTTAGCAAATACAGAATTAAATCATCATAAGGCTAGAAAGGCACATTTTCTAGTTCAGAGCTTAGGAGAAATTTCAGAACTAGAAAGATGTTCCTATTCTTGGCTCTTGGCCATCTAATCCCAAATTTAAAAGAAACTTCCTTAAACAAATTTTCCTGAATAAGACTCCTCAGAACTCATGGATATTTCAATAAAGTGTGATCAGTGTTACGATAACCAGAATTATGACATCTACCTTAATCTTCTGCTTTATAACAATTAAATTCAATCTCATAATATTCTATATAAATAATAATAATACCAAAATAACACTAATAGTATCAGTCTGTTTCAACTATAAATATTTTGTACATTTACTTAGAGTGAATTTCAGTTTAACCCCTAATTTTACAATCTGTTAGTTTCAAAATTATTTACATTTGTTCTGAAGAAGTTCAAATGAAATCTGGCTGCCTAAATATCAACCTTCATTTATATATCTGCCTCATAATACTATACATATTCAACAAATTTTCCCAATGTCTATTAATAAACCATTTATATTATTGTATTTTAGTTGAAAACTGGTATATAATTTCTGAAAGCTGAAGATCACATTATCTTGCCCACCTTTCTTCTGAGCTCTTACTAATCTCCTAGGCTAAAACTATCTTTAGTCTACAATCCCTGAGCTTCCACAGCAGACATACAGAACAGAAATTAAAAATAGAACACAGTAATGTATCCTTCAGTAATTAATGACAATAAATAGAGGCAGACTAGATAGACTCATTAGGGGTCAGTGTAGAATATTGATAGCTGTCTCTCAAGGTGCTCAGGCCATTGATATCATAATTTTAGAGAAATAACATTTGCCATTTGTGTTTAGTAACCATCAAAATTCCCCATTCTAATAACCATGATGAGATGTAGGAATTGCATGACAAAGAATTTTTTTTCCCAATATACTTAAGCTTCTCAGGATAATCCCTTTTCCTCTGGAAGGTCAAAAATGATTGTGACTATTTTAGCAACAGGAGAAGAAAGAATAGTCACAAGAAAAACATGATTATCAACTGGGAATAACATTAGTCAGAAAGACAAGTTCAAACCTGTCATCTAATAGCATAACTTAATGGCAAATAACAGCATAACTCCCCTCAACCTATGTCCTTCCCATGTAAAAACAGGAAGTGTACATAGAAATTAAGTAAGATAATATATGTCAAAAGACCTAGAATTATGCCTGACATATAAGCATTCAGAAAATACAAGTTGGTTTAATGATGTTAACAGTGCCAGTCATGCTATTTTCTTTGCAAAACTTTTCAAAACACAAAGGATTCTTAGAAGATTCTCTAAGATGCTAAAAGTCTGGTCAAACAAGAAATATCAGCATTACAGAAGAGCATTTGATGTAAATAATTTACATGTAATTATGTGTACTTTCAGAGACTTCTAATTTCCATTCTGGCATGTAAGAAGGTTTGGAAGTCATCGTTCTGTCCTAACAAATAAAAATTTGAACTGAGGGGCACCTGGGTGGCTCAGTCAGTTAAGTGACTCTTGATTTTGGCTCGGGTCATGATCTCAGGGTCATGGGATCGAGCCCCGCATCAGACAACTTACTTAGTGGGGATTCTGCTTGAGGTTCTCTCACTCTCCCTTTGCCCCTGCCCTGCTCTCTCTCTAAAATAAATAAATCTTTTTAAAAAGTTGAACTGAAAAATCAACAGCTCTTAAATTCATTACAGAAGTGAAATCATAAGGCAAACTGCTGCCCCCAAAATTAGAGAGACAAACAGGTAGATACAGAGAATCACTACTAGAGAGAAACTCATGAGCAGAAACTTCCCTAGGAGCTAGTATTGGGTAGGAAAACCTGAATTGTCATTGACAATTACTGGAGGCTCAACATGGACAAAACTGAGAGTTAAAAACTCTAGAAAGACCAGACACTTCTGTGAGTTTTACCTCCAAGGGCTCTATCAGGTTCTCGCAGTGAATGCCAGAGAAAAATCCCCTTCTGCTTCTAGCAGAGGTAGAAGAAAAATAACCATCTTGATATATGTCAAAATATTCTATTTTCTTAACAAAGCCTGCTCCCAAGAGAAACTATTTGAGCATAACCTACACTATCAGGGTAATATCAGAGCCTAACCAACCTGGGAGAAGGGAAATATGCAACTCCAGCACCCGCTAGCCATCCTGTCTGACGTAAGAAGGTGGGGAAGAGAAGCACTTGTGAAGCTCACAGCCCCAGCGGCAAAGGCTCACTAAAAGGCTGAGACCTAATCATAGGACTACAGAATTTTTCTCCTCCTCCTACACCTTCCCACCAAATTACCGAAGACGTACTTACTACAGTATGTCATGACTGGCTTTCAATTTTTAAAAAAAAGATCACAAGGTATAATAAAAGGCAAAAAACAGAGTTTGAAGAAACAGAGCAAGCATCAGAACCAGATAGAGACATGGCAGGAATGTTGGGATTATCAGCCCCGGGACTTAAATCATCTGTGATTAATATGCTAAAGACTCTAAAGGGAAAAGTAGACAACTTGCAAGAACAGATGGGAAATGTAAACACAGGGATGGAATTCTAAGAAAGAATAAAAAAGAAATGCTAGAAGCTAAACCACTATAAGAGAAATGAAGCATACCTTTGGTGGGCTCATTAGTAGATCGAATCAGACTGAGGGAAGAATCTCTGAGTTAGAAGATACGTCAGTAGAAACTGAAAAGCAAAGGACTGAAAAAAAAAAAAGAAGAAAAGAACTGTGGGATAATTACAAAAGGTATAACATATGTGTAAGGGGACTATCAGAAGGAGAAAAAAGAAAGGAACAGAAGAAATAGTTGAAGTAATAATGACGGAGAATTTCCATCAAATTCATGTCAGACACCAAACCACAGATTCTGGAGGCTTAGAAAATACCAAGCAGGATAAATGCAAATAAACAAATAAACTAAAAACAAACTCACTACACCTAGGTATCATATTCAAACTGCAGAAAATCAAAGATAAAGAATGTATCTTCAAAGAAGCCAGAGGAAAAAGCTCTCATACATACAGAAGAACAAAGAATTATGTCCTAATTCTCAGAAACCACGCAAGCAAGAAGAGAGTGGAGTGAAATATTTAAAGTGTTGAGATTAAGGGCGCCTGGATGGCTCAGTCGTTAAGCGTCTGCCTTCGGCTCAGGGTGTGACCCCAGCGTTCTGGGATCGGACCCCACATCAGGCTCCTCCGCTGGGAGCCTGCTTCTTCCTCTCCCACTCCCCCTGCTGTGTTCCCTCTCTCGCTGGCTGTCTCTCACTCTGTCAAATAAATAAATTAAATAAATAAATAAATAAATAAATAAATAAATAAATAAAGTGTTGAGATTTAAAAAAGAAAGAAAAAAGAAAAAGAAACAAACCACCAACCTCCAATTCTGTAGCTTCCAAAATTATCCTTCAAAAGGAAAAGAGAAATTAAAACTTACTCAAATACTGAGGGAATTTATTGCCAGTAGATGTGCCTTCCAAGAAATGTTAAAAAAAAAAAAAGTTTTTCAGAGAAAAGGAAAATGATATAGATCAGCAACTCAGACCTACATAAACAAAGAAGCAGCATTAGATAAAAAAATAAGTGAAGTTAAAATTAAAAAAATTTTTTTTAAACTTAACTGAACTAAAGGATAATATTTTGTTCAAAATAATAAAAACAGCAGCAATGTATTTGATTGTTACAGCTTATGTACAAGCGAAATGAATGACAGCAATGAGAGGGAGAAATTAGGAATATTTTGTTATTATAAGGTACTGCACTACCTGTGAAGTGGTATACTGTTACTTAAATGTGGCTTGGATTAATTGTAAATGCATACCACAAAGTCTAAGGCAACTATTAAAAAAAGTTTAAGAAAAAAGTAAAATGAATACGCTAGGAAAGGACAGAAAATGGAATCATAAAATGCTCAATTAAAGCTACAAAAGGGAAAAATTAGTGGAAGACAAAAATAGGAATGAAGAACAAGGGTAATAAATAGAAAACAGTGACAATTATGGTAGCTATTAATCCAACTATATCAATAATTACTTTAAATACCAAAAATCTAAATACATCAAATAAAAGAGATTGTCAGAAAGGATCAAAAAACAAATCCCAAATATATATTCTCTATAAGAAACTCACTTTAAATATAAAGACATTTATAGATTAAATGTAAATAGATGGACAAACATATACCATGCTAACACTAATCAAAAGATAGCTGGAGTAGCTACAGTAAGTACTTTCATGCTTAATGTTCCTTCAATGTTAATACAATTGTTAATACTTCAGAAAAATAGTCAAACTTCTGCTTCCATCATTGATGTCGTAACAAGGACCAAATTTATCCTACCTTTTGACATAAAGCAGACAAAAATATACAAAACAATGATTTTCAGACATTGGACAATATGAAGAGCATTCAGAAGGTAATTGAGTACTTAGGAGAATGTGCTTATTAGAGCCAAAGAAAAGCTATTTGAAAAAAAAATGAGGACATAGTCAAAGTGTCAAAATTAAAAGAAATCAAATGAATTAACTAAACTGCATTCACTGATTTTAGGAGGGGAAAGGCCATTCTTGAAAAAACAGGAATAAATTAGGCAAAACCCCGTACCTACTTTTCATTCCTAGTTTCAACCCTGACTACAAATGTTATATCATGAGGTCAAAGAAAAGGAAGAGAAGAGAGAAATAATCATCCATCAGAATGTTGTGGAGGCATCATGTAAGATGTGGATAGATTAGGACCTCAGCAACATATGAGATTACATGCTTTTGAATGCAACCAGTTTCCTTCAGAAATCCAGACATAACTAAACAACTCTGATTCTGCAGTCAAATAATTTCGTAATGTTACGTAGAAAAATACATTCTCACTTACAGACTATCCGTGATTGGGAGAAACTAAAGCTCTTTTAAAGATCTTCCCTATTTCATTTCTAAATTATTTGTGATATCAAACACAGGTCCTGCTACATAATATGTGCTCATTAAATGTTTGTTAAGTATATGAATGAACATATGAGTGAAAGAATTAAGTAGATGTCATTGACAATGAAAATATTCACTAATGTTCAACTATGCTTTACTGCTTGGAGTCTGCAGTTATATTATTTTCATATTTAATCATGCTTTAAAACATTCTTCTGGGGCACCTGGCTGGCTCAGGTGCTTAAGCGTCTACCTTCAGCTCAGGTCATGATCCCAGGACCCTGGGATTGAACCTCTTATGGGACTCCCTGCTTGGCACGGAGCCTGCTTCTCCCTCTGCCTGCTCTGCCTGCTCTGCCTGCCGCTCCCCCTGCTTGTGCGCCCTCTCTCTCTCTTTTTCTGACAAATAAATAAACAAAAATCTTTAAAAAATAATAAAAACAGGTTTTAAACAATGCAGCAGCAAGGCGGCCGCTCCATGCTGGCCCCTCTTCTCGGCCCTTTGACCCTCGGACATTGAGAGCCATGGCCCTGCCGCTGCTGCCTGGCAACAGTTTCAACTGCAAGAGAAAAAAGATGGCAGAGGAGTAGGGGACCTTTTTTCAACTGGTCCCCTGAATCAAGCTGGATATCTACCAGATCATCCTGAACACCCACGAAATCAGCCCGAGACGTAGGAAGATACATCTGGATCTCTACAAATGAACATCTCTGGAGCTGAGTATTGAGGTACAAACTGGGGAGTCCTGAATCCCAGCACAGATATCGAAAGATAAACGGAAGGGGAAGGGAGCCTATGCACTCAGGCGCTGGGAAGCAGTAGCCACCTGCACTGGGGAGTGGCTGGATTCAAGGACCGGCACCCGCGAGAAAGCAGACTGAGACCGTGAGCCTGGGAATGCAGATATGACCAGACTGAAAACCAGCAACTCTGGAGTGCACACTCGAACTAGACTGAAACTGGGTGCTAGGGAGCACGTGCGCGACCAGACTGAAAACCTGATCTCCAGAGCATGCATGAACCACACTGAAACAGAGGGACCTGAGGAGCTCATGCAGGAACCGGGGGCAGCTGGCGGTGTTAGAAGCACAAAGGACAGAGACGTGTGGGCCCTGGAAGCATGGGCTAGGGGAGTGGCTGTGGGGTGCACAACCCCAGACGCTGCAGGGTTTTTAGCAGCACCAACAGAAACAGAGTTAAAGTGACTAGGAGAGCTCAGTGGAGAGCAGACTGCGATCTCTCTGTTCTGAGACAAAGGCTAGGATACGGCCACTGCTGCTCTGACTCTCAGAAGAGTCACAGAAAACCGCTAGGGAAAGCTGCCAGAGAACAAAAGCCCAGAAATACCAGCTCACATTGTGCCCATCCCCAACCCCCCTCACAGGGGACAGGGCAACTCTACCCAAACAGGGTTGCCTGAGTATAAGCGTGGCGGGCCCATCCCCCAGCAGTCAGGCTGAAAAATCAAGAAGCCCACATTCCTAAGATCCCTATAAAACAAGTACACACTGCCTGGGTCCTGGTCAATAATTTGGGCTCTGTGCATCCCCGCAACCTCTCCTCATCAGAATGACAAGGAGGAGGAATCTCCAGCAAAGAAAGGAGACAGAGACTGGCCTCTGCCACAGAACTGATGGATATAGATATAACCAAATTGTCAGAAATGGAGTTCAGAGTAACAATGGTCAAGATGATGTGTAAGCTTGAAAAAAATATTAACAAAACTATTAACAAGAATATAGAATCTCTAAGGGCAGAAAAGACAGCGAATCTGGCAGAAATTAAAAATGCTATGAATCAAATGCAGTCTAAACTGGATGCTCTGACGGCCGGGTAAATGAGGCAGAAGAACGAATTAGTGAATTGGAGGATGGGATGGTAGAAANAAGACAGCGAATCTGGCAGAAATTAAAAATGCTATGAATCAAATGCAGTCTAAACTGGATGCTCTGACGGCCACGGTAAATGAGGCAGAAGAACAAATTAGTGAATTGGAAGATGGGATGATAGAAGAGAAGGAAAAAATGGGAACTGGCTCAAAAAAATCCAATCTCACGAATGTAGAATACGGGAGATTACTGACTCAATGAAACGTTCCAATGTCAGAATCATCGGCGTCCCCAAGGGGGTGGAGAAAGAGAGAGGTCTAGAGAGATATTTGAACAAATTGTAGCTGAAAACTTCCCTAATCTAGCAAAGGAAACAAGCATTCATGTCCAAGAGGCAGAGAGGACCCCTCCCAAGGTCAGACGTATTTACAGAACCTGGCAGGCCAGCAAGCGTTGGCAAAGTATTTTCAAAGCTCTACCTGAGAAGAACATGCAGCCAAGGACCCTTTATCCAGCAAGGCTGTCATTCAGAATTGATGGAAAGATAAGGATCTTCCAAGACTGGCAGAAACTGAAGGAATTTGTGACCACCTAGCCAGCCCTACATGAGATATTAAGGGGGGTTCTATAAAAGTAAAAAGGCCCCAAGAGTGATACAGATCAGAAATTTACAATCTATAGAAACAAAGACTTCACAGGCAACATGACATCATTAAAATCATCTCTCTCAATAATCACTCTCAATGTGAATGGTCTAAATGCTACCATAAAACGACACAGGGTTGCAGACTGGATAAAAAGACATGACCCATCCATATGCTGTCTACAAGAGACTCATTTTGAAACTAAAGATACATCCAGACTGAGAGTGAAGGGATGGTGAACCATTTTTCANTCATTTTTCATGCCAATGGACCTCAAAAGAAAGCTGGGGTAGCAATTCTCATATCAGACAGATTAGATTTTAAACTAAAGACTGTAGTTAGAGATACTGAAGGACACTATTATTCTTAAAGGATGTATCCAACAAGTGGATATGACAATTATAAATATCTATGCCCCCAACAGGGGAGCAGCTAGATATACAAGCCAACTCTTAACCAGAATAACAAGACATATAGATAAGAATACGTTAATAGTAGGAGACCTCAACACTCCACTCTCAGCAACAGACAGATCACCTAAGCAGAAAATCAATAAAGAAACAAGAGCTTTGAATGACATACTGGACCAGAAGGACCTCACAAATATATACAGAACACTACACCCCAGAACAACAGAATACTCATTCTTTTCGAATGCACATGGAACTTTCTCCAAAATAGACCATATATTGGGTCACAAAACAGGTCTCAAACGATACCAAAAGACTGAGATTATTCCCTGCATATTAGACCGCAATGCTTTGAAACTGGAACTGAATCACAAGGAAAAATTTGGAAGAAACTCAAACACTTGGAAACTAAGAACCATCCTGCTTAAGAATGACTGGGTAAACCAGGGAATTAAAAATTAGCTTAAGCAATTTTTGGAAACCATTGAGAATGAAAACACATCGATCCAAAACGTATGGGACGCTGCAAAGTCAGTCCTAAGGGGAAAATACATACCCATCCAAGCCTCACTCAAAAGAACAGAAAAATCTAAAATGCAGTTATTCTATTCTCACCTCAAGAAGCTAGAGCTGGAACAGAAGAACAGGCCTAACCCACGCACGAGAAAGCAGTTGATAAAGATTAGAGCAGAGATCAATGAATTTGAAACCAGGAGCACAGTAGAGCAGATCAACAAAACTAGAAGCCGGTTCTTTGAAAGAATAAATAAGATCGATAACCCAGTGACCAGACTTATTCAAAAGAATAGA
This sequence comes from Ailuropoda melanoleuca, assembly GCF_002007445.2. Taxonomy (NCBI): domain Eukaryota; kingdom Metazoa; phylum Chordata; class Mammalia; order Carnivora; family Ursidae; genus Ailuropoda; species Ailuropoda melanoleuca. Next base: position 14,823,712 of record NC_048224.1, on the reverse strand, counting down.
GAAAGGAGCCAAATTAATAAAATTATGGATGAAAGGGGAGAGATCAGGACCAACACCAAGGAAATAGGAAGGATCATTAGAAACTATTACCAACAACTATATGCCAATAAACTAAACAACCTGGAAGAAATGGATGCCTTCCTGGAAACCTATAACTACAAGGCCTGAAACAGGAAGAAACTGANGTCATTAGAAACTATTACCAACAACTATATGCCAATAAATTAAACAACCTGGAAGAAATGGATGCCTTCCTGGAAACCTATAACTACAAGGCCTGAAACAGGAAGAAACTGATTAAACAGACTGATTAATTATGAGGAGATTGAAGCAGTGATCAAAAACCTCCCCAAAAACAAGAGCCCAGGGCCTGACGGATTCCTCAGGGAATTTTACCAAACATTCAAAGAAGAAATAATACCTATCCTCCTGAAGCTGTTTCAAAAAATAGAAACAGAAGGAAAACTACCAAACTCATTCTATGAGGCCAGTATTACCTTGATCCTGAAACCAGGCAAAGACCCCATCAAAAAGGAGAATTACAGACTGATATCCCTGATGAATATGGATGTCAAAATTCTCAACAAGATCCTAGCTAATGGGATCCAACAGTACATTAATACGATTATCCATCACAACCAAGTGGGATTCATCCCTGGGATGCAAGGGTGGTTCAACATTCACAAATCGATCAGTGTGATAGATCACATCAACAAGAAAAGAGTCAAGAACCATATGATCCTCTCAATTGATGCAGAAAAAGCATTTGACAAAATATAGCATCCTTTCCTGATTAAAACACTTCAGAGTGTAGGGATAGAGGGTACATTCTTCAATTTCATAAAAACCATCTATGAAAAGCCTACAGCGAATATCATTCTCAATGGGAAAAANGGGGAAAACCTGAAAGCCTTTCCCTTAAGATCAGGAACACGGCAAGGATGCCCGCTCTCGCCATTATTATTCAACATAGTACTAGAAGTCCTTGCAACAGCAATCAGAAGACAAAAAGGGATAAAAGGTATCCAAATCGGCAAAGAAGAAGTCAAACTGTCTCTCTTTGCAGATGACATGATACTCTATATGGAAAACCCAAAGGAATCCACTCCCAAACTATTAGAAGTTATAGAACAATTCAGTAAGGTGGCAGGATACAAAATCAATGCCCAGAAATCAGTTGCATTTCTNTTTGCATTTCTATACATGAACAATGAGACTGAAGAAAGAGAAAGTAGGGAATCGATTCCATTTACAACAGCACCAAAAATCATACAATATCTCAGAATTAACCAGAGAGGTAAAGGATCTATATTCTAAAAACTACAGATCACTCTTGAAAGACACTGAAGAAGACACAAAAAGATGGAAAAATATTCAATGTTCATGGAGCGGAAGACTAAACATAGGTAAAATGTCTATGCTACCCAGAGCAATCTACACTTCAATGCCATCCCGATCAAAATACCAATGACATTTTTCAAAGAGCTGCAATAAACAGCCCTTAAACTTGTGTGGAACCAGAATAGGCCCCGAATCACCATGGAAATGTTGAAAAGGAAAAACAAAGCTGGGGACATCACGTTGCCTGATTTCAAGCTATACTACAAAGCTGTGATCACAAAGACAGCATGGTACTGGCACAAAAACAGACACATCGACCAATGGAACAGAATAGAGAACCCAGAAATGGACCCTCGGCTCTTTGGGCAACTAATCTTTGATAAAGCAGGAAAAAACATCCGGTGGAAAAAAGACAGTCTCTTCAATAAATGGTGCTGGGAAAATTGGACAGCTACATGCAAAAGAATGAAACTTGACCACTCTCTCACACCATACACAAAAATAAACTCCAAATGGATGAAAGACCTCAATGTGAGACAGGAATCCATCAAAATTCTAGAGGAGAACATAGGCAACAACTTCTATGACATCGGCCAGAGCAACCTTTTTCACGACACATCTCCAAAGGCAAGAGAAACAAAAGAAAAAATGAACTTGTGGGACTTCATCAAGATAAAAAGCTTCTGCACAGCCAAGGAAACAGTCAAAAAAAACTAAGAGGCAGCTCACGGAATGGGAGAAGATATTTGCAAATGACACTACAGTTAAAAGACCAGTATCCAAGATCTATAAAGAACTTCTCAAACTCAGTACACAAGAAACAAATAATCAAATCAAAAAATGGGCAGAAGATATGAACAGATACTTTTCCAATGAAGACAAACAAATGGCTAACAGACACATGAAAAAATGTTCAAAATCATTAGCTATCATGGAAATTCAAATCAAAACCACCTTGAGATACCACCTTACACCAGTTAGAATGGCAAAAATTGACAAGGCAAGAAACAACAAATGTTGGAGAGGATGTGGAGAAAGGGAAACCCTCTTACAGTGTTGGTGGCAATGCAAGTTGGTACAGCCACTTTGGAAAACAGTGTGGAGGTCCCTTAAAAAGTTAAAAATAGAGCTACCCTATGATCCAGCCATTGCACTACTGGGTATTTACCCCAAAGATACAGACATAGTGAAGAGAAGGGTCATATGCACCCCAATGTTCATAGCAGCATTGTCCACAATAGCTAAATCATGGAAGGAGCCGAGACGCCCTTCAACAGACGAATGGATTAAGAAGATGTGGTCCATATATACAATGGAATATTACTCAGCCCTCAGAAAGAACGATTACCCAACATTTGCAGCAACATGGAGGGGACTGGAGGAGATTATGTTAAGTGAAATAAGTCAAGCAGAGAAAGACAATTATCATATGGTTTCACTCATTTATGGAACATAAGAAATAGCAGGGAGATCAGCAGGAGAAGGAAGGGAAGAATTGGGGAGGTGTAAACAGAAGGGGGAATGAACCATGAGAGACTATGGACTCTGGGAAACAAACTGAGGGCTTCTGAGGGGAGGGGGGTAGGGAACTGGGATAGGCCGGTGATGGGTATTAAGAAGGGCACGTGTTACATGGAGCACTGGGTGTTATACGCAAACAATGAATCATGGAACACTACATCAAAAACTAAGGATGTACTGTATGGTGACTAACATAATAAAAAATTAAATAATAATAAAAACAAAAAGAAAAAATAAAATAAAACATTCTTCTGAGTTAGCAGTTTGGTTTCATTAAAAATACACTAGTATTTCATAAAAAATATACTAGTATTTCATAAAAAATACACTAGTGTTTATTTGGGAAAAACACCCATGTCCCTTGTAATATACCAATCACAAAAGATAAGTTTCTCCTTTTTTCTGTAATGAAGGAATGTGACACTTCATTACCTTTATATTTCATTATGTATAGGACTCTTGCTTTGTGATGCCAGTCTCTCCCATGGACTTCAGAGTACATGTCTTCCAGACCAAAAGGAAAGGTTAGAATGGTCAAATTTATTAAAGCTACCGGGACAATTGCTAAAATGTACCTTCTAAAAACCATGTTAGAGCTGCCTAAAATTAAACCATACTATACTGAAATCCATGAAAGGAATTAAAAATAATAAATATAGTATCCACTGTGAAAGATGAGAATGGCTATAACAGGCAGAAAGGCACAGAACTGTGAATGACTTCTTGCTTTGAATGTCTGTTAGCCACTATTATTACAGCGGCAGTAATACTTTCTCCACAAATTAGTGTGACATTTAGTAATGACAGCATTAGTATTAATCATCAATACAACTACACTACGTACCTTAGCCACATCATAGTTTGATGTTTTACAGTCCTTTCTCTGTCAGTAGCATAATGAGTTGATGGAGTTTGATTCCTATCTCCATCATTTATGGTGAGACTTGTATCAAGCTGCTTACTTGATCGAATCATCAATTTTCTCCTCATTAAAAGAGGACTGAAACATTATTTTCTTCATTGGGTATTTGTGAAGATCCAATAAATAACGTATATAAACACTTGGAATGTAATTAATGTCCACTTTTACCATCTCAAAGCAAAAACAAAACAAAACAAAAAGCCAGTTTCTATACTTGATGACTGCATTCTTATAGAGATATTTGCCTTAAAAATATAATGTAGAAAGCACTTCTTTTGACTCCTCGAGAGTAATGAACTGGCATACAACTTGCCTTGCAGGAACTTCTGTGAGTCAGCCTTTATTTCATCCACCCTCCAACTATTTTACGCGTAATGTGACAGATTTCTTCATAAATTCTCACAAATTCTCTAGAAGACTTTCAGGCAGCTAGCTATCTTTTTATTCTATTTGCTCTTATACGACTCATCTCCATCAGTTTCACCCAGTAACCAAAAACTGATCATAATTCAATCTATAAAATTTGGAAACTAAAAGAAGAGAGTGTGAAAAAAAATGTTAGATAGGAACTGGAGGGAATATTTCAAGCTGATATATTACAACCTGTCTACTATTACTCATTTGCTTTTGATGATAATTCAAAGAATATAAATAGATCCAACTGAAAGACACCACCTTACCATGAAACATCAGATTTCAAAATCTTTTGACATCAGTTTTCTTTATCTTAATTCTATAGCATAAAACAAGGATGTTTAAAAATTCAGCTCAGGAAAATGTACATACAAAATTTCACATCTGTTATCAATGGGTTCCAAGGACCATCTCAAGCCCATCTATGAATTCTCTGATGCTGCACTGAACACAGATTTTAAAATTTTTAATTTTGAATATGACAATATACCTGAAAGTTGTCCTATTACTTTTTTCGGATTTACATTTTCCCATAGACAAGTAAACAGTTTGCATGGAACAGATAGATGTCTGCACACAGGCAAATGTAGCCCTCTCCCCAGGCACATTCACCAACTTGTAAAACATCTGTGTGTGTATACACATGAGTCTATATGTTAACTCCTCCCTGAGAAGCCCCTGGTAAAATGGACTGTGAGGCAGCCTGCACCATTGCTTAGATAAACCTAACTGCAAATATCTCCTAGTATACATTCAAGTGGTGCCATAGTTACGGCCACTTATCTCAACAACATTGGGTTGAGTCTGTTCCCGGTTTTCAGATATTCCTATTACATTTCCATGAAGAGTTCTCCCCTTGGAGTCCCATGCTTCCAGTCTAACCACAAAATAGGTTACCAGTAGCAGTCTCTGCAACTCCCAAGAGAACACACCATTAAACTAACGAAGGCTATATTTGTCACGAATTTTATCTACCTAACTTCCAGTTCTTATAACAGCCCTTCAGAGGTTGTATTATTGCCATCATTTTACAGATGAGAATTTAAGATCTCAGATTCACTCAGTACCAAAACACCCGACACATACTTCCCATTACCTCACTGCCAAACAAACTAAAAAAATAGGTCCTTATGAAAATTATTCTCTGAATATGTACCGCAAAAATTTACATACCCTGGCCAAATGCCCCTAGTGCTCACCAAAATAATGCATATGAAAGATAGTGCACGTAACATACATTCTATCAACCATGGCTCCCTAGCACTGACCCAGTCTTTTCTCTCTAGATAGCTTTCAAAATCCCTACATTGCAGCTACTGTTTCAGACTTTTAACAGTGTCTTAGGCTACAACATTGTTATTTTAAGCCATTGTCTCTGTATCTGCAAATCAATTGTTTATATGCTCGGGTCTGGCAGAATTCTTTGCTTCTTCTCCCTAATCTGTTCCTCCTTCCCCCCTTGCTCTCCACTGCGCTCCCACCTCTTCAATAATGACAGACTGACAGACATGGCTAAGTGTACCTTGTTTAAACATCTGCTTTATTACTGTTGAGTGACTGCCCTATGGGTAGGCAGGCTTTTTTCTTATCTTTCACTCAGGAATTCAGATGGTCTGATTAGAAAGCTGAACTGCTTGGAGGATCCTGACAGATGTCTCTTACTTTCTTTTAAGACCACCGTGAGTGCTTAGGCGTTCCACTCAGACAATCTGCAGTAGTGGAACAACCGTCTGTTTAGGTACCTGGTTATGTCAAACATGCATTTAGTTGAGGAATCCCACTTCCACACCCAAGGGTTAGTTTTCCCTTGGGAAATAACTGGATAAAGAACCATTTATTCTGTAAACGTTATGAGTATGTTAAGGGTCAGTTGCTGCAATTGTATAATGGAGTGATTGCTGAGAAGAATGACTAGCTATTGATAGAACTAAAATAAAACCCAGAGAAATCTAAAGACAGAAAAAAAAGAAAGAAAGCCCCAAATATTAAGTATACAAGACAAAGTACAAGGAAGATCACGGGTTTCATAAAATAACTCACAGAGTTTTTTAAAATGTGTAACTATTTTAAGCTTCCTTGTGAAAATAATTTAAAACAGAATACTGTGGGCTCAAATAGCAGAGATAATTTCAGATTTAGTGATACAAATGACTAGAAGTACAGACCTCAAAAACTACATATGATTATACTCTAGTTAGAATCTTTCAGGAAAGAAAAATATTACTCATCTGACTTCATGTGAGGACTTACATTCTGCAAAATAATAATGGTTGTATCAGAGTTCTAGAATATTGTGTGAAGACATTGAGGCTCACAAAGAATGGTGGAAAGTGTTAACAGAGAATGAGTGAAGATAATGTACAAGAGCGGATGAAAAGGAAAGTGAGCAGTGATGCTGCCAATTACCATAGAGGACGACCTTTATCTCTTTCCCTCAGCTACTTACTCACTAATCGCCCTTGGCTACTTCCCACCCTTCCACTGTAGTAAGATCGTCGGCTTTAACAGACTCTGTCTTCTCCACCAGTGACGCTTCCTCTGGATCTGCCCATATGCAGTTGTTTTCCCATATGCAGTTGTTTCCTCCCATCAAGCTTCATCTCGAGCTGCATCTTTCAAGATGCAACTTCCATGCCACCTCTCAAGAGAGGCTTTTCCTAACCATGCCATTTAAAGAGCTCTTCAGCCACTCTCTATCACATGGTCTTTTTTTATTTTTGTGTTTTTACTTCTTGACTTTTTTTCATTTTTAAATGTTTCAGAAAAGCTATCTCATTGACCACTATATTTTAAGCATTTAGCACATAATAGATAAGTGAAAATTTATTTAATGAATCAAATGAAAATAAAAACATTTATAATATTTATTAACAGTGGGACGATAGCTCCCAAAACACAAAATCCCCATAGAGCTAAACTGGTGAAGGCAGCTCCTTTGGTGAATACACCCTTACTTCTTCAATTGAAGAGAATAGGCCAGAAGACAGTATGATCTGATACACTTTTTCAGTTGCTAGAAGAGTTTCTGGAGAATGGCACACTTCCAACACAGAGAAGCCAGATCTAGAAGACATACAATGTAGTTGGATGACACAGAAGTACCTGCCTCACTTGAGTGCAACTATATCTAATAAAGCCAGAGAAAAGCGATCCCTGCGACCACCACATTGCCTTTCAATGGACTAATTCTGCCCCCTCGAATATTTTACCCAATAGCTATCAGGGTCTCTCTAATTTAACCAGAGCATTTATTCATATTTCTAAGGGGAGGAAAGGATCACATGAATAGATAGATAATTTGAAAGTGTTCATTCCAATACTTCTACCTGTGGAGATTGCATCAGAAATTACCTGCCCTCAATGAAAATGTAAGCCCATAAAATAAGGCTCTTCTTTGATGAATACTGGTACATTCTGTATCTCCATAAATAGTTAATTAATAGTTTATTGAAAAATAGAAACCAAAGTTAGGAAACTTAAGGAAAGGAATAAAAGATGAAATGTAAGAAGTGTCTGTGCTTTCTGTTCCATTATCTGTAAAAACAAAAGAAAACAAAGGAATAGAGGCAAAACAAGAAATTGTCACATATATAATCATAGCCATATTGAGTACATCAAAGTGTCTGACAATTTCCTTTCATGCATATTAATAAGTGTGAGCTTCTTGGGGATAGCGACAAAGTCTTTCATCTTTTGAACCCTTGCCCTTTCCTCTTCACTGTCTGAAACATTGTAAAGGCTCAAAGAAATAATTGCCTAATTGAACTGATTACACTTAAGAGTAAGATGATAAAGACTTGCTTGCAACCTATTGAGTTTCTTCCAGAGCTAGAAAATAGAATGTATACAATCTGTATCACTTTGGAGGACATTTACAAAGTGGAAGATTCAAAAAAGTATATGGAAACATTCTTTAACAATTCAGACTAATCACAAACACAACCTGCTGCTTATTTGTTGCACTCTACAGGGGTACTGACCTTGCAAGCAAGATGGAAAGTGTATATGCATCAGGGCAGAGTTAGCTCCCCTAACTCCAGACGTCTTGTGGAGTGTGATATATCCTTCCTAGAAACACCTGAGACGTGGAGCCTCCCTTGCTCTAAGAAAAGAGATTTTTCAGAGAAAGAGCCAAGACACTGCTAGATGTTCAGCCCTTCTTCCAACGAGAATGGAAACTGCATCTGGTGCTTATCTTTGTGGCACCATGCCCCGGCTGGGGGATTCTGGATATGAGATATTCAATGGGGTGGCACTTTCTATGCTTCCTGCACTTTGAAACTGCTTCTAGCTCTTGGTCTCACATCTGCAAACTCTCTCTCAAATCCACATAAACCTAGTAGGTGACTATATTAAAGTATGTGGCCATAGGAGTCATGTAGTCCCCCGGCTGTTCATCATGAAGTTATTTATGAAACTAAAGTGAATATTTGTGTCTATACTGAAACAACTGAGAAGAAATAGTGGCAGCATTTCCTGGTATTTATTTTATTTGTCAGGCCTATGGAAGTATAAAAAGTATATCAAAGTGCCTGAACTCTTTCTATAATACATATTAATAAGCTGTGAGCTTTTTGAGGATAAAGATGAGGTAAACGCACCCTTTATTAGTATAAAATTCCATAAGTTTTGACAAATGTATGTAAGTTGTATAACTGCCACTACCAGAATCCAAATATAGAATATTTTAATCACCTCAAAAATTTCCCTCATGGCCCTCTGCAATCAACCCCCTAGCCCCATCCTAGTATCTGGCAACCAACTATCTGGTTAAAGTCCCTATAGTTCTGCCTTGTTCAGAATGTTATGTAAATGGACACATAGTATATGTAACTTTTGTATCTGATTTCTTTTACCTAACACAATGCTTTTAAGATTCACTCACATTACCGCATGTAACAATAATTTGTTTCTTTTTATTGCTGACTATATTCAATTGCATGGATATACATCCCCCGCACCCACTTACCAGTTAATGAACATTTGAGTATTAGTTTCAGACTATTAAAAAGAATGCTTCTATACACATTCTTTACAGGTCTTTGTGTACATATCGGTTTGTTTTTTTTTTTCTGATTTCTGGATTTCTGGTTTGTTTTTGTTTTGTTTTTTTCCCTGGATTTCTGGTTCATTGCAAGTATATGCTTACCTGTAAAAGAAACTGTCGAACAGTTCTGTGTCCCTACCCGGGATGTATAAGAGTTCCGTTTGCCCTGCATAGTCACCACCAATTGGCATTGTCAGTCTTCTAAATTTCAGCAATTCTTATAGGTGTTCAATAGAATTTCATTATGATTTTAATTTCTATTTCCCTAACAACCATTAATGTTGAAACATCTTTTTACGTCTGTCATTCACATCTCTTTGGTGAAGTACTGTTCAAACACTTGCCCATTTTTAAAGGGGTTATCTCCTTGACTTAAGAGTTCTTTATTCAAGACGTGAGTCTTTATCAAATAGAACTTTGCAAAGGTTTCTACCGTTCTTTGTCTTGCTTCTACATTTTATTAATAATTTCTTTTGAAGAACAGAGGGTTTTAATTTTAATGAAGTTCAATGTATCAATTTTTCTTTTATGGTTGGACCTTCTGGGAACCAGCTATGAAAGCTTCACTTAATTTATGCTCACAAAGATTTCTCTCCTGTTTTCTTCTTAAATGTTCAGAACTATATCTTGTAAATTTAGGTACATGATCTATATCAAGTTAACTTTCTGTGGTGCAAGATTTGTTTATTTCTCACACGGATGCCCAATTGTCCCTGCACCACTGAAAATATACTCCTTTTCCCATTGAGTTACCTTGCTCCTTTGTTGAAAATTAATTGACCCTAGATGTATGGGTTTATTTTCTATTCCACTGATTTATGTTTATTTGTAAACCATACCACACTTTCTTGATTATGTAGCTTTACAGTAAGTGCCAAAATCAAGTAGTGAGAGTTTTCCAAATTTGGTCTTTATTACAAAATTATTTTGGCTACTTATGTTCTTTGTTTTTCATATACATTTTGAAATTAGCTTATCTATTCTTTTTAAAGGCTGTGCTGCAATTTTTATTGGACTTGCACTGAACCTACAGAACAATTTGCGGAGAATGAACACCTTAAAGACATTCAGTTTTTAGATCCATACCATGGTATATATCTCCATGTATGCCTTAATTTTGTAATTTTCAACATACAAATCTTGCAACTATTTGGTTGGATTTATGCCTATGAAGTTCAAAGTTTTTAAAGTTCTTTTACAAGAAATTTTCAAATTGCAAGCTTGTTATCATTATATAAAATGCAATTGATTTTTTAGATTGGATTTGTATCCTACATTGCTAATTTCATGCATTAGTTCTCAAAGAATTTACAATTCTGTGTAGACAATTATGTCATCTTTAAACACTGATGGCTTTATTTTTTCCTTTCTAAATCTATGTGCCTTTTGTATGTATTATTTATACCTTATTACTTATTACTTTGCCTAATTCTCCAATGTTGAAAAAAGGTGATGGGAACAATCTTATCTTCTTCCCAATCTTGGACGGAAAACAATTTCCTCAACCAGCATCAAGTACGTTACCTATAGGTTTTTTTGTAGGCACACTTTATCAGATTCGAGAAGTTCCTCTTGCTGAGATTTCTTCATGAATATATCTTGACTCTTGTCAAATGATTTTTCTTCCTCTAGTGTGATGATATGCTCATTATTTTTTAGTCTAATGATGTGGCAAATTGCATCAACTGATTTGAAAACTCTGAATCAACTTTATATTCCTGAGGCAACCCCAAAGAATACAAAAATACTAATTCAAAGGGACACATGCACCCTGATGTTTATAGGAATAGCCAAAGTATAGAAAAAGCTCAAGTAACCATTGATAAATGAACAGATAAACAAGTTGTGGGATGTGTGTGTGCGATGGAATATTACTCAGCCATAAAAAAGAATGAAATCTCACCATTTGCAATGATGTGGATAGAGTTACAGAATATTATGCCAAGAAAAGAAGTCAGTCAGAGAAATACATTCCATATGATTTCACTCATGTGGAATTTAAGAAACAAAACAAAATGACCAAAGGGGGGAAAAAAGGAGAGAAAGGTAAACCAAGAAACAGACTTTTAACTATAGAGAATAAATTGATGGTTACCAGAAGGGAGGGGGTGGGGATAGGTCAAACGGGATGGATATTAAGGAGTGCACTTGTTATGAGGAGCACTGGGTGTTGCATGGAAGTGCTGAATCACTGTATTGTACACCTGAAACTAATATGGCACTGTACGCTAACTAACTGGAATTTAAATAAAAACTTAAAAAAAAAAAAGAGTACTGCAATGTGAGAAGGACTTCAACCACCACTGCTGGCTTTGAAAGTAAAATAAACCAAGAGACAAAGAATGTGGTGAAGAAGCCGGGAATGGTCCTCAGTTTACAGCCATCAAAAAAGACTTCAATCCTACAAGCACGAAGAATTGAATTCTGGCAACAGAAAGGAATGCAGCTTTGCTCAGACCTTGATTTTAGCCCAGCGAAACCTGTGTTGGATTTCTGACCTACAGTACTGAAAGATAATAAATTTGTGGTAAGCTGCTAAATGTGAAGTAATCTGTTACAGCAGCAAGAGAAAACAAATATGCCCAACAAAGAGGGACTGAAGACCTATTAAGTAATAGCATTCTCTAGATGCATTAAATATTCACAAAGTATTAAATTATGATTTTTTCTAAACCACAAACGGACATCATTTCCAAGGCCAAGATAGAATAGCAGGAATCAAATATATTCCCACTTAAAACAAGCAAAAAACCCAAATATTAATTAATTAATTTTTAATTTAATGACTGTTTTCCATACATAGGACACAAAGTAACAAAAGATAACGATGTCTGAGAGATGGAAAGTAAATGAGACGAACCCTACGTTTGTCTTAGTTTACTATGATAGGAGTTTCTAGGCCTTGAAACAAGAACGGAAAATGCAAGCAAACTCCTTGAATTGAGAATCTGGGGAGAATGTGGAGTTAGTGTTCACAAGACTGAATATCAGGGAGGAGAAAGTTTTGCACAGAAAGAAGCCCAGAGATCTACAACGAGTCTACTGATCAGGGCACGTATGTAAGGAAACTATCCGAGGTTGGGGAGAAAACCATCTAACAGAATTGAAGGGAACAGTGTTGGGCATTCACACACTGTAAGGAAGAGTGCCTATTCCCATAAGAAAGAATAAAATAACTTATAATTTAAGGGTCACTGGGTAGAATACACAGAATATCTTTACTCATTGATGAAGATCATTACCCCACATTGAGACTGCTCTGGGCCTCCCAAAAAAAATCATAAAAGAACTAAAGGAATCAAACTGTTTCCATGACACTAAATTGTGTCCCAAGACAAATTCACGACTGTTTAGAGAAATAAAGAATATCCAACACAACAAGGTGAAATTCAAAATTGCTGACATCTAAACAAAAATTACCAAGCATACAAAGAAACAGAAAAACATGACCCATAATGAAGAGAATAATTTATCCATTGAAACCAACCCAGAATTAAAATAGATGTTAAAATTAGCAGATTGAGATACTAAGAATTATTATAACTGCATTCTATATATTTAAAAAGTTAGCTAGAGGAACAGAGGGTATTATGAGAACACAAAATTTCTAGTGATGGTAATATAATCTCCGAGATGAAAAATACACTAGATGGGATTAATAGATTAGACAGTGCAGAATTTTAGTGAACTTGATGACATGGTAATGGAAACTACCCGAAATGAAACAGAGAAAAGAACAAACTCCAAAAAGTGAAAAGAGCATCAGTAAGCTGAAGAACAACTTTAAGTAGCTGGTTATTTGTGTAATTAGAGTGCCCAAGAGAGAGAAAAAATATTTAAAGAAATAATGGCTAAAAAATTTCCAAATTAAATGAAAACTATAAACTCTTAGATCCAAGAAGCTCGACAACCTTAAACATAAGAAATGAAGAAAACCACACCAAGGTACATCTACCAAATTCTCAAAACCAGTGATAATGCAAAAATCATAAAAGCCACCAAAGAAAATAAAAAGACACACTATGTGCAAGGCAACAAAGATAAAATAACAGCATATTACTCACTGGAAACAATGCAAGCAGGAAAAAAAGTGAAACAAAATTTTAAAGAACTAAAAGAAAAATACTTTCAAAATAAAACTCAGAGATGAAGGAAATATATTTTCAGACTTGTAGAAACCAAAAGAATTCATCACCACTATACCCATACTATAAGAAATATTAAAGGAAGTCTTCAAGCAGAAAAAAAATGATACCAGATAGAAATACAGATTCACACAAATAAAGAGTACAGATATTGTCATTACATGAGTAAATATCAAGATTTGTTTTCTTATTATTTAAAATCCTTAGAGACAATTTACTTTAAACTAAAATAATAAGGCATTGTGGGATTTCTATGATACATATGAATAAAGTGTACAAAAACAAGGCCAGAGAGGAAAAAGTGAAAGTATACTATTGTAAGCTTCTTAAACAATAAAGTGATATAATACTTCTTGAAAGCAGACTCTGATAGGTACAAGATGTATACTAGAGAATCTAAAGCAACGATTAAATAAAAAATAAATAGTTTTAATTAACCAACAAAGGAGATAAAATTAATTATAAAAATATTCCATTAAGAAAAGAAAAATATCAAAAAACAAGGAACAGATGCACCAATAGAAAACAAATAGCAAGATGATAGACTTAACCCCAACTCTTTCAATAATCATATAAAAGGTAAGTAGTTTGAACACCTCAATTAAAAGGCAGATACTGTCAGACTGGATATAAAAACAATATGCTTCCTAAAAGAAATCCACTTGATGAAAGTTGTCAAGAGAGTAAATCCTAAAAGTTAATTTTATATGAAGACAAATGGTAACTAGATTTATTGTGGTGATCACTCATGATACACACAAATATTGAATCATTTTGCTGTATATCTGAAATCAATGTTATATGTACATTATACCTCAATAAAATTTTTTAATAGTAGAAACCAAGTTTGTTGCCATATTAATCATTAATAAATATGAATAGAAAAAATACGAATAGGAAAAAAGAAATCCATTTGAAATAAAAAGACACAAATATGATAAAAGTAAGAGGATGGTTAAAGATACCATGCAAACATTGCTCAAAACAAAGAAAGAATGGCTATATATCATTATAAGATAAAGTAAGTATAGGGACAGAGAATATCACCATATAATTAAGGATAAATAACTTCATTTTATAATAATAAAAGGGTCGATTAATCAAGGAGACATAATCCTAAATATTTATATATCTAAAAACAGAGTTTCAAAATACATGAACCAAAATTAGTAGAACTGCCTGGAAAAATAAACAAGTCCACAAATACAATCAGAGATGTCTATGCCCAGTTCTTAGTAATTGTTGGAAGAAACAAACAGAAAATTGGTGAGAATACAGTAGACTTGAATGATGCTATTAACCAGCAGGAATGGCTGGTTCATTATCAAAATTCACATTCTTTGCATGTGCATTTAAATTTTACCAATTAGAACATATGCCGGGCCACAAGGTAACTCAAAATTTTAAAGTATTTATATCATACAACTTATGATCTCTGCCTGCAGTGTTATTAAATAAGCAATCATGAGTAGAAAATTACCTGGAAAAATCCCCCAAATATTTGGAAATGGAAATAATATACTTCTAAATAACTCATTGGTCAAAGAACACTTCAAAGAAATCTGAAAGTATTTTTAAACCAAATCAAAATGACATCATAATATACCAGAATTTGCAGGATGTCACCAAAACAATACTTAGAGGATAAATTTCTAGCACTAAATGCCAAAATTAGAAAACAAGAAATGTCTCAAATAAATAACCTCAGATAATACCTTAAGATTCTAGAAAATGAGGGGCACCTGGGTGGCTAAGTCAGATGAACGTCTGTTTTTGGCTCAGGTAATGATCTCAGGGTTGCAGGATCAAGCCCTGAGTTGAGTTGCGCCCTCAGTGGGGAATCTGCTTAAGATTCTCTCTCCCCCTCTCTCTACCCCTCCCTGCGCCCCAACGCCCACGCTTTCTTTCTCTCTCTAAAATAAATAAATAAATCTTTCTTTAAAATCTAAAAAAGGAAAACAAGATTAAACTCAAATTAAGCAAGACAAAGGAAATAGTAAAGATCAAAAAAAAAAACTAGAAAATCAATGAAATAAAAATGTGACTTTTTTAGAAAACCAAGAAGTCCACAGACAAAGTGAACAGAAAAAAAGAGAGAAAGAGAGAGAAGATATAAGTTAGCAATATCAGGAAGGAGAGAAGTAACATTAATGAAGATTCTACAGATAATAAAAAGATAATAAGGGAATATTTTGAACAACTTTACGCTTATACATTTGACTGCTTAGATAAGGTAGACAAATTACTTGAAAGACTCAACCAGCCAGTTCACTGAAAGAGAAATAACCCAAATAGCCCTGTTTAAATTAAAGAAATTGAATTTGTAGAAATTATCACTAAATAAAACCCCAGAACCATATGGCATTACTGGTTAATTCTATCGAACATTTTTTTAAGTTTTATTTACTTCAGTAATCTCTATACCCAACATGGGTCTTGAACCCACGACCCCAGATCAAGAGCTACATGCTCTTCCAACCGAGCCAGCCAGGCATCCCTCTACCAAACATTTAAGACAAAGATAATTCTATACAAACACTTCCAGAAAATTGAAGAGGAGAGAATATTGTTCTACTCATTCTATGAAGTCAACATTGTCCTGGGACCAAACCAGACAAAAACATCATACGAGTATCAATGCAAACCTCATGAATACAGATGTAAAAATTCTAAAAAAAAGTTTTACAAACTAAATCCAAAAATAAATAAAAAGGATACTATATCAAGTGGGGTTTATCTCAGGATTGCAGTGGTGGTTTAACATTGCAAAGTCAATCAAAATAATGCATATTAACAAACTAAAAAACAAAACAAAACCAACAACATAATGATTGTCTCAACAGAAGTAGAAAAAGCATTAGACACACTTCGACATCCGTTCCTAATAAAAACTCTTCAAGAAATTAGGAATAGAAGAACTTCCAGAAAGTGATAAAGGGCATCTACAAAAAAAACCCACAGGTAACAACATAAGTATAAAAAAACTTTTCTCCCTAATATGAGGAAGAAAACAGGAATGTCTGTGCTCTCACCACTTCTATTTAGTGTCATACTAGGGGTTTTAGCCAGTGTAATCAAGCAAAAAAAAAAAAAAAAAAAAAGGAGAAAGAAGAAAGAAGAAAAGGGCTCCATATTTGAAAGGAAGAAAAACTATCTTTATTCACAGACAAGACCATCTTGGTAGTTTTAAAATCTAATGGAATCTACAAAAAGACTACTTCCTACAATTAACAAGCAAGTTTACCAAGGTTGTGGGTACAGGATCAATACACAAAAATCAATTGTATTTCTATAAATTTATAACAAATAATCAGAAATTTAAATTTAGCAAAATAATACTATTTTAAAAGCATCAAAAATAGGAAATACTTAGGGGGAAATCTGGCAAAAAAAAATATGAAAGATTTGTACACTTGAAAACTCCAAAACTTTGTTGAAAGAAATTAAAAAGGCCTGAAAAATAAAGGTTCATGAGTTGGGTTCATGGCTCAGAACACTCAATATTAGTGTTAAAATGTCAATTCTTTGCAAATTAATTTATAGACAATACAATTCCCGTACGCTTTCTTGTGAAATTGCCAAATTGACTCAAAAATTCATATAAAAATGCAAAGGAAATAGAGGAACCAAAATAATTAAGAAAAACAAAATTGTAAGACTAACTACTTTCTTCAAAATAAATTATACTTCATCAAAATTAAAAAGGCCTATGCTTCAAAAGACTTTGTTAAAAGAATAAAAAAACCCAACCACTGACTTGGAGAAAATAGTTTCGGGGAGGCTGTGACGACACAAGAACTTCTGTAAACTTTTGGGGAGTGTAAAATGTACAACCACTTTGGAAACCACTTTGACAATTTCTTAAAAGTTAGGGGCGCCTGGGTGGCACAGCAGTTGAGCGTCTGCCTTCGGCTCAGGGCGTGATCCCGGCGTTATGGGATCGAGCCCCACATCAGGCTCTTCTGCTGTGAGCCTGCTTCTTCCTCTCCCACTCCCCCTGCTTGTGTTCCCTCTCTCGCGGGCTGTCTCTATCTCTGTTGAATAAATAAATAAAATCTTTAAAAAAAAAAAAAGTTAAACATACACATATCATATGATCCAGCCCATTCCATTCCCAGATAGTTTACCAAGAGAAAAGAAAGCATATGTCCACACAAAATCATATACATGAACAACTACAGAAATTNAAAAAAAGTTAAACATACACATATCATATGATCCAGCCCATTCCATTACCAGATAGTTTACCAAGAGAAAAGAAAGCATATGTCCACACAAAATCATATACATGAACAACTACAGAAATTTCACTAGTAATAACCCAAAACTAGATACAAACCAAATACCAATGAACAAGTAGATAGATAAACAGCAGGATCTTTTATATAACATTTAAGACAACTCAACTGTAACAAAAATGCACTATTGATACATACTACAAAATGGATGAATCTCAAAATAATTATGTTGTATGAAAAAACTAGAACCTATCCACCACCCCCCAAAGGACACACTGTCTGATCCCATTTATTAAAACTCTAGAAAATGCAAACTAATCTACAGTGACAGCCAATCAGTGGTGTTTTGGAGAGGAGAGAAGAGGTGGATGAAGAAAGGAATTATAAGGATGCAGGAGGAAATTTTAGGGAGGGATGTAAATGTTCTCTATCTTAATTGTGCCTATGGTTTCATGGGTATGTTCTTATGTCAGAACTCATAAAATTGTACTGTTTAAATCTGTACAACCCTTTGTACGATAATTTTATCTGAATTTTATCTAAATATATACACACACATAATTATACATATATAAACACAAATACAAATATACACATACACACATATATATAACAAATGGATTCTATATTCATGTTCTCTAAAATAATTCANTTTTGTACGATAATTTTATCTGAATTTTATCTAAATATATACACACACATAATTATACATATATAAATACAAATATACACATACACACATATATATAACAAATGGATTCTATATTCATGTTCTCTAAAATAATTCATTATAATAACTATTTAAAATACTATTTAAAATGCCTGTATCTAAGAACATAGAATAATACATTATAGGACAAACCATCTCAA
Source organism: Ailuropoda melanoleuca (assembly GCF_002007445.2). NCBI lineage: Eukaryota > Metazoa > Chordata > Mammalia > Carnivora > Ursidae > Ailuropoda > Ailuropoda melanoleuca. The sequence continues at coordinate 14,805,214 of NC_048224.1, read as the reverse complement.
AATAGAAATGTTATGTATATTTATAAAAAGTAGAAGATACAGAAATAAGAAAATATTCTTAAATACCAATGCCTTATAAAAATAAACTCTCTAGGGGCGCCTGGGTGGCACAGCGGTTAAGCGTCTGCCTTCGGCTCAGGGCGNATTCCTCTGCTGGGAGCCTGCTTTTCCTCTCCCACTCCCCCTGCTTGTGTTCCCTCTCTCACTGGCTGTCTCTATCTCTGTCAANATTCCTCCGCTATGAGCCTGCTTTTCCTCTCCCACACCCCCTGCTTGTGTTCCCTCTCTCACTGGCTGTCTCTATCTCTGTCAAATAAATAAATAAAATCTTTAAAAAATAAATAAATAAAAATAAATAAACTCCCTAGCTTTTAAAGTCAAGTACCTATAAAAAGACTTATGACAATATTTTCATTCAAAATATTCCATAAACGAAATCAACATTACCTTTTAGACTAGGATGTGGAAGACAAAAGTATTGTGACTTCAGCAAATACTCCTTTTTCTCCTCTATGGGGAAATTTAAAACTAACTCATGGAGTTGAAAGTGTTAACATTAAATTGTTTATGTAATGTGTCTGCTACAGTCTGGAAAATAGCCAATATTCAGTAATCATTTGTTCCTTCCTCCATCTCATTAAGAAAACATAAAGTCATATTTGCAGGACCACAGAGAAAATGTTTGTGGTAGCAAAAGAGAAAACTGTGTAATATAATATTTTGCTAATCCAGATGCAATCTTTGAATTAAAGGAACAAATTATGCACCATATTCTAAATAAGACTGTGTTTCTGGAGGCTAAAATAAACTTCATGCAGAATCCCCTTTGAAATCCATATAATCTCAGTTCAGAGTAAGAGAGAATATTTGAAGTGGAAAGCTGAAAAGGACTATGGATGAGCCCTAATTCTCCAGAGGTTTTTAGGGTCTACATCTAAGGATGTCACATCAGGTACTAGAGGGAGAAAAGTTTTCAAATGGAAAAGAAGACAGTTGCCATTTACATAATATTTTAAATAATCTAGAGTGATTTGACCTTGTTTAAAGGTTGTACTAGTTAAAAAAAGAAGCAAGCATATGACAAAATTTGTTAATAAAGAGAACGATCTCAGAGCTAGATATTCAGTGGAGGAAAGAAAGTATTTAGTAGGAAAATGAGATCAACCTACTTGAAATTTCTTAAATAAAAAAATATGAGATATTCCTGATACTGTGAAATTCTAAATTCAGGTTTTAAATTCAAGTATCAGAGAAAAGAAAAAAAACAAATGTGTACGATGGGAAGAGAACATGCAAATTCATTCCACCAAATATTCTGGTAAGATTTCAGTAGAGGTAGTTCAACACACAGACACAGTGGCCTTAATTCGATCCCAGAATATATAACAGGCACGACTTTCCACATCTGTGCTCCAAAATCTTCGCTGTAAATCTTTGTGTCTCTTGACTTCCAAATACCTCTTATTACATGAAGAGATCAACTACTTGTGATCCTATAAAAAAAGATACAAGTTTTGGTTTAGAAAACCCAAACTCACTACAGATAGTTTAAAAAGAGCAATTATCAAATTAGTTACCAATCCCTTGTCACTGGACTTTTTAAAACGTGAAAGCCCTGGCTTGGAGTGATGGAGACAGTGTTCTTCAAATTGAATAAATTCACCCTACAAACATGAGCTGGCCTATGGATGAGTAGGGTTCATGACCAATTTTTGCCCTGAAGTTTCAAAAAGGATTTCTATATGAAAATGTCTTATAATGAGTGAGTTTAATCTATTTCCTTTTTATTGTAATTACTATTATTTTGCACATGTTTGTACCACCATTTATGTTTTTAATTTGCCCAACTTTTATTTGCTTTTCATCTCCTTTTCCACCTTCTGTTGCTGGAATTACATTTTATGTATTCATTTACTTTTTACTACGTAAAAACTCTTTTAGCCTTTTCCTCATAATGTTTAGGTTTAAATTTTAATCCGCATACTTGATGTAACAAAATCTAACTATAATAATTATTTCTGCCTTCCTCCCAAAAATTAAAAAACCTTAGAACTTCAACAAATGCCTAATTACATTGTTTTCTAGTATATACATTTTTATTTTCAATGTCTTTTTAAATGCCACAAAATTACCCATCACTATCATTAATTGTATCAATGTATGTTCACATCGACTCACATGTTTCTTGTACTTTGCTTCTTTTTCTGGATTCTATTTTTCCTGAATGAGATCTTCTATTAGTTCTTCCAGTGACAGCCTGTTAGTGATCAAATCTCTCAGACTTTGTCTGAAAATGTCTCTTATTTCTGCATTATTCTATATAGAAGTTCTGCCATGCATAGAATTTTTAACATTTTAACATATTATTTCACTTTCTGTTGGCTTCTATTGTTGCTTATGAATGGTCCACATTAAAGTATGATTGTTGTTTTGTAGGTAATCTGCTCGGTTTAAGATTTTATTATTCTCAGTGACATATATATATAAAGAAAGAGAGAGAGAGATTGGGACTCTATATTGTTTGGAACTCAGCGTATATCTTCAGTCTGATGATTTTTTGGAAAATTCTGATTCTGGAAAATTCCCAGTGATTTTTTCAAAAATGTCATTTCTGTCATTAAATGTTCTCAATCTATCCTTTGTATCCTTTATATCTCGATCTATTCTTTTATATCTCTGTGCACTCTGGTAAGTTTCTCAAATCTATTTTTAGTTCTCTTAATTCTTGCCCTACTTTTGTGTAATCTGCTATGTGATTATTTTTTAGGGTATTTTTTAGCTTAAATTTGCAAAACTATATCTAGAAGTTCTATACGGTTCTTTTCCAAATCTGCCAGTTCTTTTTATATATATCCTATTACCTCATTATAATTTCTATCTTTCTCCCTTGAATTTTATTTTCAAACTTCAAGTTATTACATCTTCTGATGTTCTTTGAAGTGCTACTTTTCCTGTTGGGAGTTTCCAATGAATTTCCTTCATAGTACATTCTTTTCTTATGTGGCTTGTATTTTTGTTGCTTTTATTGTTGCTATGAACTCATCTTCAGTCCAGAATATCTTTTTTATGAGTTATGTGACTTTAAATTGTGGAAACAGCCCTCATTTTGTATTTAACCCTGCCAGGAATCCCAGGAGTTTTCACCAGTCCGGGAAAGTATATTAATTTCTCAGCTTGAAACTGCTGTACAGTGAAAATCGTGTGAATTTGGGCCCCATTTGTGGATAATACTTGGAATTTCAACTTCTTAAAGAATTATTTTCTTCTCATCCTCAACTCCAAACCCTTACTTTTCAACTCCACTGAGGAGCGTTTTTTAAGAATCTTTTTAGGATCTCAAAGCCCTTTATGGTTCCAGCTTTATTCTAGGGTTTAGTTTCAACTCCTCAACTCTTGTTGGCCATGACTCCATTCCTTGGCATTAAATCCCTAGTCCCAGGTCTTTATCCTTAGGTAGACGACGGGCACCATCTTGGTCTGTCACAGTACCGCTGAGCACGCTAGGAGCTCCGGCTTTGCGTTTGTTTCTCATTTGGGATCCTGTGAATTGCCCATTATTTCTCATAAGATTGACTGTGTGTGCGGTAATGTAAAGGGAGAGCTATCGCTGTATTAGCTTAGTGTGTCATGTGACTGGGCACTGTTCTGGAACATCTTTTTTTATAATCTTACTTTTTAATATCTTCTTTTCTTGTTTCCATCCTGTAATTGTGTATTTACAACTCTTGGTCTTATCTCATTTCATAGCCTCATTCTTATTTCTCCTACCCAGTTTATTACTAGTGATTAAGTGTGACAAAGATATTACACCGAAGCCACGTAGCACCCATACCCTGCGGGCTCCGACTGTGGCGTTTGCCTTCCTGAGAAACCCCACACTCCATCCAACCCGGCACAGGCCCCGCCCCCGGCACAGGCCCCGCCCCCAGCACAGGCCCCGCCCCGGCACCCGGGCTTCTCCCACGGCATTCAAAGAGAACGTTTACTGACCAGGGGTTTGGGTGAAGGAGCCAGCGCCCCACTTCGCAGGGTGCCGGCTATCGGGCTGGGCCAGAATGACAGCAAGGCTCTGAGATGTTTCTTCACGGTAAAGCCTCCAGAGACAAGAAGCAGTGGTTTCCCGCGACAAATTCTAGACTCCTCACAGGGAGATAGAACTGGTCCCAAGAGTAATGGTTCGGGTTGCTGTGGCCTTGGACCTTGGCAGACATGGGATCGGGCCCCGGGGTTCACTCACCAGAAGTCTCGGCCCCGTTCCTTTGTTCTGGAAGGCCGGAAATCTCCGGCCGGAGCATGCGCAGTTCACTTCCTCAGTGTAGCGTGGTCCCGCAGAGCGTTTGGGCCGGAGCCGGTTCTTCACACTTGGCATTCGGGTTTGCTGGATTGGTGGCGTAAGCCAGACTCCTTATAATCAAGTCTGGGAGGACGGGACTCTAGCGCACCGAAGCACCCGGGTGTCTCTGACCTCAGGAGTTCCCTGCTGCCCTGAGAACTCAAGACGTCCCGCAAAATCAGGCTTCCTCTGAAAAGAGTCGTCAGTTCTCCTTTTTGGGAGATGCTGTTTGTTTATATTTATTTATCTATTAGCTATACCTTATTTATCTATAGAAAGAATCTCTCTGAATATATATTCAGAAAGCATATATATTTCTGAATGCATATATATATATATATACACATATATATTCAGCAATAATCAATATACTTTTCAGACACTATCCAATTTGTGTTTTAAAAATATTTACAAATGCTCCTGGGTCAAGAAACACTGCACAGAGAATTAAAACACCTGAACAAAGACTACCTTGAACTCTTTGGAAGAAGAGACTTTTTCAGTACCTATTGAAGTATATATTGAAGTACTCCCAATTGGCCTTAAAACTACTCTCCCAAGAGACATACAAAGGTTCTCTCTTAGTAAAATGTCCCAATGCAATGACAAAATTAGACTATCTTACCTTTGGGAGTCCAAATACAAGGAAGTCCCAAAGGGTCCACAAAAACTTTCCTCAAAATGCCCCAGGCAAGCCTTCATCAGAATTCAGGAATAATTTCCTACCACCCAAAAAACGATGTAACAGATTGTAAAAATCTGGCCTTTGCTTTTGGTGTTCCCCAACCAGTTCTGAATTTTGTGCTTTCAAATGTAAGGGAAACAAAACACTCAAAAGGGACTTCTAGTGTTTTATTTTTGTTTGTATTTATAGTAAAACAGATCTCCAAGCTTGGGTCTTTTTGGAAATCTTACTTCTATTAGCCCGTTTTGGTTTATGAGAAAAATAAACACAAGGAGCCCAACTCTCATATTTGCAGAGCAAAGCCCCGTAGTTAGGCTGAGATTTGGTGGATACTTAACACTGTACCTCTTTGTTTCCCATGAGCTGAGAGATCTGAAAAGTCATCCAGTGTTCTTAACAGCTGGGAGGGATTGGAAATGAGACAAGTCTATCTAATCACAATTTTGGAGGCCACTTCACAACTATTAAAGTCCCATTTCTATGTTCCTAGCAGCAACGAATGCAGGCCCTGTCGAGATTGTTTGCAGATAACAACAGGTAAGAACCCAGATAAGACTTCAGGTGCAAAGGTAACAGAGCTGCCTTTCTGGACATAATGGGCTGCAGGGAACTCTTTCCATTGTTAATAGCACTATCTTAAGAATCACATTTTGTCTTCTTTTTTTTTTAAATGATTTTTTTTATTGTATTATGTTAGTCACCATACAGTACATCCCCGGATTCCGATGTAAAGTTCGATGCTTCATTAGTTGCGTATAACACCCAGTGCACCATGCAATACGTGCCCTCCTTACTACCCATCAACATTTTGTCTTCTAAAATACATGTAGATGTCCTTATGTAATCTGCCCCTTTTCTTTGTTTGTTTGTTACATAATAGTGAGATAGTTTGGGATTAAANTTTTGTCTTCTAAAATACATGCAGGTCCTTATGTAATCTGCCCCTTTTCTTTGTTTGTTTGTTACATAATAGTGAGATAGTTTGGGATTAAAAATGAATACAGCACTTATCACATCTTAATTTCAGTAAAAGGAGATGAGAAGAAGGAGGTCTTTATGTAAAATACACCTGTTTATTTACCTTTTGATGCCAGTAGCACATTTTTTTAAAAAAAGATCTTATTGAAAGAATTATTTGTTTCTCAATCTAAGTTTTCTTAATCCTAGTAAATCCCAGCTGTACAATATAATAGTATGTGTGTGATAAATAATTAAAGAAAAATAAATTCAGTTCACTGCTTGGGTCAAATGGGCTCAGGAGATTTGACGTTTGCATTTATTATATCATTAACCCAGTCATTCATGCTTCCAATGAGCATCTACTGAGTGCCTGAACTGTGCTGGGTGCTAGAGATAAAAGACATTTCCAACATGAAGGACCTCATAATTTCAGGAGAGACATAGATCAGAATACTAACAATTACCAAAAGTAAAAATACAAAAAAATAATTTCTAAGATAGAAAAAATAATTTCTAAGATAGAAATATCCTTGGAAATCTAGGAGAGGACAGAAGGACAGGTTGATGAGCCTGGAAAAAGTTAGAGAAGGCTTAGCAGAAGAGGTATCACTTGGGAAAATGCGCAGGACTGTCTGGAACAGAGCTCTCAACTCAGCCAATGTTGTTCCACTTGAGGAGACTAAGATAGGTGTGAGGTTTTGAGTTTTCATAATGTTTGGATACAGTCCTACATACTTTTGGTGGACAAGGGCCAGGGATATAAAACGTCCTGCTGGGGGAGGAGATTCCTACACAATGAAGAAGCATTCTGTAATTCACACAGTTTTTATAAGTTTTATTTTATTTTATTTTGTTTCATTTCATTTCATTTCTGTTTTAGTAATCTCAGTAATCCCAGTAATCTTTAGTAATCCCAGTGTGGGGCTCGAACTCATGACCCTGAGATGAAGAATTGCATGCTCTTCTGACTAAGCCAGCCAGGTGCCCCTCGTACAGTTCTTTGATGTTTGGACATTCTTACAGACAGAATCCAATATAAATCATCCGAACTTTATATTCAACTCTGTTTTATGTATAAACACAAAAATACTTTTTTGCATAGTTTATCCACTGAATCTTCCAGAATTAACAATACTGTGTAAATTGAGAAAAGATTGGGAAAAAAATTGGGGGGGGGATTTCTACCAAAACTAGTTCAAGATTCCATCAAAAAAGCACTCACTGCTAGTAATTTTGATGAACCCAATAATCACATCTGTCCACGTTTGCAGCTATCCCATTCTAATTGAATTTCTATGTATATATGTATGCATCTATACTATGTTCAAAATGTGATGTAAAAAATTTTTTGACAATATTCAATATTGAAAATCCAAATTTATTTATTAATTAGATGCACACATCTGACTACTTCTTTATGTCTTTGAATATAGATGATCTTAAACATTTATATATTAAAATACGTATTATTTAAAAATCCCTTTATTTCTCCTACATATTACTGCTAGCATTTTATATTGACTTTAATTTTTATTGAGCTATAATTACAACCAGTAAAATGCACAGATCTTAAGTGTACATTTTAATGAGTTTGACAAATACGCAATCCATATTCAATACCCCATCAAAATATACAACATTTCCATCACTCTGCTCGCCTCACGCGTCTTTATCGTCAATGGTCTCCCTTCTCCACACACAAAGACAACCAATGTTCTGATATCAAATCCCATTGATTAGTTTTGCCTACTCTTGAATAGAATATAAATGGAATTGCAAACAATATATTCTTTTGTGCCCAAATTTACTCAACTTAGTGTTTTTAAGATTCATCCATGTTACTTTGTATAATCAGAAGTTTTCTCCTTTTCATTGCTGAGCAGTATTCCATCTTATGAATTTTTAAGTTTTATATATATGTAGGTTACATTATCTATACATTTCATTTCACAATAATAAAGGGGAACCTTCAAATATTTTTATAAATGTGGGTGAGGAGATTGGGTTTGATAGATTGAGAACCAATGGTATCGTGCTTAGCAGCGCAGAATTTATAAAATAGTCCAGGGCTGGAATGCAGCTCCCAGTTCACTTGCTCTTTGACAATGACTCACCTAACCTCTGTAAGCCTTGTTTTACTCATCTTGCAAACCAGGGATTCTAATAACCCTTATCTCACTAGATAGATGCAATGATCAAATTAAATACCTGAAGTTTTAGATAGATAGATAGGTAGATAGATAGATAGATACATAGATAGATAGATAGATAGATACATAGATAGATAGATAGATAGATAGATAGATAGATAGATAGATAGATAGATAGATGATAGATAGATAGACAGACACACATACATATAGCTGACAAATATTTGGCATTCAATTCTTTAGCATATGTTATGGTAGAAAATGGCCCATTAAGTACTTGGATGACTTTTAAAACCTACCTCTCTCTCTGAGAGTATCTATCTTCCAACCAGTTACACCCCCTGACTAAATTCCTAAGCTGGCCACTGTAGGATTTGGCTCCTTGCCCAGCAGGAAGTTTACAAAGAGCTGCCTACCTCTATCAGATGGTTACCTCACACCAGTATCACTTGGTGACTGCTGTTCAGATTACATTTTTGAAAGGAGATGCCTTTCCTATTATGAGTTGAACTGGATGCCAAGGTGGGGCCAGAGAAAAGAAGATAAGCTTAGGCTGAAAGTGACATAGGGATCCCTGGGGTCACAGGTGGCATATTCCCAGCTCCCAGGTATATGACCATGTAGGGATTTGGAAATAAGATCAAGCTAATCATGAATGGCTCCTTTGCTTCCTGTAATAACTCCTGAGAAATACATATCCATCAGGGGTCAAAGTCAGGGCTGACTTTATGGTACCAGAGTAGGAGCAAGACTAGTTTTGTGTCTCTTTAGATGAGTGACCTTTGTACAAATATACAGACTCACAGAACATGTACAAAAACAGAAGCTTTAAAATCACTTGCTATAACCTCAGTTTGAGCTGGGTCTATAGACTTGGTTTCCAAGATTCCACAACAGCCCTGGGAGCCCTGATTTGGGCCAAGGACAGTCAGTCACTAGAGAGCACTCTTTCATGGGTAAATCTTAGGTTGAATTAGCTAAACACAGAAAATCAGAAAAGTTCAAAGCATCAAATCTTTACAGTAGGTGAGAAAAAGTAATGAGTATGATCCATGAAACAATTTTTTCTTGAATTAATCTACTTAGAAGATAGTATAAAAATTTTTTTCAGGATTATGTAAAAATATCTCCTCTGTTCTTCAAAACTTCTTCCGTTTTATATAAAATATAGATCAAAAGAGCGAGTCTCTTTGGGATAAACAGCATGCATTCATAATTTTTGTTCTGAAGGGCACAAATAATCAAACTTAAAGATGTTATTACAGTCATTTTTTTTTCTTTTTATGCTAAGCCTTTAACATCTACAGCCAGAATTACTTGAACACTTTGTACCATCACCTACGCATGTGAGAATCTGCATTCAAAAACAAATTATAATTGGCTTTGGGACAAAATGAAACAATCAGTAATTCTTAGAACTTGCTCAGTCTTCTCTGCCTTTCTTATCTTGGAAGACACTTAAAGATAATATTTATCTTTCTTTTGTTATTACCTGGAACGTAGGGTCCACCTTTCAAGGTGGAAGCTACATTTGCCAAGATTAAAATTCAGTTGATCTTTAGGTCTTTTGTAATGTTGGTAAAAAAGTAACTTCCTGTTTCCTATCAAATAAAAGCCAACAAGGCTACTGAGGCAGATGCATGTGGGTTGTGTTTCCTTTCGAAAATAAATATTGGTTTAAATCTTAAGTGAGAAAGAGTTGGGCCAAATGCATTACATTGGACTTCTGGGAGATATGATGAAACCACCCAACATTTCCCTGTTCCCCTTCCACTCCTCCCACTAACAAATCGCCTCCTAAACAAAAAGAGACATGTCTGACTCTTTCACAAAAAATCTGGAATATGTCATAGCCTTTTAATGGAGAATGAGCTTGCTTGTGGCCAAAAGAGGCCACTGAATGTACAATAGACATCTTATAAAGGCAAGACAGGGTCAACCTGAGAAGGAGTTGTTGATCTTCACATAAAAAAAAGTTACAAATCTCTAGCCTCGTGATTCAAGGGACTATATAAGCTAATCTTTGCGCTAACCATAGAATGGATTTTCAAATAAGGAATGTTTTTCATTTGAGGACACGTACCATCCAGAACACACAGAAAATCCACTAAGTCACTATAACTTGCACGGTGTTTTTTAATATTGGGTTTAGGATTTTAAAATCAAAGTTATATTTTTTGTTCATTCCCAGCACACTCTCTTACTCAGATGTTATCCAGTAGCTGTTTAGGAAAACCACAAGTCCTGAAACAATAATTAATCAGGAAGATTTCTTATCCTTTGGAAAAATTCATACCACCACTTCTTCCCTGAAATTTCTACTCTCCACCCACACTATCCATTCACTGCCCCCGCATAGCTCACACAGACACACAGACAAGAGAAGCCTTTTGATCTTCTCCTCATGCCCAGCCAGCTTACCTCACCCTGCTGAGGTACAGAGCAGAGCACTCAGAACTGAGAAGACCATATTCAGGTCCTGGCTCCGTTCCTGACTGGCTGGGTGGCTGGGCTCCAGTTGCTGTGCTGGAAGATACAAGTAAAATGATGTCCACGTATCATTCATCTGAATACAAAGTATTCTATATACATATTCTTATTGCTATCAACTCTGTTCTTGAGTAAGATATCATACCTCTGGTGAAGAAGGTCATCAAGAGGTTGTGACCTATGTGCTGAACCTGGGCAACCTCATCCCCTCCCATCTCCTTGGAATGCACAATCTGCCCACCATTCCCACAGTTGGAGCTGTATCAAGGATGCATTTCAAGGATGCAACCTTGAGAGAGGAATGTGTTATTGAGACCATCTGGACGGAAGACGTGATTAAAAACCCCGTTAAGTCCTCGATTTAAACTTTCAAAATTCTGGTAGGCAGGTGCAGAGATCTACCGATCTGGCAGCTGCCCATGACAAACCTTGTATGTAAGTTCCATTGCTTACTGAACCGGTCACCTACCAATCTGGAATGGCCTGCTGCTTTCTTCAGTCTCTCCTCACCCTCCACTTATGGGTGCCAGTTTGTGAAGCAGCAACCTCTATTGGAAGCCAGGGCGCAAAGACTGCACCTGCCGCATTTGGAGCCATGGTCGAGAAAGAATCATAGAAATTACAGCTGGAATAGTTGTTTGTGCTGGTGAGGAAACTGAGGCATGGAGATGTTAAATCACTTGTCAGGTAATTGAACTAGAACCTTTACGGCTTTTCCTATACCACTTAACTGTTAACTTTCTCCCAGCTAACTCTGGTGTCATAGAAGAAGGGTGAAAAGTAGAGGAGAAAGAAATGACTGAGAAGAAGAAAGAGGGTGCATGTGGAAGGAATAGGAAGCAATAGAACATATCAGACAACCCGGGTTTAGCAGTACGATAGAGGCTGAGGACACGCAGGGACCCATGGCCTAATGAGGACCAAGGAGATATGAGCTGGAATATGGGGGAGGTAGGGAGGGAAGACTACTCCTGGAGTGTTCAGATAGCATAAAGAAGATGAGATGGAAACACTGTCATCTCTGAGATGTGTGCCTTGAGGAAATCACCTTGGGAAGAGGCAAAAATGATTGAATCCATTCTATAATATCAAGAGCAAATTTGATATATTGAATACACAGATCACATATTTGCCCTCGCAGTCAAGCAGTTTGACAAAGATGCTAATATTCCCTCTTCTGTGCAGACTAAAAAAGTCCACTAAACCTCTGAATCAGAAAATTTGGTTACATAATATCTGAGGGAATAACTTTCTTAAAGCAAATTTAGGCAAATGAAAGAGACCCTAATTCTCAATTGTGTTTAGACCCTTTGGGCCTTGACCAACTCTTGTTTGCATACTTGATCCACCACTAACTTTGAAACCTTGAGCAAGTTCCTTAACCTCTCTGAGCCTCCATTTTCTCACCTGCAAAGCGAGAATAATAATTAGCCTTTGCAGAGTTTATACAAGCGTTGAATAAGATTACACCACCACACAAAGAGGCCAGTACATAACAGAAATGCCTGGTACATGTCATAAATGCCAGGTCCCTTTTTAAGATGACAAAAAGAAATGATCCAAGAGAGAGAAAAAAAAATCTAAGCTCAGATTCATAGGCTTTTAAACCAAAATTTTTCCAAGCTGTGTTTCAGTTTATTGTAAGGGAATCAGAAAGATGGCAGATTTTTGAAGTGATTCGTTGTCTAAAATGTGACAGGCACCATATAAGGCACTTTGAACCTCGTCCCTTGTCACTCTCACTGCAAACTAGGGAAGTTGCTATTATTATTCCTATTCCAGGTGAGGAAACTGAGATTCCGACACGCTAAGGAATACTCGATCACAAGGGATTCATTTTGGGACTCCAACCCAGGTTGGCACAAAGAAAGCCATGTCAGTATTTTTTTTGTCTTTACCCCACGTTTGACCAGCTGGACATATCACTTGAGTGGTGTTTCAAACTTTTCCTTTGACCCAACCCGACGTTCAAGTATGAAACAAACACACATTCTCAACTACATTGAAAACCCAGTTTCGGCGTTTTTCTCTGAGTTGTGCTGCTTGCCTCCGGCTGTGACAAGGGGAAACCCTGCCACTGAATTTCAGCTTCTCCGGCTTTCAGCTAAATTTTCCTCGCTGGGATTGATGTGAGATCATTATGAGGCAATCAATGCCAAAGATTGTTGTGCGCTTTCCACCTCCTTGGCTTAAATAAACACTTAATGTAAAAGAGGGGCGTGGGGAGGTTGGGGGCTCTCTCAGTCACACAGACACACAACCTCACAAAGACACACTTTGCCATGGTTCACTTGGAAAAATCCAAATGAGAAAGGAGTTGATGGATGAATAATAACGCAAAGGAGAAAAGGGAACTAATTTAGGGATAATGAGTGCAAGACCGCCTCAATAAAGAAGAACAGCCATGTGTCATTAGGTGGCAAGCTTAGCCTTTGGGCAAGATTACACTTCGAAGCCCCGTTCCAATTACCTGTTTTTAAGCATAAGTGAAGGGGAAACGTAAGGGGATGGCGGGGGGAGGGAGAACACTTACTTCCCCTAAGCTGTAGTAACATTCAGAGAGAATGAACTGTTGCTCTCACAAAGAGACTCTTTTGAAATTGCGACTGTGGAAGCTGAGTCTACCATGCCTACATGAAACCATACGTTTGGTCAGCAGATAGAAACCCATCGCTGCCAATGGTCATAAAATGAACTGAGGAGCGAGGAAAGCATGTCCCCATATCTGCATCCTGCCTCAACATCTGGGAATCTCAGAAGCCTTTGAATAAAGCAGCAAGCCTCCATCTGAGATGACCTGCTCGCCGCATGGGTCAGTTCATGAGAATGAGGCTCTTTTGCCACCGGGACTAATGACAGGGCAGGAAAGCCTGCTGATGAGAAAGCCCTGAGCCTTGGACAATGCACACAAAAGCCTGGTTAAGGAGCACTCCCAAAGTCACTCCTTCCTCACCCCACCAGCAACTGTTATGTATAAAGGTAGGGGTGGGGTGCAGGGATAAAGATGATCAAGGAAAGGGAAGCATAAGAGGTTTATCTCTGAATGACTCCAACTTTCCCCCTTCCCAGATATCAACTCTATTACAACTGATGGCCTTATCTAATCCCAGCCCAATTTGGGGGTAATTGTTGGCTTTTACAAAGGTAAGCAGGAGATATTCTTTTCACAGTTGTCTGCTTTTCTCAAGTGTCCAACTTCTTAAAGTCTCCTTTAATAAGGATTACTTGCCAGGTAAGTCAGCTTCCTTTTCTGATGCCATAAGAGCAGTGTTCCTTGTAATCTAGCCAAGTACAGCCTATTTTAAAAAATAGCTAACAGGTGTGTACTTCCTGCCTGCAGGTGAAATTGGCAGCTGCCCCTCAGATTCCAAAATATGTGTAAGCACTTCCTCCAGGGGGGGGTCAGGATTCAACGGTCCCCCACAGGGAAAGCAAAGTTTGAGAAGGGGGATCTTCCCGATGTCCTTGACATGCTCGTTCTTGCCTTCTATGGAAGGGGCAAGATGGAATCAAACTAGAAAGACCTCATGATGGGAATGCATTTGTCAGCCTCAGATAACTGCATAAAATATAAAGAAATATTTTTAAATTCAGATCTCAAATCAGCACCAGATCCTTCTAAATTATAAAAAAAAAAAAAAGTCATGTGATTGCTTTTTCATAGTCATTACTTGGGGATGAGATAGGAATTTCAAAAAACGGTTTAGACTGCTATTTCTCAAACTTGGGAGTCTTATCAGGATCTTCTTGAGAACTTAATAAAAGCACAGAGATCCAGGCCTTCCCTATCCAACTGGGCCACTGAGTCTTCATGAGCTCTCCAGGTGATGACACTGAAGTTTGTGAGTCTCTGGCTGAGACGAATGTTAAATACTTAGGCTGAGTTTACCCCCATCTCCTAATGGCTGGTCTCCCTGGCTCCATCTGTCTTATATAGAGCAAAACCTCTATACATCAAACCAGCCCACTCTTAGTTTTACAACCCTACAAATCACTCTAGGAATCGGGGAAACAGGTCAAAAAGGAGTCAGGATTGCAAGTGCCTTTCACCTATGTATACATGTCGCTGATGTATACATGTCGCTGATGCTTTCCGTCCAGCCTGGTGTCTCTGTGGAGGTTGGGTCCCGTACACCTTACTCCACCCGGATGTATGACATATGCCTGGAAAAGAGCATGTTGAAAGCCACATTCTTCACATCTCCCCTCAAAAGCCTACTCTTTCACCTCTATCCCCTATTTGGGGATATACAAGAGGAATGGCTCATCATCCTTACATAGTCTTTTCATTATAAAAATGCCACTTACGAACTCTTACAAATCCGTGTAAAAGTTCAGCTGCCTACTGAATCAGAAAGAATGTATGTTGACAACTACTCAGATCTAGGTTATGGTTTCAACTCACTGTGGAATCATTTCTGAAACTCTCTGGACCTCCTTTTCCTCAGCTCTGAAATGGGGACCGTCAAATCTATATCACCTAAATTTGGTAATTAAGAGAGAGAATTCCTATAAAGTACATAAATGGACATAGTAGACTTAAATCAACATGGAACATCTTCCCTAACAGAAACGAATCTGAAGTTAAGACAGGTTGGCTAATTTCCCGAATTTTGATTCTAGCATGATGGTTATGATGCAGTACTTAGAGGTAAAGGAAACACCAAACTCACATCTCCATAGCCTAGAAAAGGAAGGGAAAATGGTGTGTAGAGTGTTTTATCATTGGAGAAAAGGGGCGTTGCCTCTTTTCATTCAAGGCCATATGGAAAGAGAATATAGGAGAGGCTGGAATCCTATTCCTCAAGTAGGAGTTTTAAGGACGAAGTAGCAATGTAAATACTCTGCTGTATCCTGTTAGGTGAAATACACTGATGCAAATATCGTAGGCCATGCTTTGTTCACCCTAAAATATAAACATCCCTTTATTAAAAAGCAAAAAAGAATTACTGCTGGTTGATGGTTAGCATTTTTTCACTCTAGATATTCTATTCTATAATACTATATTTAAACACTAATAAAGGGACCTCCATAATTGCTATAAATGTACTGCTTATTTTTAAAATTTCAAATGCTTTCCTTTATTACCAGTATCTTCCCTCCCAGACTATTAAAAACACATTCAACTTAAATACTCTCAGTGGGGAAAAAACTTCCCAGGAATATATAGTACTACATTTTACAGCTCACAAAATTTAAAAAGCAGGCCATGGTAGCAACTAATGGTAGTCCCCTACAACAAAGGAATTGGCACACAATGTTCTCAGTCTTCACGAGAGCAACATGACGGCTTGTGTGCCCGCAAGATGAACCGAGATTAACTAAATACGCATGGAGATTTAGACTGTGTGCCATGAGACATACGTGGGTCTCAGACTTCAATTGTAAACACAGGGGGCAAGTCTGAAGGCACTTATAAAAGTAGGATCTCTTCTCTCTGACAGCTAAGCCACTCACTGAGAGTTGGTTAGGTATTTAAGAAATCACATTCAGGTCTTTTAAACATACAAATACCCAGGGATGTTATGATGAATCAGGCTGGCTACTTGATCTTTGAGAGGAAAGAAAAAAAAAAGAATAAAAGGAAACATTTATCAAATAACACCTACGTACTGTCTGCTTCCATTTACCCATCGTGATGGTCTTCAGAACACCCCTGCTATGGGAGTGTTGTCAATCCCAACCTGACAGGTGGAGAAATCGAGGCTCGATGAGGACAAGTAACTTGCCTAAGGTTGCTCAGAGAGTTTTGGTAGAGCTGAGACTCAAACGCCGGTTTTCCTGACCCCCACATCCATGCCATTTCTACCACATGACTCCACCCCATTAGAATTTCTTTAATTATGTTTTTCACTTATCACTTTGCTCTGTTTTCTTACTTTTACTTGCTTCCTCTGAATCTTCTCACCCAAACCTCACTTCCATTCAATTTATCAACAAAAGTGTAACAAGCAATTCACACTTAAATATAAACCAAAATTTCAATTAATAGTACTTTATGCTATTCAAAAAAAAAAAATCCCACGTTATGAGATGTTTTCACCCAGATTACCACATTTCTACTTCAGATTAGCAGAAAAGGGAGTAAAAAGGGAATGGAACCAGCAAGCTGATCACTTGAGAAACATGGGTTTCTATCTTCTTAATAACCAGGCAAGTAGTAAGCAGTATATGTATTTTATAGACAAGGGATTAGGGCTCAGAGTGAAGCGATCAGTAGCGTCAGTGTTCAAATTTTCATTTGTCTTTCTTCACTATCCTTTTCTAAGTCATGTAACCTTGCCTTTAGGTCATGTTGACCCAAAAGAGACACACAAATGGAGAAAAAAAAAAAAGAAAACCTACAGTATTTGAAAACATTTTAGATTTTTAAAACTAACCTTAAAAGATGTGTCCTCTCGGGGCACCTGGGTGGCTCAGTCAATTAAGCGTCTGCCTTCGGCTCAGATCGTGACCTCAAGGGCCGGGGATCGAGCCCCATGCGGGGCTCCTTGCTCTGCAGGGAGTCTGCTTCTCCCTCTCCCTCGGCCCTTCCCCACCACTCGTGCTCTCTCTCTCGCCACCTGTCTCAAAAAATAAATAAGATCTTAAAAAAAGAAAAAGAAAAAAGATGCAGCCTCTCTCAAAACTTCTCTGATCCTCCCTCTCACCCCTCCTGTGTTGACTATTGTGGGCTGTACACTTGATACACGCTGCAGGGCCTACAAAAATAAATAGCATATTGCTCCTGCCCTTGAGGAGTTTACCGTCTAGGAAGGAGGGATGAGATTACCACGGAATTGATTCTAATATCTGACAGCATACATCCAAATAAATTGAGTGAATTAAAATATTAAAGGCGAACTGAAAATATAAACTAGAAAAAATATGACTGACTAATCCTGAAATGAGGAGGGATTTTCTGAGCTTTAAACAATGGAAAAACACACAAAGAAAAAACAGCACAATAGCCCTGATAGGTTTTGTTTTGTTTTGTTTCATAATATAGATCATTTATATTCCTTTGTAAATTCCCTCTCCATAATCTTTGCATTTTTTTTTTTTGGCATGTTCTCTTCTCTGCTGATTTGTAAGAGATCTTAGTATTTTCAATGCACTAGCATTACGTATGTTATACATCCTAGAAATATTTTTTCCAAGGTAGACTTTTGCCTCTGAATTTTGAGGATGGAATTTTTATTGGATTTTTTAAGTACTTATGTTATGTTTAATCTTTTACATATTCTTTTCTTCTTTTGCTTTTATTTTATTTAGAAAGATCTTCCTAATCTTGACAAGAAACAATTATTGCCCATATTTTTTAATTATTTTTAGAAGTTGTTTTTACATTTAACATTCCAATCAATCTGAAAGTCATTTGGTGTGCTAGAAGGTAACAGTCCGATGTAAATATTTCAAAGCAATTATTCACAACTATTGCATGCAGTCTCCTTTTCCATTGATTTGACTTGCTATCAGTGCTATATATTTAATTCTTATATATAGTAAAGCTTTTTAGTTTTGTATTTTGTTCCACTGGCAACTTCCTCCCCCTTTCTTTTTTTTCCTCTTTCTCCTCCTCCTATTCTTTTCCTTCTCTTTCTCTTCCTTCTTCCTTTAAAGTGTCTCATTTGATTGAAAGTTTTTGAGATACAGAGTGATAAAATTAGTCCCAATCATCAGAATGATTCAGTAAGCACTGGTGACAAGAGAGACAGACAACTAATAGCCCCCTGATTTAGGGTAGAGGCAATGAAATAAAGGGAAGACAAATGTGACATAGTGTGGAAAGAAAAGCTGCTTCATGGAGCAATTATCTAGAAGTAGGGTATAAGAGGAAAGAGACAGTCAAAATGCCTCCCACAGACCTCTAATGCAGTTGACCAAGATGGGTGGTAGTATTATGAAGAAATAGAGAGCCTCAGATGAAAATGGGTGGGAGGAATGGAGAGATAATTAGATAAAAATAAGAGAATAAGAGACTGATGATTGGCCCCACCTTAGAATCCTAATGAATAAATTCTTTTTTCTTTAAAGATTTATTTATTTATTTATTTGAGAGAGAGGGGGAGAGACTGTGCTCATGAGTGGGGGAAGGGGCAAAGGGAGAGAATATGGAAGCAGGTTACCACTGAGCACGGAAACTGACTCGGGGCTCAATATCACGACCCTGAGATTGTGACCTTGAGATCATGATCTGAGCCAAAACCAAGAGTCAGGCGTTTAACTGACTGATCCACCTGGGCACCCCCTAAATAAATAAATTCTAACCTGAGCTTCTGACATTGAGATTGGTGCCATGTCAACAGGTAAAGTAGCATTTGAGGTGCAAGAGAAAAGTTTGCTATGCGCATGACCTAACTGAACAACCATTAAATTAGTAAGAACATAAATACTCCACACACTCAGAATTTCTGTGTCATTTCACTTCTCTGCCAGAAAGGAAAAAGATACAAAGAAACAATGTGCAGTTTACAGAGTATGATTTTAGTCTTAGTTCAGATTTTAGTCTTAGTTCAGATTTTAGTCTTAGTTTTTCCTTCCTTCTATGAAATACAAAATACTAAGAAACAAACAAAAAATGCAGCATCCTGTTTTGAACACCCCTGAGCTTTTGGAAACTAGTTGCTTCTCTTATTTAACAATTAACTACAATCTCTGCACAAATTATTTCTCTTGAAAGGTTGTTGGACCTGCTGACTCTGTATGGAGAAGGGGCACCTGGAGGCCTCTTTAGGCTTCTGGACAATTCACCTCCACCAGTGTTTCTACTACCCAGGTCTCTTACGAGCCACAAAATCCAACATTCTTCAGTGATGTCTCTTTCATTTAGCTGCAAAGCAAGAGGAAGGATCAAGTGGGATCAGGGGCAATAGAGAAAGATAAAAGCTTGGCTCACTGAGGCTTTGGATGAAACTGTTATCTTCATTTGGTGAACCAGATGCTAACATTCCATGCTCATTCAAAAAGAGTTCTTTGATTGGTCTGACAAAGGTTTTGAGGAATGTAATTCATTAGTATTAGGGCTTTGTCCTGGTTCAGTAACCACTAGACTCTTTGCATTGTGTAATACTGGATACATCTATGAAATGGTCCCTGATTTATTACAGTAACATTGTTTTGCATTGAGAAGGAAATTCTTCATTTACACCAGCCCACGGTTGAAAGTATGAGCTCTTAATTTATTTTCCTTTCTTCATCTCATCCTTTGACAGATTTCTCTACTCTTGTATGACATCCTTTCTTCTCTTCTTCCTTATCTATAATCCTCATTCAACCTCATCACATTTTTTTAAAACTTTCTGTTGGTTTTTCCTTTCTTACTTACTTACTGCCTGATTCCTCTTCCAACTTTACCCAGGACATTATGACAAAGAATGAAAAAATAATAAAGAAAAACTATAGCCTGGGCCCTGGTGCTGGCTCTGTTCCTAATTAACCATGTGACCTTGAACAAAGGCTTTCACTTTTCTGGGGGTATTAATTGAGGTGATGCAGCTTGGCCCCTTCCATGTCTAAACCTCTATTATTTTGTTTCAAACAATATTAAGACATTATCAAGTTAACAAATGTGCTCTAATTTTTCTTCATTTGCAGGGAATCAACAAATGAATGAGAGCCACCACGTTCAATGTAATTGTTAGCAGTATGTGGCCAAATAAATTTAAATTTCAAGGTCATGAACTTGAAATAACTTTAAAAATTCACTTCTTCAGATGCACTAACCATGTCTCAAGTGCTCAAAAGTGACATGTGGCTAGTGATTACCATATGGACAGTGTAGATGTCATAGAACATTTGAACCATTGTAAAAATTTCTAGTGGACAGCACGGAGTTAGAACCTGGTATGTATGAAATGCTGTTGCAAAATACATAGACATAGAAATTATAATTATTGCCTTCAAAAAGCTTGCAATTGGGAGGGAAAAAACACAGACTTGTAGTGTTTAAGAAAGAAAAAAAAACTGTTCATGGCTGCATTAAAGAGGATGTCAAAATGTAGTGTATGGCCTGGTTTCCTATCAGTCCTTCCTCATTTTGAGTTCCACATCTGTAAAATGAAGAGACTATACTACATTCCCTTTGTGTTTTAACTAAGAGTCTATGATTCTGTTAGATTTATAAGTTTATATGATCATCTTCAGTCTAAGAAGTTGATAAGGAAATGGTAGGATTTAAACTGGGCCTTGAAAGATGTATGAGGTTGGAATAAACAGAGAAATGTGGGGAAGGTGTATGCGGAGGGTGGTGAATTAAAGACGAGATATACTAAAATACAACAACTCAACCAAGGAGGTCCCCGTAGACTGATAGTTGTAAGAAAGGAGGCAGAAAATATTTGTTAGTTTATCGTATTCAAATCAATAAAAAGTTAGCTTGTATCCTCCTTTCCCAGTTGGGGTGGGGTGCAGGGAACCATGAAGAAATGCAATTGGAACAATCTCAGGGACAAGAAATGTAAGAGGATCATTAAGGTTTCTGTTGTCCTGTTGTGCTGTTGAGGAATATTGTATACAAATAAAAATACAGTGATTTGGCTATCTGGAATTCTTGCCACTTCCTCAAATAAACCTAAACTTCTTCTTAGACTAGACTGGTTCAGAATCTCCTGAAGCAAAGCTCTGGTTTCAAGGATGAAAACATGATTAAGTCATTCCAGAGAGCAAAATAATGTACTTTCCCAAGAACAAGGAATGTGTCCCCGCCTAGTTAGAAGGATGTTCTTTCAACATGTCTACCTTCCTGGTGGGAATGAGTTTCAGAATTCTGTAATCTCATCAAAGGAAGCCAAGTGGCAGAGACTCTCTCCATGGGGGGAGCTAATCAGCAAATCTTCCTTTCTTTTCTTCCAGGCCCTATTCATTGTTTTCCTGGGGACTAGTTTCCACGCTATTGAAGTTTTCCTTGATCCCTCTCAACCTTCAATCAGATTTGAGGAAGTGATGATTTCCCCCTTGATTCGTTCTTTAAGCTCACCCTTTTGAATTAAAGAGTTCAGTCAGGTCTTGGCACAATACTTGGTCAGCTTAGCATTTGACACTTTGTGGCCTTAGACACTGGCCTGAAATGAGTTTGGAGGCAGAGGCTCCCAAAATGGTTACCATCATTAAGCAAATTTCCCTCAGGGCTTGGCAAATGGTTCTCGATATAAGGTAATCCAGTGCCTTCAGGATGTATCAGGAATCTTGAAGACTGGGAGGCTTGTAGAGTACCTTATACCCCAATGAAATGATTCAAAGTTGAAACTGTCCAATTCAAAAGAAAGGGGGCACTGTGGTAAAATGTAGCAGCTTTATCAGAAAGGCTACTGTACTCATAGACTTTTATTACACAAATTCACAGGGAACTCCTTTTTTTTTCCTTTTATACAACAAAATGTGGCAATCCTGACTTCTTTTTTTCTCATCTTTCCTTTGCCTACCTAATCAGGATGATATAGGAATGCTTTTCTTCATAGAAAATGTGAAAGTGACGGTGTGTCGACTAAACACAGCTGGATACTTAGTAGATAAGTCATAGTCTTACAAAGCTACTTCAGTGACTACTAGGCTTTGTCTCCCCTTTCACATGTATGTTGGAGAACCAGACTGAATGTCATCTTAGGCATCCTGAGATGAGTTGTTGGAGCACGCATGAAGGAAAAGAGGAATACTAGAACATACTCTTTGGAGTTAAAAGACTCAGCTTTTTCATATTACTTTGATAGACTAGTACTTTCATGATAGCCATTTTGGTAATAACTTCTGGTCAACAGTTGACCAGCCACTACCTCTTCTAGGCGGTGAGAAAGTGATTGCCCATGAGGATCGTGGTATACATTCTGTTCCCTGCTATAAACAGAATGTGGAGTTGTATTGTTCCTGACATGTGTTTTCCTGCTACCTGCTATAATATCGGTTATATTACGACACAGTTAGCCAAGACAGACCTGACATTGTGTGGCTTCAAAGGTCTTCTTATTTTGCTTTTCCAGCTCCCATTAAGGGGAGGCAGTAGCTGCAACCTGAGAAGGAGAAAGGCTTCTAAGTTGGTAAGAAGCCTACAGGGACCGCCTACTTAATTATCATCTTTATAACCAGCACTGAGAGACTGTAACACTATCCCAGTCACACAATGTTAGCAGTAGTCAAACGAAAAAAGTTTCTTTCCCTTCTTGTAGATTCCCTAGTGCTAGAAAGGCATCCTGTTTTGTGTACATTTTCTAAACAATGTGTTTAAGACATATTTAAATACTTTTATTTACAAGCACCAGAAAACAGCTGCTCAGCTTCAAATTATAGATCTTGGAGGGTGCCAGGGAAAGAAACTCAGAGCCACGTAATGATTCTCATAAACAGCTGAATTTATCTCTTGGCAACTTTTCACAACACCTTCAGCAAACAGGGCATCCATGCGTGAAAGAGAAATAACCAGGCACATGCCCTTAAGTGACAGGCTGTAGCTTATAAGAAGAAAGGCTGCCTTTTTATCCTTCCCCCCTCCCTGTTACCCACCAATTCCCCACCCCCGATGCCATCCGAGAAATCCATCAGCATACAAATTCAAACAAATCTCACTCCCTCCGGAAACTCTGTTTCCACACCTCAGGATGAAGTTTGCCTCCCGGTGAATCTTCTGAAAATTCACTTCAGATGCATTAGGGGCTTGTGGGGCAATAACACCCTGTCAATTTCTTCCTGATTCAAACAAAAGATGTGGTCTTCTAAGAAGTCTTCCCTAGCACTGTCTGGGAGTGGCCAATACTACCTTTGGGATTTGCAAATCTCTTGAAGCTTGTCCATGTTGTGTATGTCTCTCGTAAAGAATCAGTAGTTAGCCTAGCCCTCTCTGAGCTCCAGGTGGTGGCCTCCCCTCTTAGAGAACATTCGGTTTCAGGCTGGACAAGTAGCTCACCAGTCCTATGGTTTCTGAATTTAATATGCTTCCCCAAAATATGACTATAGGCGTTCGTGACATGCCACCCCAACATATGCTGCTTTGATAAACGGATTCTTCTGAGCTGTAGGCACTTGAAAGACAGCATATGCAGGAAGGAACTTTTCCTGAATTTCCTTATCTGCCTAAAGATAGATACTCCAAAAGGAAATCAGCTATCATAAAACCCCTCCCCAGGAGTTTCATCAACCAGGAAAGACAGACCTTTGTCACAGGAGAGGAGACTAGAAGTTGACAACAAACCCAGACAACCTTGCCATAAACCTCCTACCTCTTCTTCTGAGGGCTCATTCGTCTTTCCTAAAAACCGTTTACTCTCCCCTAAAAGGCCTATATCACCCCTTATTTTTCCTTATTAACATGATATTTAAGCCTGGATTCTAAGCCACCTCAGAGAGTTACTCATTTTTCCCTGTGTCTCTCCCAGGTATGCATGAGGTATACATATTAGGAAACTTCTGTTTCTCCCTTGCTAATCTGTCTTTTATTACAGGGGTCTCAGCTAAGAAATCTAAAGGGTAGAAAGAAAATTCTTTTTCCTCACCTATAGTTGACACACAATTTGCAGGAGAAAAGTTTTTCCATGTAAGTAGAACTTACCATAGTAGAAAGTATCAAATGACATCAAAATTCTAGAGTACTATGGCAAGCACTATGGCAAGATATATCACGTGTTCCATCACCTAAATTAGCACTAATGCCAAAGAAGGAAAGAGAATAACAAAAGTGGGGAATGTGTGGAGCTGGGCCCCAGCTGACCTGTGTTCACTTTATCAGGGAAAAGAGTCAACTTTTAGAATACTTGGGATTTTCCCAGAAACTCTACGAATTATCTTGAATGCACGTTTGCCTGCACTGAAAGCCTAGAATTAGTACTAACCATTCTGGGGGGGTGGGAATATCTTTCAGCATCCTATTGATAATTTAAGATTCTCCTGTCTAGGCTAACATAGATGGCCTTGAGATATGTGGCCATCTGACCTATGAAACAGGCATTAGCAGGCATCACAACACGGTTTGGGGAAATCTCTGAATCCCAGCCAAGATACCTTTTAACATAAAGTGGGTCATCTCTGTACCCATGCAAGACACTTTGTTCTTCCAGTGTTTTCATCATGACCACATCCCCATGAGGTAGGGATATTGTTGAATTTTTGTGGGTAATGAGCTAAGGCATATAAAGACTAAACAATGAGCCTAAAGTCACACAACTACTTCGTGTCAACAGTAGGGTGCTCTCCCAACGTACTACCCACAAAGGCATCAATTATTCTATACGAAACTGTTTATTATTCCTAATAAAACAGTGCTATCTGACATTTACTTTTTTTTAAAGATTTTATTTTTTTATTTGACAGAGACAGACAGCAAGCAAGAGAGGGAACACAAGCAGGGGGAGTGGGAGAGGAAGAAGCAGGCTCCTAGTGGAGGAGCCTGATGTGGGGCTCGATTCCCAGAACGCTGGGATCACGCCCTGAGCCGACGGCAGATGCTTAACGACTGCGCCACCCAGGCACCTCGTATCTGACANGAAGCAGGCTCCTAGTGGAGGAGCCTGATGTGGGGCTCGATCCCAGAATGCTGGGATCACGCCCTGAGCCGACGGCAGATGCTTAACGACTGCGCCACCCAGGCACCTCGTATCTGACATTTATTAAGGCCCTAATGAGTATGTCATTTTCTTAATATATATTAGTCCTATGCCTCAAAACTACACTTACATAATGTGTGAATGAGCTCAGAGAGCTCACGTGACTTGCCTGTAATAACTCATGGAATATAACCTTAGGTCCACCAGAGGCAACAATGCTTAAGAGGCTATATGTATTTACATCTCACAAATTTATCGGCTACAAAAAGTGATTCCGTTACTTAAAATAATAAAGTTAGGTATGGAAGTGCTCCACTTTTGTATTCTTATTTTAAGATGATGGTTAGACAATCTAATAGAAATGTCCAGTAGGGCATTGAGGCGACCCACATGAGAGAGCAATAGGACATCTTTAGGACACATCATAGATGAAGTTGAAATTTTTAGGTGTTACTCATTTTTAATGGGCAACATTTACTGATAATAAAGAAGACTGAAACAGAGACTTGGAGAAGGTCTAAAATTAGGGAAATGTTAAGGAAAAAATATCATTTCTTGAGTACCTACCACCTGCCATAAAAATATGCCCATTCTAGCTCAGTCGTTATCAAACAGGGATGATTCTGCTCCCCCCCCCCACCCCACAGAAGACATTTGTCAATGTCTGGACACATGTTTTTTTATTTATTTTATTTTATTTATTTTTTTAATGATTTTTTATTATATTATGTTAGTCACCATACAGTACATCCCTGGTTTCCGATGTAAAGTTCGATGATTCATTAGTTGCGTATAACACCTAGTGCACCATGCAATACGTGCCCTCCTTACTACCCATCACCCGTCTATCCCATTCCCCCACCCCCTCCCCTCTGAAGCCCTCAGTTTGTTTCTGAGAGTCCATAGTCTCCCATGCTTCACTCCCCCTTCTGATTACCCCCCCTTTCTTTATCCCTTTCTTCCCCTACCGATCCCTAGTTCTTATGTTCCATAGATGAGAGAAATCATATGATAATTGTCTTTCTCTGCTTGACTTATTTCACTTAGGACACATTTTTGTCACAACTACGCTAGTGATCCTGGAATCTGAGCAGAGGCCAGAGACGCTGCTAACCACCCTATGAGGCACAGGACAGCCCTCCACGACAGAAATTATCTGGCCCAAAATGTCAACAGTGCTAAGGTTCAGAAATCTTGTCTCTAGCTGCAGGAAAATAGAGAGAGAGAGAGAGGGAAACATTCATCTGGCATTTTGGGGACAAGTCACAAGAAGGAAGAACCTTTTGGGGAGAATGGTTTCAGGGTAGGCAAGCAACATTTTCCACTAAGGAGTTACATTTTCTGTTACAGAGTGTAACAAGGGCCTTCCCTAAGAGGTTATAAAGAAAAATGAAAAGTGCCAAATAAAAATAATTTGCGTAGAAAGAATTAAGGTTTGGTGGGTCTGGTGGGATGGCAGGTAACAGAGAAGGAGAGTAAAAGCAAGAAAAACTGACTTTGAGGTTAAAAGATTTAAGCTGATGGTGTTCTTTGCTCTAATTAAACCCACACTTCATGAACTTTGCAGCAGACAAGGCATATTCCCACTAATATGTTAGTTATGTCCCCACCCCCAAATTCATATGTCAGAATTCTAAACCCCACTAGCTCAGAATTTGCCCTTGTTTGAAGAATAGAGTTTATACAGAGGTAGTCAAGTTAAAATGACGTCATTAGTATGGACCCTAATCCAACAGGACCAGTGTCCTCATAAAAAGGGGAAACTTGCACACAGAGATATACACAGAGGGAAGACAGTACAAAGAGACACAGGAAGAAGACAGCCATTTACAAGTCAGTGAGAAAGGCTTGGAACAGATCCCTCCCTCACAGCCTTCGGAAGGAACCAATCCTGCCAACACCTTGATTTCAGACTTCCAGCTTTCAGAGCTGTGCGACAATCAGTCTTTCCTGTTTAAGCCACCAGTCCATGGTGCTTGGTTAGAGCAGGCTGAGCAAACTAGCAAACTCACACAGCTTTGTAGAGCACAGCAGATTTGGACTCTGAAGGCACACCTCTTTGACAGGACACCTGACGAAAACTGGTTTCTTTCACACTAGACTCGGATAAAGACGCTAAGCATGCATGTGAAGCAGAGATAAGCAGGGACGCTGCCTACTGTGGCCACTGTTCTAGGAAGCCCGTGAGAAATCGTATGACATAACTGAGTCACTGTTTTACATGTTTTCCTATAGTCAGGAATTCAGCAGCTTGGTAAAAACAGAATCGGAGCATCCAAATTTAAATCCTGACTCCGCAAGTGAGTTTAAAAATACTGGTGGATTTTCCTGAGTTTCAACAACTCCTGTATCATAGAAATAGTAGCTATGAAGTCCTTGGCTCAGTTCTTGGCACCCAATGCCTCCTGTAAAACGTAGGTATAATTATTATATTAAAAACCTCTCACAGTGTAGGGGAGTATGTGGTATGACTAACAAATGACATTTATCCTGATTAACTTTAGTTTTGAAATGTATTGAGTACATTCGCCAGAGCTGTGTTAGCACCTCACGTGTCTACATTGGCTCATGTAGTCAGTATAATCCTACAAGATGGAGCCCCTGATTATTAGTCATATTATTAGTTACATTATCCCCAAAATACATATGGAAAAACTGAAGCTTAGAAAGCTAAGTGGTTTAGCTCAGGTCACATAGCTAATAAGTGGCTGAACCAGGCCAGGAACCCAGACCTACCTGACCCTCTATCCCATATTTTAACCACAGCTACCATGTATGTCCCTCTTCCTGATCAAGGAAAACAAAAGGAAGAATAATTCTGTAACTGTACTTGGAACGTAACAAGTACAAGTTATCAGGAACACTGTTGTTTATCTGAGCAAATACGATGTTTGACACGGCCTTGCCAAGCCCTACTTCTTACATGCTGAGATCTAAAACAGGTGACGTGGTATTTAAGCTTTGGGAGAAAAACTTACAATCAGTTTTAGTACAACATGGGAATTGTCTCTCATGACATTTCCCAAATAACAAGACTAGTCACTTGGTGGGTTGAAGAGGGGATGGGAGGTAAGCATCATGAGCTGAGAGAGAAAGGTCTCCTCCTGCCACCCCCTCACCTTCTGGTGCAAGGGCACAGCTGGTGTGTTGGCCTGTGTTCCAAGCAATATGGTTTTTCTGACCTTAGGCTTTGGTCCATATGGCATTACCTCCCCAAGTAGAAAAGGAAAGCTGTTTTGTTTTATTGAAAATTAGGTTCATATATACATAGTGTTGACAAAGGCATTATAGGAGTAAGAACCATTTGTTAACTTGTAACTTAGCAAGATGCCCCTTTGGAGAAGGGAGAGGGCTTCAAGGAGCCAAGAAAGTGCCTGCTTGCTGTTTGTTCAATACTAATCCCCAAAAATCCACTGCCTGAAACCAGACAAAAGACAAATTACATGGCTGTTGAGGAGTTTATTTTTCCAGATGGCCAACCTGAAGCTATAGTTCACTGACAAATTAAGTCTCCTAATACAGAGAAATCCAGCCCAATCATGAGCTTAATAAAAAGCACAAAGTGTGCTTCTCAAACAAATTATTTGGAAATGTGGAAGGTGTTGGAGAGAGTGTACAAAAGGGAAGCCCTTGCCACATATTGAGTTTCATCTTTTATGTTTGGTCAGTTGGTAAGAAAACAAAGCTGTGAAAACTACTTTCCAATTGTCCCAGTGACTCCTGTTTATATTGGTCTAATTCTTCAAAGACAGCCACTTGCCTTACCACCACACTAAGGTCAAGCTGTTTCTGTTTCTGGGTTCCCACTGAGCTGATGTGCCTCCTTTAATATTTCTCTATGGCAAGGAAATATCTATGCCTATATAGATATATGACACTAGTACATATAAGTAATGTAGGAGATCTATGTATTTATGCATATATATCTCCTTGATGTATATGAGTGTGTATAGAGTGTGTACGGATGTATGTATACATCTCTCTCCTAGACAGATAGATAAATACATAGATACATGCTAGGGCTTTGATTGCATGAGGGCAAATAGTAAGAGAGTAAGCTAGAAGAATGAAAGAAAAGTCAGTTTACTCTATTGCTTTTCAAGTTTAGGTAATATAATCATTGTTTCCATCAATTCAATTTTCCAAATCAGAGCTATATTGAGCAGCAGAGAGTAGAGGGATGGGGAAAAATGGTTAGGCATTAAAAGTCCAGTTGTCTTCATGATGATAATATTGATTGTGATAGTGGTAGCTCTCATTTAATTAAATAAATATTTATTGTGTATCAGGGAGTAGGCTAGGCACTTTGCATATATTTGTTCCATTTTACCTCACTGCAGTACTATGATATTGTCATTTCCATTTCATAGATGAGGAACCAGGTTTAGAAGGTTGTTGTTCTGCTAGTAACTGGTGTAGAATCAGGATTCAAAACCTATCAGTCCTACTCCAGGGACCTTGTGCTTAACTGCTACGCTCTTGTTTGCTCACTCATTCACGTATTCAGCAAAAATTCACTGAATACCTGCTCTGTGCCACACAATGTCTAAATATCGGGCATTCGGAAAAAAAGACACTCTGCATTCACTGAGTGTTCCATCTGCTGGGGGAGGCAGTCATAAAAAATAAGTGCAATGTGGTGAGGTATGTTCTAGAAAGTTGTTATCAAAAGGTGCCAAAGGCCCAAAACAAGTGATCCCTGCTGACCCTTTGTTAGGGGAGATGGAGAGAGCTCAGAGGCAGAAAACTGACACCCAGAATATCTATCTTTCCTTTGCCTCAAAATCAAGAGAAATGTTCTAAATAGGATTTGTCTGCAAAAATAAAATAAAACAAAATACTTGTTTTCATGTTTGCTCTTCCCTAAGATTCCATTTTTAAACCCCACAAAATAGCCCTATTTAAGAGGTAAGAAAATCTATCTATCTCCAAAATTTCTCTTGTCTCTGTTCCAAATCCACAACCTCTCTTTACCTTGTAGGCCCTCATTCTCTGTTTTTTAATACTTTCCTAAAGGATGTTCTGTTCTTCAACTTAGTCCCTGTGCAGTTCAGCTTCCAACCTGCTACCAAGGGAAATTTGCTAATATGAAAAACCACCCATCCCATGTCCCTGCTAAATAACTGCCATGTGACCATTCCTAGAGTGTGTAGTTTGGTTCTCCAGCTTCAGCTCTCTCCACACTGCACCTTCGTGACCTAGCCGCTATTTTTTCAATGATGACTGGCTGCAGACAGTTGATACAGCCCATTTCTAATAGCCCCCAGAAACCATGCAATGTCAGAGTGCATCCTCATTTGCAAATGGGGGAATAGTGGCTCAGAGCAACCGAGAGACTCACTCAAGTTCATGCCAGTAGAGGGCGGAATGATAGCCAATACCTGTTGCCTTCCCCACTAGACAGTGGGCATTTTAAGACAAACAACAACAACAAAAACTGCATCTTTTTCATCTGTGTTTCACTGTTAGCATAACGCCAGATGGTGAGTGGATGGATGAATGCAGAAATGACCCCCCGTTTCCAGCTCTGCTACGTATAAAATCTGGTTTCCAATTCCACCTTCCTTGTGTCTATTCTCAGGCTGACTACATTTCACAGACTTCCTCAAACAATCTTATTACAAAACGAAACCAGCTTTTGATTCCTTTCCTCCCTGGGTTCCGAGTGGGAATTCCCAATCCACTTAGACTCCTCTTACCCACAGGTAGAAAGCCAAAGTATATGTGATCCTTCCAGGCCTTTGTCATTTACTTTTGGCAAAGTACTGTCAAAATCTCTGAGATGTCGATATTGTGTGGAACCAGACTGCCTCAGTCATGTCCCCGAGCTATCATTAAGTTGCATGACTTTTGTGCCAAATGTGTAGATTCTTGGTTGGAATGTGTAGGATGAATTATAAAAGGAAGATGTTGCAACTGGTAAAATACATAGTAGTGCCCACCTTCAAAGGTTTTTAGAAGAATAGATGAGTTAATGTATGTAAAGTGCTCAGAGCAGTAACCAGTACAGAGTAAGCAAGCATTCTGTGCTTGCGATTACTACTATCATTTCATTTTATCCTTATGCCCATGCTGCACTCAGTGGTGTAAATATTATTTAATTTTACTGACAGGGACATAAAGGAAAGATTAATCACGTTCCAAAGGTCACTGATTCTAATAACTAGAAACCCATTTCTATGAGGCTTTTGACCACATGGTACCTGGGAATAATAAGGGTACATCAAACAATGAAAGTATCTCTCTCCTGTTGGCATGGTGAAGACGCCCAAATGGGAACACCTCGAGAGAGTCCACAGTGAGGCCTTCGTACCAGAGTTTTGCCTATAGCATTTTCACTCTCTTCATTGAGTCTCAGGCCCTGAGGATCAAATGAATAAGAGTTTTTGGAAAAGTAGTTTATTTTATAAATAGTTGTTGTTAGTCACACAACAAATTATGAATAAGTAGACAGAGGTCACTATATATCAGTCTTCCTCCCTGACAAGTCCTATTTACTAGTGCTTTATATACATTGGCTTATTTAATCCTATCTTGCAGATGAACACACTGAGAGACTATTATTCAGTATGAGTGGAAACAGGATTCAAACTCAGAGCTCTAAGACTTGCAAGCCTGTTCCCTAAACAGTTTTCTACCAAATATATAATCATTAAAAAACCCTCAAAGCTCATGTTTGAGTGCAGAGAACTGAAAAGCATTTATACTTCTTACTTTTAATTTAAAGATTCTATAAAATGATTGACCTGCTGATACCCATGCTGCAATATATTTTTTCAGGTGCCTAACATAAGGCTACCAGCTTCTGCTAACTCCCAAGTTTATAAGAATGTTCAAAGTTAATCAGAACATCATTTGAATGGAAGAATACGATCCAATGTGATTTTGTCATTACACCATTAAAGACATTCTCTCTGTTGGTGAGAGAAACTGCCAATAAACTGAATGATATATGTGGTCAAAATTATGGAAGACTGAGATGATTTTTTCACCCATTAATATATCCTGAAAATCGATTTTTTTCCGGCAATAATTATGGAGATGTAGGGCATTCCCTAATGATTGAAGGCCTTCCAGAAGCTAGACATACAAAGGACCATCCACCCCTGTTCCTCAGTTATCTTTCAGAAATAAATACTCACTTCCAGAGTCATTTTGCAGTGATAGATTATCCTTAAGGGATACGGAGAATAAAAGTCCTCATGAAGAACATATGAAGATTCTTTTGAACGGTAGGCAAAAATGCAATATATGTCCAGAAAAATCAATGTATAGTACTGCAAACTAACCTTCATTACCGGACTCAACGCTTTAGAGTTTGAAGGTGCCTCTGAAGACAAATTATCCAATATTTATCTCTTTCCTCCTACTCACTCTATCCACCACGAATAAACCATGAATCTGTCTTCTGTACAATATTCTTTACAGAGGTTTTCCACCCTTTGCAGTCCCACTGCAGTAACATTTGATACTTGAAGGCAATATGTGAGTAAGAACTGGTATTTCATCTTGAGATTTTTGAATAAGAAATAAGAACTCAAATGTACCCCAAGAGATTCTATTGGCAGCAATGCTCATACATTTAATAGACAAGTGTTCTCTCAAATCAACACTGGGCCTTTTCTTTTTTCTGTGTTTCTCATCCTCCCATCCAGATCTCCCTATCAATCATGGTTCTCTCTTAACTGCCAAGAAGCTTTGAACAATTATCCCAAACCTAGTATATGCCCTTTCTGAGTTTGTACACGTGAAGTCCAATATCCCACAAAAATATATTATGTTCCTTAGGTTAAAAAATTGTTTTCACTCTGTTTAATAAAGTCTTATCTTTTTCTTTTATATGGCCCTAGTAACCTTCAATACGTGTAGCATCATATAAGGCAGAGAGAATCTTCAACAAATGCTTAAAGCTGGAAATTGTGATTTGATGGCAAAAGAGCAATTCAGTAACTTCACCTAAAAACTTTCATAGGGCTCAAAATTCTCACACACTAACCATTTCTTTGGCATGTCTCATTAAGGCTATTTAAGACCAAACCTTTCCATGACGAAGTAGAGAACCACATATTGTGCTCAATCATTAAGTCTTCAGTAGGGTTGCATTTGTCAGGCTCACCAGTCACTCATCAACAGAGTCCTGGGTAACCGAAACCCAGAACAATTCTGGTTGCTTCACAGGCATTAACTCACTTAATCTCCACCACAATGCTATGAGATGGGTTCAATAATTAAATATTTTATAGTAAGCTAAGGCACAAGGGTGTCAGTGACTTGAACAGATTTACACAGCTTGTAAATAAGGGGGCAGGATTCAGTTGCAGGTATTCTGATCCTAAAACCCATGCTTTTAGCTACTACCTCTGACTGCCAATTAAGTTAGGAAGGGAAAAAAAAAGAGGTATCAGAGTCCTGGACTCTTGAGTTCTTCACTAAGAAGGGGAGACTTGAGTAATACCATGAGTGGTTGGAAGGCAGCATAAAATCCCTACGTGGATAGCCAGCCAGCAAGGCCTGCTGCTCACTTTATAACTTTAGCTGGTAGTGAACAATTCTGATCAGTTTTCATTCACCCATTCATCCAACTAGCAAAGGCTTACGGAGTATTCACCATGTCTCAGGTGCTATGCTAGATAATAGGACATAAAAATGAATGAAACCTGGTTCTTTCTCTCAAGGAGCTCATGATGTAGCAAACATTAAAAGAAAATAAAGCTTATAATAAAAGCATATGCCCTAAATGCAGATCAGTAGATTGGTTCTTCTGTCTGAAAGAATCAGAAAGACAACCCGTACAAAGGTAATGTTTTACAGAACTTTGAAGGTTGATTCCAAATTCTTAAATGAAAGAGAAAATATCAAGACAGGAAAAATAAAAGGAAAATCTGAGGCCTATAGATAAGAAATTACAAAGTATCTTCAGAAAAACACAATGAAGTATAAGGTCCACAGAAGGGCGTTGTGGTTGATGATCACAGGGAGGCAGACTCAGTCCCAACTCAGGAGTTTGGTGTCCAATCAGATTTGGACCTTATCCTATGTGCAATGAAGAGTCAGTCATCAAGATTGATAATCAAGGAAATAAATTTTGTATTTCAGAAAGGCTATTCTAGAAGCAGCATTGACTTAGGATGGAGTTGAATAAAGTTGAGAGAGGAGGCTGGTGAAAAGTCCATCATATTGGGACAAGACACTGAAATAATCAGGAAAAGTGGGAGCAGAAGAGACCAGAAGCTGATATGAGAAACTTTGAATTAAAATTAGAATTGGATGGCAAACCAGGAGTGGTGACCTGGGAGTAGGAAGTAGTCTGTTATAATTTTTAGATTTCTAGAAGTTATGACCAGGTGAATGATAGACACTGACACGTGAAACACAGTTTGAGCAAGCCAGGAAGAGGAACATGAGTCATAATTACATCCAATTATTATGATAGCTTTGTCTGTTATTCCAGATGCAGATTCAAACTGCTATCTCCATTGTTTTTTTAAAGCAAACAAACTAATTTTAGGTCTGTTAATCTGGCAATGTCACAATAATGTATTTTCAAGTTTTAAACATGATGATGATTTATTTTTTATTTAATGTTGCATAAATTTTTCTCATTTAATAATTTATCTTTTACAGCTTTTTTGAGGTATACTTGACAAATAAAATTATATATATTGAAGGTGTACAATATGAAGTTTTATTATTTGTAAACACTGTAAAATGATTATAACAATCAAGCTAATTAACATGTCTATCATTTCACTTAGTTATGAATTTCTTTGGTGTGTGGCAAGAACACTTAGGATTAACTCTTAGGGGAACACTCCCAAACTCATTTTACAAAGCCAGCATTGCCCTGATACCAAAGTCAGCTAAAGAAAAGAAAACTACAGGCCAATATCCCTGGTGAATATAGATGCAAAAGCTCCCAACAAAGTACTAACAAATTGAATTCAATAGCATATTAAAAGATAATACCCTATGTTCGAGTGAGTTTGACCATTGGGATGCAATTCATTCACAAATCAATAAATGTGACACATCACATTATTGGAATGAAAGAAAAAAATCATCTGATCATCTTAATAGATGCAAAAAAAGCATTTGACAAAATACAGCATCGTTTCATGATAAAAACTCAACAGATTATGGAGGGAACATACTTTAACATAGCGGAAAAGCTCCTTAACTCTGGTCTTGGTAAAAAAAATTTTTGGATATAACACCAAATGCACAAAAGACAACAAAAGCAAAAATAAACAAGTGGAACTACATTGAACTAAAAAGCTTCTGCATGGCAAAAAAAATTCAACAAAATGAAAAGGCAACCTATAGCAATCCTAAGGAATGGGAAAAATATTTGCAAATCATATACCTGATAAGGGGTTAATATACAAAATATATAAAGAATTAATACGATTCAATATCTAACTTCTTAAAATTGAAATTCAGATCATTGACCATAAGAAGTACGTTGACCTGTTTAATACCAAAGTCACATGTGATTACAACTAAGTAGCCTTCTAGAAACACCAAGTTGTTCAGAATAGGATCCAACTATAGCATAAATGAACCACATCTAAGAGACTGGGTCAATTCTATCTTTCCAAGTATTTATGCATACTTATATAAATTATGCATAATAGGACAACTATTGAAATCTTACCCAATTCTCTTCAAACAAACCTGCTATACAACTTTTCAGCTATCTACTATAAAAATTGCTTTACAACTTTAATAATATATTATATATTAATATATATCAATATATTAACATTTAAAGCAACTCATTGAAGGAAAAGTCTTTTTTTTAAGTTTTAAAATTTTGAATTATTTATTTTAATGGTTATGTTAATATTCTATCCCCATTATTCCTGGTGTTTACTTAATGTTAAGATGCCAAATCTTTGCCATCAGTGGCAGAGACAAACTGAATATCATAATCATGTCATTACAGAAAACAACCTCTTTTCTGAGGGAAAAAAAAGTCTACACTTCCAACCTAAGATCTCTAATATTGGTGAGTAATTATTCCCTTAACCAGTCATGCTCAACAGAGTTGGCCCAGGGATCCATGAAATCACTGACCAGCATACCGTTCTCTATAAAGATTAAAAATACATTGTCTCAAAAATGAAACCTCGGAACTTTACTTCCAAGAATTTGGAAACTTGGCTTTTTCTATCAGACAGCTATGAGGGAATAAGAAAATGGCCGGAGAAGAACAAAAGGAAGAATGTAAAACAGTAAAAATTTTGCAAACAGTAAAAATAATCCTGAAAAGCAAGCTTAAGCAAATGCTTATGGCTCTTTTGTCTTGCTTCTAAAGATGTAACACTTTTGGAACCTTCCTGGGATTTTTCACCCTTCTTTTCTCTCACAAAACAAAAACAAACACAAATAAGCCACCTATAATCTCTGCTTTAATTTGGAGGGAGATCAAGAGTATAGAATGAATAATTATTTTACGGAGATATTTCACTGTGAAAGACAACATTCCAATGTATTTATTCAAATTGAAGTGTTTTCTGAAAACAGCATTATTATCTCCTGGTGTTAATATCTTATGATGCTTTTAATTGCATGCAACTCAGTCACGTTCATGATCATTTGACAGGCGGCCAACACAGGCACTTGGTTTTTCAAAGGACAGCGTGTGGTCTGATAACCTTTATACCGAATTGTTCATCTGATAGAAAATGAAAATATATACCTGTATCTTTTTGTGAGTTTCCTGTTGCTTTTTCTGATCTGGAGAAACTGTCCTGAGTTAACCAATAAAATGGCAACCCCACTAGCTCAGAAATACTCCCCTGGGGTGATTTGCGTTAAATTAGCATTGCTGGTAAATGCTTTCAAGAAGACTATACAATTATGGCCAGATGAACACATTCCTCATACAATTTCGGGATTAATATTAGTCTCCTAACAACCTAGAGACCAAGATCATAATTACTGACTGCCATCTCCCTCCATTGTCCAGGTAACTGGCCCTCAGTATATGACCAATTTGAAACCTGGGAATCTTGGGAGCAAGCCTCAGGTCTGCTGTTGGGAAATTGAATTCAAGTGCAGCCCTGCTCCCTGAACACTCATATTCTTCTTTCCTCTTTGTGCTATTTGTTCGTCTCTATTGTGCAGAGCTATCGTTTGTGCACACATTCTGTGTTAGATTTTCTACCCGATTGAGCTTGAAAAACCAAAGCTTAAGTACTAAATGTTTCCCTAAGGCCTGAATGGACTTAAAAGGACATAGGTGCAAAAAGAAAAGAAAGGAAAATAGGGGGAGAAAACACGGCTTGTTAAGTTGTTGCAATAATCTCATGCTGAGAATAAAGACCTTCAGAGTTAAGAGAATGAAAAACACTCTTCTAAATAGATTGCTTGCTTTTGTTGCACAGGTGGCAAGGCCTGGAAATAGAAGATACAGGGAACAGCAGGGCAGCCTGCTAGCATTTCATTAAGCTTAGAGAATAGTAGAATTGTGGAGTGGTTTCTTCCCACTTTACAAGGGATACGGGCTTCTTGACAACTTGGACTTCAGAGTGTTAGTTTGCTGCTGTGTTTTCTACCAGGAAGTACTCTGGGGAAAGAGTACCTCTCCCTACGTTTTGCAGGGATTTACACCCTCTTCCTTAATTAACATAAAGCCTTTCCCATGGAGGGTGGATTTGTGGTCATCATTGTTTTGGATTTTCCACCATGTCATTACTCTCGTGCCTTTAATATAAAGTCAGTATCATCTGCTAGATGACACAACTGCAGAGAACATGCTGCCTCTGAACACCGTCACTTAAAGTCACATAAGGATAATTGCCATGATGTTGGGCAATCCCTTTGATTTAGAAACTAAATTGTCCCTCTCAATAAATGAGTAGTAACTGACAAGCTTCTTCACGGCAAAGAAAACAACCAATAGAACGAAAATGTAACCCATGAAATGGGAGAAAATATTTGCAAATCATATATCTGACAAGGAATTAATTTCCAAAATAAAAAAGGAACGTCCACAACTCAATAGCAAACCCCCCACCAAACCAAACAACAACAACAAAACGCTTAAAAAATAGGCAAATGATTTGAATAGACATTTCTCTTAAGAAGACATACAAATGACCAACAAGTATATTTAAAAAATGCTCAACATCATTAATTATCAGGGAAATACAAATCAAAGATATCCGCTGTACATATGTGATATTTGCTGTATATATGTGTTGTTGTTACATAACCTTCTAAGGTTGGGTCAGGGAAATGAGTCTATGGAACAGTATCTTTGAGAACTAGACCTGATGCCCAGCCATTTCCAGGCCTTCCCCTTAGGAGGGCAAAGTTCTGGTTCCCATCACTCTATACATAGTAAAGGTAGCTCTCAGTGGTTGCAGTATAGGACCTAGAGGTACAGATGAAATTTGTTCACATTTTCCCCGGGAGCTTATCAGTAGACTTTTCTATGGATCACAGGGGACCAAGTGTAAATCATGTCTTCCCAGTGGCCCCACAAGAGGTATGCAAATAAAAACTAAAAGAGATGTTGAAATGCCTTCATTACTAATATTCAAAGTAAACATTCAAATTTCTAATAGTTTATGACCCAAGAATTACAGCACAGTTTAGAGAAAGCCCTTAACCAACTTAAGTAATGACATTCTTTCCCAAATTTCCAGAAAGGCACATTTTACTTACCCTGTTGTGCTAGGATAGTAGGTATTAGATGAATTAGTGACTTCATAGCCAGGTAAATGACACTGATAACTAGAGACAAAAGGAGCTATTTAAGAAAGATGGCCATTCTAGAAGGGCTAGACCACACATATTCTATACAAAGAAACAGAATCTATTTATTATTTTCCAATATTTTTGAATGCTCTTATAGTTTTATAATTAAGAAAAGAAAGCTTCCGGGGCACATGGGTGGCTCAGTCGTTTAAGCATCTGACTTTTGGTTTTGGCTCAGGTCATGATCTCAGGGTCATGAGATGGAGCCCCTTGTTGGGCTTTGAGCCTGCTTAAGATTCTCTCTCCTTTTGTCCCTCCACACCCCTGCTTGCATGCTCGCTTGCTCTCTCAAAAAAAGAGAAAGAAATAAAAAGAAAAAGAAAGCTTCTATGTTTCCAACCAGTGAGCACCACCTTCTGTAAAACAGCTACAAATGTACATTGTTGGGAAATATAAGACAGTTTATACACCTACCTTCTCATTTGTGTATCCTTGGACAAAATATATGGAGCATAAAAGTCAGTTTGGGAAATAATGTTTCCCAACTTGTTTTGTCACACAGATCTGAGGATATTTGCTCATTCTGATTTGTGGGATCAAGAAGGCATTTACTCTACCTCTACTGACTTTCCATTTCTTTCGGTCTTATTATACTTTCACTTGATTCTGTCCTCCAGACTCTGCCTTCAGGTTTCTTCTTTTTTCAAAAAATAGTGGGTTTTTTTTTTTTAATCTCATGTATTCCTCTAGTTTCAACTAGCACCTCAAGCTTTATACCTACAAATTTAGATGTTTCACACCTAACCTACCTTTTAAGTTCTTTATTTTTACAATCACTTGCTTATCAAACTTCTCAGCCTAGTAAGGCCAGATGTACCTCAAATCAAGCATGTCCTGAAAAATTAAACCCACCAACTTCTCTCTCTTTCCCCAAATGTGATTCTCTTTTTGTGTTCTATATTTTCTCCCACTTTTCAAGCTAGAAACTTGAAGGCCACCCTGATTCATTATCTCTTAATCATACATCCATTTAGGAACCAGTTTCTTCTAAATCTGTAACTGAAAATTCGCTGATATACAGCTCTTTTTCTAGTTCTCTCCTCCCACTGTGTCTGAGTTCATCAACTTTCTCATAAACTATTACAAGAGTTTCTGCTCAGTTATGCTGTTTGCAATGCCACTTACTTCTAGTTAGGCCTTCATACGACTACCCAACTGATCTTCCTAAATACAGAAATGATCAGGCCAATTCTGGGGGTAGAAGATTGTAAAACTCAAAAGTACAGTACAAGAACCTCTCTGCCATCTGCTCCAATGCCCCTGTTCTAACATCATCCCCCATTCCCCAGATTTTCACCTTCTATTCCTTTGTCATAATTGGTTTGTCTATGTTACCAAATAGTGCATTTAGTATGTCGTAGATGGTAATAGGTTATATGTAGATGTGGTGGATTAAGAAGGGATACAAAATTTCTGGGAGTCTACTTCCCCTCTCCTTGAACTTTGGCAGGCAACAAAAGTGCTTCCGTGCCAGTCTCTAGGCTCAGGACTTAAAAGACTTCCGCTTCCTGTCTCTAGGAACACAGGCTTTTGAAGCGCAGCGGCCATGCTGTGAGAAAGCCCAAGCAGTTGTGTTGAAAGGACGTCAGCTGGCAGCCCTGATTGATCTACCAACCAACACATAGCCAACAGATCACTGAGCCACCCAGCTGAAGCCACATTGAATCGAAATAAGCTGTCCCTGTCAAGCCTTGTTCAAATTTCAGATTCATGAGCAAAATCAACCATTATCGTTGTTCCCAGCTGAGTTTGGGGGTGTTTTGTGATGTGACAATACCTGAAACAGTACGAAATACCTTTCCATCTTCTCTGCCTGATTGATTTCTTCTCATTCTCAAAGATACAACTCAGATGTTATCTCATTTAAGAGTATAAAGACTTCCCCAATCTGCTGAGGCAAAATCAATTACTTTCTTCTGTTCTTCTCCAGCATCTGGTCGTGATTAACGCTAGCCTCCCAAAAAGTATTGTAAATTCCTTGCGGGTAGGATCTGTGAGTGTTAATCTTGGTAACCTAGTGACTAAAACAATCGAGTTACTTGAACATTCAATGTGGTAATTCCTATACTGTACTAACTTCTACTTTTGATTTTGTTTTAGTTCAACAACCACATGTTGAGCATTGCATGCCTGGCAATACGTTGTTTATAACAATATGTAATTAGCACTGTGAATAGGCTGTAGATTCCTGCCCTCAGGAAGCAGATATGTCACGGAGTTGTCCCAGATCACCTTCACTGTGCTAGGTGGCACAGACTTCTGGGGTTCAGCCAAGTGCCTGCCTAAGGACTCAAGGAGTTTCAGAGATCTTCTTCGAGGAAAATATGGGTCCTTTCTGCTGGCCTCCATGAGTTCCAGGAAGAACACACAGTGACTGGCCAAATACCTGCCAAGAAAATAACAACAAAACTCTAATTGGATGCTTAAGAGTTTCACAAGAAAATTAAAAGTCTGCTTCCTAAATGACTAGTCTCTAAATTCTTCAATCAACAACACGGAGTATTTAAGACCCAAGACTCTTGTCTCAGAAATAAGCCATGAAAAGTCCATGACCCAAAATATGCCAAAGGTTCATTTCATACATGTGAAATTCGAGAAAGACAGTGTGATGGACATGTTCTCAAATTCTCTCTGGTCTGGGTTAAGTGTGCAGTCCTGAAAGCACTGTCCAAGGGATAACAAATCTTAATATTAAATTAAGATTTAATATTATGTCCCTCTGTTTATAAAAGAAAAAAAATCTGAATAAAGTTACACTTTTATAAAATCATTGTGCATCATTTTATTTACATAGACTCTTAGCCCTTTTGGGTACAGGGATTTTGTCTCATTTGTCTATAAACTTCAATACCTAGCAGTGTCTGATCATATAGTAGGTGCTCAACAAAAGAAGAAAATCAACTAACTACTTTGGACTAGTAACTATATGAGAAAAATCCTACCTTCAGTACAATGTCAGTAAAAATGCTATCCCTGTTCAGAAAATCGTGTGTTTCCTCTTATGTGGCAAATAGCACTTCAACAGTCTTCGCTTGTCTTAGCTGTCAGGAAACTCTAGACTACATTTTGTGCCCTACCATAACTTTTGCCAGGTATCAAAAGCATAGAATTATGAGGAAATTACAGCTCATTCTTATGCATTTATCAAAGCATGCACAGGCAAACACTGTTAGCCTGACTCTCGTCGCCAAACGTACCTTCACCATTATTTTCACCTAAAATATCTATACTTCTCAGTGACATTCTTGCCCTCCTTTTCCACAAACTCAGGCCAATGAGATTTTATCATATGTATATTCCAACTTAATCTGGCCTTAGGAATAGAATCCAGAACAGAGCTAAGAGCCCTAAAAGCCAGTGTGTAAAATATTTCTAGGAAGAAAGCGTTCATTGCAAATGTACGAATCTTTTTTGAGGACCAGATGGACTGTATGAACAAGTTGTATAGCTTACCTATGTTCCACATCATAGGGACAAGGAATGGGTTGTAACAGTGTGGCTTCCCCAAAACAATTTTAAAACTTGGCCCCAGGAGTTTCTTGTAGGGCACTAGCTATGCCGTTTTTCCTAGGAGAAAGAACAGTTCCAACACAGGCAAGTAAGACCGTGGTCTCCAAGAGGTGGACAGATGGAAGTGCTGGTCTTCACAACATTAGTCTCACAAAAGCATAAGGCTCAAAATCATTCTGATGTTAACAGCTGTATATAATTCAGTACTTGTGGTGGCTCCTCCAATAAGGAATGATAATCTCTTCTCCCTTATAAAAGGGATAAATCTGAGTTTGTTTGCACAGACTAAGGTTACAGAGAAGGCCTGAAGTATAGAGGGCTCATAAGCTTATTTGGTTACAGATATGATCTTTAACTTTCCCTAGCCCGAGAAGCCAAAAATAAACATTTCATAACTTTTAATGTGTGGTTAGCAAATATAGCTGGCCCATGGTCGTGTCCCCGCAGCCCGGAGTCCTGGACAGGGTCGGCTTAGCTGGATGCCTGTGGACGCCTGCTTAGAGCCTTCCCCTGTAGTTTCAAAAGAACAGGGTCTTTCTTATCCGCTTAGCTCAGTTGCTATAAACACTTGCTGTATGTTAAATGACTTCTCAGGTCCATCCAATCCGATTTGCACATCATTAGTCTGTGTAGGATGAAATGGATGCCTTTGGGTATTTAGTTTTGTTAAATACTGAGCCCTTTGTAAGTGAAAAGCCCTTCATATAAAATATTACATCAGGCTTGGCTAACATTCCTGTTTCATGAATCACTGGTACCTCCAAGTTGTCCTTGAAATTTCAAATTCGCTGTAGATGCTTCCAGACACGTACAGTACTTCTTTTTTTGTTTATTTATTTATGTTTTGATTTGGATGCCAGCTCTGCTGTGAAAGAGCAAAATTTAGCATCAGAGCAAATGCCCTTCACGTACATCAAAAGGGAAAAGAAAAGCAGCATTACAGACCCCAGAGGAAAACACTAGTCTAAATGCCAGAAAAATTCATCATAGATCCGTGCTTTACCCTGACTTACCGCACTATTATTCAGAGACCATCACTCACCTTTTCTATTTCTCACTGGTGATGGCCATATTCATACCTGCTACCAGCCTCCACTTTTCACGCATTCAAGTACGAGTTAAAAAAAAAAAACTAATAAATAAGCAGAAAGCTTCGTATTTCACACGTACTTATAAGTTTTTCATCTTGATTTTGACAAAGCTCATGCAATAATTGCTTATAATTACAAATAGGACAGACGATCGCTTTTTAAAACTACATTCTAATTAGAGCAATCAGCCACCAGTGCTTTGAAAGCTGCTAGGATGCTATCATCACAATGAGGCCACGGTAACGCTTCCCGGCCTTTCCTGTGATGCTGCCTCTGCTCTGGGATCCACCTTCGCAGGGACGTCACTGAGGAAATGAATTGCACTGCAGCAGCCACACAACAGAAAAGAAGCTCGACAGGGCAAACAGCGTCACTGTCATTTCTTGGGAATACCCCAATATCATCTTTCTCACGAAGTGTTCCGGCTGCTATTAGATTACAGTCATCTGGCCAAACGCATCCAGAATGCTCGCCACATTCCAGGTCCTACCGTTCTGCCCACAGTGCTGCTGGGGCTTTACCTGAACAATTTCAGATGCCGCAGATGCTGGCAGGTGATGGTGCAGTTTTGCAGCGGTCACATTTCCACAGCCCTTAGGTCAGAATTTTCTTTCTTTCTTTCTTTTTTTTTTTTATGAGGTGAGTTTTCATTAACATGAAAGGAAAGGTTCTTTGATATTTGTTGAATGTATTTTAGGGTAAAAGAGTTTAAGATTCGTGTGTGTCTCATTTAAACTCCAAAATGGCCCTGGAAGAGAGGGTTTCATCATCTTGGCTTTACAAATC
Organism: Ailuropoda melanoleuca; assembly: GCF_002007445.2. Lineage (NCBI taxonomy): Eukaryota > Metazoa > Chordata > Mammalia > Carnivora > Ursidae > Ailuropoda > Ailuropoda melanoleuca. Next base: position 14,760,935 of record NC_048224.1, on the reverse strand, counting down.
CAGAAACGGAGTCTCACAGGGCCCTTGTTCACTTCTTTCTTCCAGAAAATATTTTCAAGAACCTGCTGAAAATGTGACAAGAACGGTAACCACCATTCTGTTGAAAATTACCAAAACTGAGGCAGAATATGTTTTAATCCAAAGCATCGCTGAGAAACAAGAAATGGGGGGAAATTCCTGCATGATAGAAAGTCAATGGGCTTATGTCTCAGAAGATCAACACCAGAGGGAAGCATGGTTTTTCAAAACACATAGAGGTGAGAACAGCTGCAGAGCTAGACGTGGTTGGAAGATCTTCAGAACCAGAATCAACAGATGCAGGATGTCACATTTGGCCCTGAAATAAGGCAGCAGGTGAGTCTTTGGACAACTGCAGGGAGCAATGGCATTTGCACCCTGATTAAAGCCAGGATCGAGGGCACTGAGACGAAAGAGGCAGGACATGGCTCCAGGTAGCCCCATACCCAGAGGGAGCTAGTGTTAAACCCAGCAGCACGTTCCATAGCTTGCCCTCAGCCTGGAAGCAACCTAGATAGAAATATCATCCAGGGACAAGGAAAGGGGGAATTCCAACTCAGTTATCAGGATGGCTGCATAACTGAGAATCACCATGCTCAACATTGAAGAGACAATAATTCTCCATCAAATAATTATAAATGCAATATGATCCCAGTCATTCATAATAGGATTTCTATGGAACTAGACAAGGCTATCTGGGAGGGACAATTGGGATGACTTGCCGTAACAAACATCAAAGCATACTGTGAAGCTATGTGGATACAAGCAGTTTATTAGCACAGGAATAGAAGAGACACGTGGATCAAGGGAACAAACTGGAGAGTCCAGAAGAGGCAAATGTGCATGTGTGCACATGCGCATTTGTGTGTGTACTAATATGTGAGAGAAAATGGAAATTTAAACTAGCAGAAAAAGGTTGGAATATTTAAAAGTTGCAACTAGCCCTTTACGATTATATTAGAACCCTACTGAACACCATACATAAAATAAATTACCAGATGATTTAAGTGCTAAGGTAAGTAACATTTAAAAAATTCTTTTAAATAGAATAGTGGTTTTTTTAATCTTGAGTAATGAGAAAGGGCCTCCCACAAACTAAAGAGAATAATTAACAGACAAACTATATAAATTTCTTTTTGGCAAAGATCATAATAAAAACTACAATATAAAAGACAATACCGAGAGAAAATATTTGCAAAAAAAGTTTAAGAGACAAGTAGTAATGACCATTGTATAGAGAGATCTCCCACATAATTAGGAAAAGAGGCAATGATCTTTTACGAAATTAGATAAAAGGGGTGCCTGGACGGCTCAGTCAGTTGAGCGACCAACTCTTGGTCATGATCTCCTGGGTTGTGGGGCTGAGCCCCATGTTGGGCTCTATGCTCAGTGGCGAGTCTGCTTGAAGATTCGCTCTCACCCTCTCCCTCTGCCCCTCCCCCCCAAATAAATAAATAAAATAAATAAATCTTTAAAAAATTAGACAAAAGATACAAAGAAAGAGTTCACAGAAGGAAAAACTGCGTACTACATATATATGAAATTATGCTAAACCTTAGTAGCAATCAGGGGAATTGAAACAGAAACAACATCACTATAGTTTTTACTCCTCAGGTTACAAACTTTTGAAGCTTGATAGTATTTATTGTGGAGGATATGAAGGAACAGTTGCTTTCATAACTCACTGGTGAGATTTTGAAGTCACTAACCATTTTCAGAGGGTATTTTCATCAATATCTATCAAAACTTCACATTTCTGTAAGCCACATGCATGAATTTTACTTCTATATATTTAGCTGATAGCATTCATATTTGCTCAAAGACTCATGTGTAAGAAAGTTCATTGCTGTATTCTTCTAAGCAAATCAATCAAATTGCTGTCAGAATAATTAAATAAGTCATGGCATGTCAGTTTTAGGGAATACATTGCACTTATGAATAACGTTGTATATATAGACTGACACTAAAGAGTCACCAAGACAAACTCTTACAATAATCCATCGCATAATGTGTAAATGTTAGTGGTAAGAGCTTGTCAAATTTTTAAAAATGTATGTACATGTGGGGCTCCTGGGTGGCTCAGTCGGTTAAGCATCCAACTCTTGATTTTCGGCTCAGGTCCTAAGATCGAGCCCCACGGGGTGCTTTGCACTGAGTGTGAAGCCTGCATAAGAAATTACAACATTTTGGTTCAAAATCATTAGCCATCAGGGAAATTCAAATCAAAACCACACTGAGATACCACCTTACGCCAGTTAGAATGGCAAAGATAGACAAGGCAAGAAACAACAATTGTTGGAGAGGATGTGGAGAAAGGGGATCCCTCCTACATTGTTGGTGGGAATGCAAGTTGGTACAGCCACTCTGGAAAACAGTGTGGAGGTCCCTTAAAAAGTTAAAAATTGAACTACCCTATGACCCAGCCATTGCACTACTGGGTGTTTACCCCAAAGATACAGACGTAGTAAAGAGAAGGGCCATATGCACCCCAATGTTCATAGCTGCATTGTCCACAATAGCCAAATCATGGAAGGAGCCGAGATGCCCTTCAACAGATGACTGGATTAAGAAGCTGTGGTCCATATATACAATGGAATATTACTCAGCTATCAGAAAGAACGAATTCTCAACATTTGCTGCAACATGGACGGCACTGGAGGAGATAATGCTAAGTGAAATAAGTCAAGCAGAGAAAGACAATTATCATATGATTTCTCTCATCTATGGAACATAAGAACTAGGATGATCGGTAGGGGAAGAAAGGGATAAAGAAAAGGGGGGTAATCAGAAGGGGGAATGAAACATGAGAGACTATGGACTATGAGAAACAAACTGAAGACTTCAGAGGGGAGGGGGTGGGGGAATGGGATAGACTGGTGATGGGTAGTAAGGAGGGCACGTATTGCATGGTGCACTGGGTGTTATACGCAACTAATGAAGCATCGAACTTTACATCGGAATCCGGGGATGTACTGTATGGTGATTAACATAATATAATAAAAAAAATCATTAAAAAAATAAATAAAAAAAATAAATCTTAAAAAAAAAGAAATTACAACATTTTGTCACCTAGGTGATCAATAATTTTTTTTAAAAACCTAACATTTGCAGTTCGACTAGTAATTCAATTATGTGGAATCACTTTTTATCTTCTACTTTCAAGCCAAGAGAAGAAAATATTTCAATAAAAAAGAAAACACTGGTGTAGTAGGAAAAAAGACTCTAAAAACAGCTATGGAAATGTCTTTTTTTTTTTTTTAGTTTAACCACAGCTTTTTACTAGACCTTAAATCATTTTAGCACTCACTCCACGGATAAAATTTCTAATTTTGTTTCAGTTACTTGGATATTTGAGACCAAGTGAATTTGAAGTACGAATAACAAAAATAATTACTGTAGACTTTCTATTCTGGCTGAGAAAACCATCATGTTCATATTTGGCAGGACGTCCCAACATAATCTAATATATAGCTAGCTGATGCATTTGACACTTTTCTGTAGAGATAATCTATTCACCGGTGTTACAAAATAACATTAAAGATGGGGTCGTCTTACAGTTGTTGTTGTTGTTGTTTTTTTNTTCAGTTTAACCACAGCTTTTTACTAGACCTTAAATCATTTTAGCACTCACTCCACGGATAAAATTTCTAATTTTGTTTCAGTTACTTGGATATTTGAGACCAAGTGAATTTGAAGTACGAATAACAAAAATAATTACTGTAGACTTTCTATTCTGGCTGAGAAAACCATCATGTTCATATTTGGCAGGACGTCCCAACATAATCTAATATATAGCTAGCTGATGCATTTGACACTTTTCTGTAGAGATAATCTATTCACCGGTGTTACAAAATAACATTAAAGATGGGGTCGTCTTACAGTTGTTGTTGTTGTTGTTGTTGTTGTTTTAATTAAAGATGGAGGAGTGCCTGGGTGGCTCAGTCGGTTAAGCTATCTGTCTTTGGCTCAGGTCGGGTCCTGGGATCGAGCCCCATGTCAGGATCCCTGCACAGCGGGGAGTCTGCTTCTCCCTCTCCCTCTNGGGAGTCTGCCTCTCCCTCTCCCTCTGCCACTCCCCCTGCTTGTGCTCTCTTGCTTGCTCTCTCTCTCTCTGTCAAATAAATAAATAAATAATCTTTAAAAAAAAATTCAAAGATGGAGTGATTTCTTTATTTTGTTGTAAGTCTTCAGAACTAAAAATAGTTAAAATAAGCTCTTATATGGTTTCAGTATCAGCACTCAGTTGCTAAATAATAACTGGGAATAAAACAACAGAGCATGTCATTCTCCTCCATTATAAAATCTGTTTAAGAGAAAGCTTGTTCTTCTTTCATTCTAACCAGAAGCCATAAAATCCTCTTTCTGTTTGTGTGTCTTAGCTTTAAGGATCTCCACAATGCTCATATAATGTCTGGAATTAGGAGACATGTGGGAGCTTAAATAGAGTTTGTCAAATTATTTCTCTTCTTACATTTAGATTATTGAGCTCCGTGTAAAAGATAAAATTCATTTCAACACTACTCACTGAATATTGGTCTTCAGAAGCTGCAATGAATGGGCCAGAGGCAAGAACAGGTTTGTGTGTGGAAGGCAGAAGAGGGAAGGTTTTATTAGTTAAATGAAAGCTACACTTTGGAGTTCGGAATAAGGCTAACTGATCTTTGAAAGGATATGGACAGAGTTCACTGCATTCAGACTACATAGTGCAGATTTATCAGTCTGAAATTTTCATGGTTATTTTGCAAGAATATATTTTACAGGTGATTTTTTTTTTAATGGTCCAGTAATGGTAGTCACTGATAATGTAGACTGAAATGCACAAATTATTTTGCTTTATAGGTCTCTCACCCCTACTAAATCGAGTTCCAAGAGGATAAGGATAAGGTTTTGGAATTTTCTGAATCCTCAGGTCCTAGTACACTGACTGCTAAATAAAGGGTTAGGAAAATTAAATACATTATTGTATCAATCCAGCAATTAGAAAGTGATTCAAAATACTCCTTCCAAATTCTGAGCAATTAGTCTGGCTTTATACAAATTGGTATGTAAACCAATCTTAATAATTCTACCATTTACATAGTCATACACTTCACTATATTTTGGAGAATATTTCTGAAGTGTGAATGATAGCACATATTCTCAAGAAGCCACAATCTAGTCAAGTGAAAAGAGAGGATCACACTATGAAACAACAATAAAGAGCCAGGACACAAAAGCGTGTTTGAGAGAGACCAGGATCAAGAAGGCACAGGGCACAGCTGCCTGGAGACAGAGCATAGATAACCCACCCACAGGTCTGTGAGCTAAGCAAATGCTATTGTTGTATGCCACTGAGATATGGGCATACTTACCATACGTTAATGGCTAATTTAAACACGTTCAATATCCAATCCACCATAACATTCTGACGTTTACTTCCAAAGTTCCCTTACACTCTCAATCTAACCCACTTCCATCTTGCACCTGACCCATGGCCACCACTTTGTTGGCCTCTCTGCCTCCATTTCCCTCTCCTTCATTTTTTGTCACACTACATCCAGAATGATCTTTTAAGTGCAAATTTGAATATAATTCTGTTTAAAATCTTTTGATAGCTTCCCTTTAAATGTAGGATAAAGCCCCCAATTTTTAAAAGGTCCATAGGGCCCTATGTGGTATATCCCCTGCCTTGGGTCCAGCCTTCTTTCAGGCCTCTCTTGCTCACTCCCAAGTCACACTGGTTTTTCTTTTTTCTTTTTTTTTTTTTTTCAGTTTTAAGAAGGTACCACATGCCTTCTTTTTTTGGATCTTTGCCCAGATTACCCCTTAGGCTGCAATGCTTTTCTCTAAACCTTACTTCTTTTATCCTGATGCATTTCTACTTATCTTCCACATTTAGCTGAAATGCCACATAACAAACTTTCTCTGACCCTAAGGTCTATGATAAGAACTCCCTATTATGTGTTCCCACAGCATCCTGAGTTTTTCCTTCATGTCACTTGTCACAATTAGTCATCATGTAGCTACTAGTGGGATGTGGACTAGTAAAATCCGTCTTCTCCACCAGACCAGGATGGCAGGAGTCATGTGTCTCTTGTTGACTGCTGTATATTCACAATCTCCAGTACATTCTGGCCCACAGTAGGTGACCAGTAAATATTGGCTTAATTAGTTCTGAGACCTAAAGGGCTTTTCCAGATTGTTTTCCATACCATGAAGTACATCAAAATGATCCGAAACATGAAAAAAAAAGTTCTTGCCTCTAGTCCTTGTTACTTTGAAATTAGAACAAATACCTTGATAGAGGAAGATGCATACTTATGCCATATTGCAGCACTTTTCTGCCCTCTTTCTATCTATAGTCCATAAAAGAATGTCGGACAAATAATATCTCATTTCCCTGATTGTTTCAATACATGAAATCTAGAATTCATAAATATTTCAAACTTTAATCTAGATTCATAAACATTTCAAACTTTAATCCACAACAGAGTAGGGCATTAGATAGATACATAAAGGGACAGATAAACTGATAGATCAAAAGATCGATAGATCAATAGACAGAGAAATAGAGACAGACAGAAAACAGCTAGGTAACCAGTGTAAGGTAACCAGTATATTTAGCTTGGTTCGCTCATACATCGGTGGGTCCACTGGAAGTCAGCTGATCTGGGCTGGGTGTGGATGAGACATCATGCCAGTTCACTTAAAGCCCAGCCTAGAGCTGGCATACCGTCACTCCTTCCTTATTCTATTAACTAAAGCATGTCACATGGATGAACCTAAGTCAAGGGCTAGAGAAATATGTTCTTTAATGGGAAGAACCATAGTCATGTACCAAGTGCTTATATACAGGGAAGGGTAACGGTCAAGGTTTGGGACAAATATGCAATGTACTACAAGAAATAGGAAATGTAAATATTAAAGCATAGTATATATATACTACCAATTAGATATGGAAGTGGTCTAGTTAGTGTGTAGGGTTTTTATGGCATTTGTAAAGAATTTGTTCTCTACGTCATCCTGTTTTCTGTTGTTTTTCAAATACCCCTATGACAGCTTATATTGTCTTTTTGTTTTATACTTATGTATGAGGAAATTTACATCATGCATTCTTATTCTAGTGTTCAACTACAAATGGGATAACCATTTTTGTCCAATTTGTGTTTTATTTTTTTAAGATTTGTTTATTTATTTTTGAAAGAAAGAGAGCATGCACATGAGTGGGGGAGGGGCAGAGGGAGAGAAAGAATCTACAAGCACACTCCCCACTGAGCGTGGAGCCCGGTGCAGGGCTCGATCCGAGGACCCTGAGATCCTCACTTGAGCTGAAACCAAGTGATGGCCGCTTAATGGACTGAGCCACCCAGGTGCCCCTCAATTTGTGTCTTAAATCATAGAAATAAAACTGATCCCAATACTACTCCCCTTCAACTTCCTGTCATTCTAATCTACTATATATTTTTAAAATATATGTAATTATATATAATTTACTATATGTATTTAAGGATTAACTGTAAATATCAATCATCTTCTTAAGGAAAAAAGAGTTTTTGTGCTCATGATGATGAGACTCAATTTCTTTGACAGTATGATTGGGTCTGTAAGATGAGGAAGGCTTGGAGCCACTGAACTCAATGGCCTCACAGAGCCCTGCAATGCCCTTGGATGTTCAGTTTCTAACAGGTCCCCAAATCACAGTGATCCACACACTTTGTGATTTCCAAATCAACATAATATTAGCCCAACCATACTGTATCTGTGTGACTGGGCTGTGTAAAAATAGTCTTTCTTAACTGTTTTCAGTGTCATTAACTATCTTTGGAATTTATTTACTCTGTTTCCAGCACAAATTACTATATGCTGAATAAAAAACAAGGAAATCTTAGCAACCTGTTTTAATCATTTGCAGTAGGAGACACCCTAGGTTAAGCCACAAAATTTTATAAATTGAACAATACATGATATATTTAAAAGATAAATGAATAGAGGAAAGACCAAAGGAAGCAAACATATAGAATACTTAAGGATCTTAACCTGTGAGAATGTCAATTAAAGTTCAGGGGAAAGTAAATGGCTATAATTAATACCTGTTAACTGCTTTTGGCCTTCAGGCTCACCCTGTCCAATGATGCATAGTAATTAGAAAACATTTCATTACTAGCTGGCATCAAAGGATTAAGTGTGTGTGAAAGAGCTTTGCAAACTGTAAAGTTATGAAACAAGGTAGCTGTTATTTCCATTATTAGTATCAAGAGATGCACCAAGTGGACAGGGCATTGAAACCTCACCAATAAATATTTAGTGACTAATAAATTGTGAATATTATATATAGACGTCGTAAGTAGAACACGTGTTTATTGCTCTTCCCGTTAGTCATAAAGGCACAAGTCAGATGTAGGATTTGACTGAGTTATCTCTCTAATTTTGTTGTATTAAGACCATCAATTTATTTTCAAGTGTAAATTCCTAACAAAATTAATTTGGAAAGAGGCTAGCTATACTTTTCTTACATATTTACATATGTTGAAGGGAAGGGAAACTTCAAAGTGGTCCCATATATGATTCTTCTCATTTACAAATTTAAAAACTAAGTGAAACAATTCATGGTCAGAGAGGTTCAAGCATTACCTACTGCCATACAACCAGTAAATATTGGATGTGGGATTCGAAAGAAAGGTCAATCAGATTCCTTAGTCCAATATATCACTCCAATGTAAAACACTGTATTAGAGATTTAATTTCATTACATATAGATACATGTGTATGTATATTTAAAATTACTCACTAAAATTAAAATTCCATATTAATTATAACACAAATGTTTATTCTAAGAGTTCTGAGGCTTCTGAAAGATGTAGGGGAGATATGAAGCTGTGAGACTTTCCATCTCCAGAATTGATCCATTAAAGAGTAGATCAGTAATTGGTTGCAATAGTTGGATTTGTTTATTGAGGTGTTTTCCCAGGTGACCCGACGACCAAATTATACCTTTCCATAATCAGCAGTTAAACATGATTTACTCACTTGCTTGAGCAGAATTCTCATGATGGGATTGCTTCATTCAATCATACAAGTACCTTCTGTGAATCAGGCATTTTCCTGGAAGTGAAGGATATACGATTGAACGAGTCATACTACCTGCCTTTAAAATGTTTAGATCCTAGTGGGAAGACATGTCTGTATGTTAATAACAACAAACAAAATTGAGAAAATGGAGAAGAAAGGAATGAAATTATTACATGGCAGATTTTCATCATAATTCAAGACAAGTCTTTAAATGGTATTTTAGTCTTGATATTTATAATTACAGAACCTATATTTGATTAAATGGCCTATTCTTTTGAGACTCCCCCACAATGAAAATATGCTGTTTCTAACAGTAGGAAAACAAAAAATAACTGCAAATTCAAAGGAATTGAAAGAAAAACAAATATCAAATGATCACTCTCACACTTTTTTACTTTGCCCAAGTGATAACAATCTGCTAGAAATTTTGTATGTTCTTACATTTTCCTTTTTGTTTCCATATTACCAAATACTACATGAATTAAGCTTGAAGAACTCAGGACATCATGGGGTATTTGCCTATTTTTCTTCTTCCCCATGTCATGACCCATCCATAAGAGTAACTTCTATACAATATATAGAAAAATAAAGCAACACTGTGAGTGAGTTAAGCATCCCTTTAAAATTCTGGTACATATTCTTACGAAAACAAGGCTGTATCCCAAAAAAAGTGCTAAAAAGCAAGCTTACAGCGTTCAAAAGCTTAAGAGAAGAGATTATCGAGCTTTTAAGCAGGTAAGGCAGTGAAACAGAAAGATGAGAAAGCATGGTGGAGGGGGGTAACATTTATCCATGGTGGTGTGTACTGTTCTACGGAATATACATCTGAAGATTTTATGTCTCAGTTTGAAAAGCAATTATAGTTACTTAGGAAATGACACTTCTTGTTCTGGTGGGAATCCCTACCTCCAGCGATGTCACTGCATGACTTGTGACAGGGAAGCCTTAATGCATTTTGTATCATAACTCTTCCTCTGGGTTTTACTTTCATTTGTTTAGAATGTTAAATACAGTGTCATGGGCAAATCAGTTGTCTCCATCTAGTCATCACAGACTAATTTGTCTGTCTGAAAGCTCTCGTTTTATAAGGGAAGAAACTGCTGTTTGAAAAACAGAAGCCACAGCTCTGAGGCTTAGTTTTCACCTCGGCGAAGTTAAGATGTTGAATTACACGACCCCTGAGATCCTCTGAGTTCCAAATCCTGTAATTCTACCATCTGGTCACCTCAGGCTGTAGAGTTCAGTGAAATACTTACATGCAGACCAACGGAAAAGTATTTATGGATAAGTTAAAAATAAAAGCACCTTAAAACAGATTTTTCGCAGTCTAAGCTAAATTTTTTAAATGAGCAATACAAGGATTTCCCATTCTTCTCTTCTTCCACAAAACAAGGCATATCTCAAATAAACATATGGTTTGTTCAGTTAACTTGTTTAAATTGTGGCTGTCAAAATGTCCGAACTTTAGGCCTGAAGAAAGAACTTGAGCTTTTGCAGAGACTATTCAAAAGTAATAACTATAAATACTATATCTATATCTGCAGGTAACAAACTTGATTAAATCATTGTTACCTTTGTAATAAATATGCCAAAACATGGCAACTCTCCATCAAATTATATTGTGCTCTATTATATTGGTGTCAGGCGTGTTTTAATTTGAATTTTGGAAGTATTTACACAGTAATTCATTTAAATTGCTATATCTAGAGATTCTATTACATTCATGACCATCTACTATGCATGGAAAATGTAACTACTATTTTCCTTTAAGTAACATGTTAAATGCCAGGAAAATGTGACTCTATACCCCACCTCCACTACCGTGCTGACACCCGTATTAAGTCAAATCACCCAAATCACATGTTGTAGTGCTAGTGTCCACGAGATGTCAAGTTGTGCAGTTGAGACTGGTTACTTTGGTGATCCCATATTAGACTCTGAAAAATGAAACTAATTAGAGCGTAATCTGAGTGTGAATTATAAGGGGGAAAATAAGATACTAGGGTTAGAAGGAGGTAGAAGGGGGAAAAGAAAATTTTACATATTGAAACCAAGTTAGACTTTATGTCCAGAGTTCTTGGAGCCTCTAGCCTGACTGTATACTTAGAATGCTTCCCCAATACTGAGCTAAAATGTAAGAACAAGATTAGAAACCTCACAACTCAGACTTCTTTGTGCTCCAAGGTCATGTAGAAACAAGGAAAGCAAGATTGTGGTGATGATTTCACAGGTGTATGCATATCTCCAAACTCATCAAATTGTGTGCATAAAATGTTCATTTTTTTGTGTATCAATGATACCTCAAAAAATCTGTTTAGAAAAAAAGAAACTTTGAAAGATGGATTTACTTTATGGTATTCATTTTGGAAAAGTCTGGAAATAATAGGAATAGACAAGAAAATACTTTTTCTTCCTGTCTAGGATCCGTCATCATGGTTTCCTCTCTTGGTTTTGTAGGAGGACCAAAGAATTGCAAGGAGCAAAAGAAGAAGGCATGTGTCCTTCATGGTTCAATAAATTAAACAATATTATAAATTAATATTTGTATAGCACTTTTCATTTTACAAACTACTTCTGAAGGTCGGACAATGTTGGGGATTAAACAGTCAAAAACAAACACACTCTCACCTGAAAAATGCTTAATAATTTTTTGCAGAAAGTAGTATGACATCCAATTTTTCCCCCAATGGAAGATTTAAAAAAAATTACCAGGTTGGTTCCTAAGTAAAAAGTTATTATTCTTGCTGAAAGAAGTAAGATATGTGGACTTTCCAATCACTAAAGTGGGACAGCCAACATAAACAAGAAAATTAGGAGAAAGAACGTCATTTGTTGTTAAAAAGCATAGTCAGTTATTATGCAGAACTTAATGGAAAAACCATACGTTCATCAAAACTAAATGATAAAGATTTGAACTTTCTACAGTAACGTGAGCAGAGTCTAAGAATAATCTGCAAAAAGCATTATGATCCAATGAAGCAAGGAGGCATCACATTCCAGTGAAATTAGAAAACAGGAAAGAATTCTTAGCATGTGGGAGAAGACGAACCCAAATCAAAAGAAAAGCACTTGTTTAGTCTCCATCTCTGAACTCCCTTATCAACTTTTTCACTTTCTTTGTAAAAAAGAACTAGAAAAATGCCAAACTCCACTAGTCCACTTCAGAGTCAAATAACCTATGTATACGTTAGCTGTGTCATTATATAAAGTTCCTGTTAGGCAGTATGGCTTTCTCTTTTGATGTTCTGAGACCAATTTCAATGTGTGTGTGTGTGTGTGTGTGTGTGTGTGTGTGTGTGTGTGTGTGTGTGTTGCAGGGAGGAGAGAGCTCCTACAGCAATAACAAGCAATTCTCTTGACGCCAATTGAGTGTCCTACAATTCGACTCAATTCTGACACTATCTCCCCATAGACAGCATCAAATCAGACACGTTAAGGGTTCAGTCCTACACGACAGACTCCTCCCAACACTTCTGATTCCAATCACAAACCAGTTTATCACTTCTACTTCTGATCCACCAGCTAAAGACTGGCGGTTCCACAAGCCCCTCCTTGGACTTTAGATGCCAGTCACAAGCCCAGGTTGGTGCCTGCGCGTCTGATCTACTGGCTGTAGATCAAAGGTCCCCATGACCCCCTCTTTGGGTTTGACTACTTTGCTAGGACAGCTCACAGAACTCAGGAAACCCATTAACTCATGAAACCACTAGTTTGTTATAAAAGGATATAATTCAGTAACTGCCAGATGAAATAGATGCATAGAACAAGATAGGAAAAGGGCTTCATGCATCCATGCGCTCTCTGATTATGCCACTCTCTCCAAATCGCCATGTGTTCACCAACCCAGAAGCTCTCCAAAGCCTCTTCTTTTGTTTTGTTTTGATTTCTTTTTTTCATGGAGGCTTCATTACAAAGATAGGATTGTTAACTCATTGGCCATTGGTGATCGATTCAACCTCCAGCCCTCTCCCCTCCCTGGAGGTCAAGAGGGGTGAGACTGAAAGTTTCAACCCCCTCAGCACATGGTTGGTTCTCCTGGCAACCAGACCCCATCTTTAGGTCTCATTAGATAACATCTCATTAAATAACAAAAGACATCTTTACTACTCTTGCATTTAGGAAATTCTAAGGGTTTTAGGAGCTCTGTGCCAGAAAGGGGGAGGAAGACCAAATATATATTTTTTATGACTCATGATATCACACTTCCCTTAATCTCAATTTACCCTTTTGCTATCTACAGAGAGTTCTGACTTAAAGAAGTCCTTCAACTATTTTTATAGATGGATGTGAACTGTGTGGACTTTGGGAGACTCTTAATAGTTAAAATTTGGTATCCAAAATAAATGAAGCAACCTTAATGAAGTTTAATTCTCTCTGAATATTTTAAATTATCATAAATATAATCACACTTGGTATTCACAAAATTCACGTGGATTCAATGGGCCAGATATTATTAATTCTACTTTATAACAATGCTATTAAAGGAACTTATTCAAGCTTATGCAGTTTATAAGTGTAGGGAGAAAAAATTTTCCTTCTACCCTTTTAGGCTCTTCAGCTGGTCTAATAATTAAATTGACATAAAAGAGATTAGTAGGAGAAAAACAAAGTTAATTTCATACATATAGGAACCCCATAAGAATATGAGATCCAAGGACAAGTCAGGAAGTTGAGGCTTATATGCCATCCTGAGCTAATAGGACAGGGGTCTGAGGCTTCAAAGGGGCGGAGGGTAATTCACAGGACAGTAAGAAGAGCAGGTGTTTGGTAATTAGATATTTGCCCTGCCATACAGATAGCTCATTTAGATAAAACTATTTCTGGTAATAGCTCTTTCTCTCTGAGCCAGGCCCCCTATATAAATTCTTTTATGTAGTTAAGGGAGAGATCAATGTTTTTCTCACGTCTACTTGGTCTTGATGACCTTTTGCTCAAAATAATCAGTTTGCCAAAATGGCATATTTGGGGGTCATATATTCTGTTTCCCTTCATAATCATCATAACCTATTTGGTACTAGCTATCATAAATCTAGAATTAGTTCTAAGCATAGAACTCTTTGCTCTAGCCAAAGTCACACTGAAAGCCTAAAAATATTTCAGGTAAAAACAATTTAAAGGTTCTTCACCCTTCTATTTAATTTAAAACCCCATTGTTCTCAATGCTAAGCCAAATTCTCATGTTTTTTTTTTTAACTGCAACACTTAAATACAAATTTTGATTTGTATTTCATTTCACATAATATTTTTCATAAAAATAAAACTGACCCTTTGAACAATCAGTGTAATTTCTGTATTCAAATGACAAAATTTGCCCACTGACCTTCCCAGATGACATATCAGAAAAGGCTTACATTAGGGAAAAATAACACATACCCATTAAAATGGCTAAAATTTCACCAACTGAAAATTCCAAGTGTTGAAGATGGAGTACTTACACTGTTTATGAAAATCACTTTGGGAAAATGGGCGGCAACTACTAAAGCTGAACAAAGTAATGCATTCCTTGCTGGGTATTTAACAGAATCACCTACATATAAACACCAAAAACCACGTACAAGAAACTACACAGCTTTACTCATGACACCACCAAACTGGAAATAATCCAAATATTAAATGGTGGCCCACAAGGCCAACTCCAGCCTGTGACTTATTTTGTAAATTATTGGAACACAGCCACATCTGTTCATTTACACATTGTCTATGGCTGCTTTCATGATACAATGTCAGAGTTAATAGTTGTAAAAAATCATATGATCCACCAAGCCTAAAATACTATCTGGCCATTTACAGAAATCTGCTAACTCCTGATCTCCAGCATACTAGCTTCAATTTTTTGAGGGGTATATTCATACGGTGGAATACTCTTCAGCAATGAAAATAAATGAACTGCAACTATGTGCAACAATATCGATAAACCTCACACACATGATACTAAGTTAAAGAAGAAAGAAGCAAATAATTTATACTCCACAAACAATTTTCTATGTAAATTTCACAAGTTAGCAAAACTTACCTTTGGTGACCTTGGATAACTCTGGAAAAAGGAAGGTATTTGTGATTGGAGGGGCTTTAAAGGGGCTTCTGGATGATGGAAATGTTCTTTTTTCTTTTTTTTCTTTTTAATTAAAAAAAATTTTTTTTGATGTAAAGTTCTATGATTCATTAGTTGCGTATTAAGAAGTGATGGAAATGTTCTGATTTGAGCGGTATTAGAAACATTTCCTAATAATTCATTGGTATATTCTTTTATATTTTGTGTACTTTCTTAATCTCAATTATACTTTGCTATAAAAGTATAAAATCTTAAATATAAATTTTACAAAAATGTAACCAGATGAAGAAAAACAAATTCAACGGGCTTCTTTTCATGGAAGAAGAACATTGCTCAGCTACTTGGGGTAGGGGGTCAGACCCACCTCTAAAGGGATGTGATAGGAAGAATAATGAACCCCATACACCCATGATGTCCACATCCTAAAAATCTGGAACCTGTAAATATGTTAGCTTAAAGGAGAAAGAGGGACTTTGCAGAGGTGATTAAGATAAAGAATCACACAAAATATAATCACACGAGTCTTTAAAAGTAGAAAATTTTGCCCAGCTATAAACACTAATAAATGCTATAAAGAAGGTGAAAAAAAAGGTTATATGCTAGATTTACTGGGGAAGAGAGGAAAGCCTAATTCAGCTAGGACAGCCAAGAGAGACCAATGAAATACAGAGTGAGCAAAATGTTGAGAAAAAGAGCAGCCAGCCAGAGATCCAGGATGAAATGTTCCAAGCACATTTGAGCTTGGAACAACAACAGAGCTGCAGCAAAGTCTCAGATGAAGACAAGATCTGAGGCTTCTCAAGTCAGAAAGATTAACGTGGCCGTTGTGAATGGTGAGAATAAGGATAGAATTTTATTCTAAATAGACTGAGATAATGTTCTCCAGTTTACATTTAGAAATTTACATTCTGACTTGTGTATAGAAGATAGATTAGAACAGGGGAGGAGGTGCGAGGGGAGATGCAAGGAAAAGATATCAACTGGTTGCAAAGATCCAGGTAAGAACTGATGGCGGCTTGAGTTTTAGCAACAGAGATCATAAGAAGTGGCAGGATTGGGGATATTTCTTGGAGCTACAACCAACAGGATTGGCTGGGAGATTAAGTACAGATGATACAGGAAGGAGAAGAACCATGGATATCTTCTAGAATTTCAACCTGAGTAATCGAATGGATGGTGATGATGCCCTGGCTGGAGCATATCGGCAAACAAATATTTTGCTGATTCAGTTTTGGTCATATATGTTTTATGTGACCATTGCAGAAAAGTTTCAATCCAAAATTTCATTTTACATTATCCATTTTATGTTCCTTAATAAGCTTTATCTCTTGATTAATGGGTTCCCTTTGTAAACCGTTAACCAAACTAGCAATGCTAACACCACGCTAAACAATGGAAAACATCCCAGTGGCTATGAAGTCAGTTGACTACTACCTCAACAAAAGCCAAAAAGTCAAGCTGAAATACAAACCACGCTCAAGTTTCAGGAGGCCATGCTTCAACAAATGCCACTTAGGTGAATTACTGAACAATGTTCCGATAAAGATCCCATGGATTCCAAATGACCTGACCCTGTCCTGACTTGCTGGATGTTTGCTCACATCCTAAATCACATGGCAGGTAAAAGTTGCTGCCAATTGGTTTTGAGACATCCTTGAAGACAGGTACTATTAACTGTGCAAGTCTCTGGGTAATCAAGAGCATAGTTCACATTGTTTCCTTCTAAGTATTCCTTCTCCCTTCCCCCAACAGGATGAAATGCCCTTTTCTTATGCGATCCCATAACACCCTCATCAAAACATTTAATTCACTACCCATTTACTGTCTACTCTTAACATTTCTTTTTGTTGCTGTTATGTTCAGTTAGCCACGCATCATTAGGTTTTGATGTAGTGTTCAATGATTCTCTAGTTACGTATAACACCCAGTGCTCATCGCAACTCTTAACATTTCTATCCCCTTGGAAAAACTATCCTTGCAGTAAGGAACAATAACTCAAATAGTTTACTTGGAAAAACCCCTGAAACTAACCAAGTCAGTCCTTTTATTCTCCCTTCATGCAAATCAAATAATCTTCTGATGAAATGTGACTTCCCTTGAAGTTTTTCCTATTAGAAAATAATTCTCTGATCATGTTGATTTGAAATTGCAAGTTACATTTCACATTGTCTTTTTAATTCATATATCAATCACCGCAAGATGGATTCATTTTGAAAGAGTTATCCAGTCCAGTTTCTGATTTTGTAGGCAGTGAATACCCCTGCATAGTCCCTTTGGGAAGCAGCCAGTTGGCCTGTGCTGGTAACCACTTGACTCCATCACGTCTCATTCAATTTAAACTTCAGCCCTATGAATTGGCATTTCGTGGTTTGTTTCATTACTGATTTACTAATGGATTGTAAAATACTTTCTTGTTAATGGTTGTTTAAAAACAATCATAATTTTCCTTCAATTGTTTGTGTTTAAAAGATTCACTGCCTTAGCAATTTCATCACGCACTAAACCAAAAACGTGTACCGTGAAATAATTTTCAATTTTATTATAAGATTTAAGGATAAAAACTATTTTATGTATATCAGTTCCACTTACACAAAGCTCTTCTGGAAAACTAGCACAGCATAAAACGATTAATGCTTATAATACATGGACTGGATTTGTAATTGTACCTACTTTTCCATTGTAATATGCAAATTTATAATATTATAATATTACAAATACAATATTATATTTATAATAAAGTAGTGGGAGCCAAAAACTCATGTCTTCCATTGTCTGTGTTGCTTCACAAGCAGAGAGGTTAGTGCTTTTTAGACATCTCTCCTTTGATCATGTTTGTAGCCCAGAGAAGTGTGCCACATTGTAAAATGAATAAAACCAAAACCGAGGACTTCACTGCCCTCGTTCCATGCTGCCTTCTACCCATCCTAGTGCTCTCGCTCTCTCTCTCATACACACACACATGCACAGACACACGCACCCTTCCTGGTCATCTTTCCAAAAGTATTACAGGCACTGGGTATGTTTTTAAATTTGTGTGTGTATCCTTCTTGCACCCTAAATGTTTAACTGGATCAGGCTGTGATTACCAGAGCCAGAATTGTGATATTCCTGGTTGTCTCACAAAGCTAAGTGGAGTTGGCCATCATTTCTACTGGATCCTCATCTCTTAGTGCTCTTTTCCAGGAAGATAATATGTGGAATGGATGTGAAGCCAGAAAGATTCATCTAAAATGATAGCAGCGGTTCTTTTTCCTTTAAGGAGCTATTTAAAAGGGATTCTGGACAGAATTTTCTCAAGAACTTTCCAACACACTAAAGAACTTAAGTTTGCAGTTTCCAAAAATGTTTTCTTGAAGAAGTTCATTTCTCATGATCCGTTTTCTGCATCACACCTCACCTTCCAAGCTACTATTTTGAACGAGATGCTGGAAAGCTAACCAGCGATGCCTGAGAAGAGCGTGAGCTCCCTCTCGTGGGCCTTAGAAATCACTTCTGAAACTTGAAGCTCCAGCCGCTCAAGAAGTTGGTGAATTTCTGAAGTCCTGGTCTCTGAGAGAAGGCATGGTGTCTTGACCCATCCTCACCAATTCTTCGATCCCCATTTTGAGCTACACATAGCTGCTCTGGGGATCTCTCTCAACTACCTGAACTGCTATTATGCATTACAAAATTTAAATTTTCATAAAGGGCTTATTTATGTTGTTTCTTGAGATAGGTAATTGAGTTGTGACCAAAAAATGCCTACTGTTTGCTTAAGTAAGTTTACATTTTACAAAGTACAGTCACATAACATGATTTCGTGTGAACCGCGTCATAACTGAAAATAACGGTATTAAAATTCTTGGTTTCAGGTGTGGAGTCTGCGCAGGACAAACGTGAACCAGCATCTTCTGGCACCAAATCTAACATTCCTTCCATCCCGCTCAACCCTGGCCCTTCCACCTTTACAATCTTGCAGTTCCTTCTCCCAAGGGGATTCTTCCTCAAGCTTCAAAGTCTCAGATCACTGTCTCCGTGCTTCCTTCTTCAAAACTTTCAGACTAAATGTATAATTGCAAAATTAAAACAAATCATCTGGCTTGGAAGCCAGATGTTTCAGACCCAAAAAACGTGCATCAGTTAACACAAATACCTTTCTCCACAGCGACAATATATTTAACAAGAATGTAAGATAACTGTGGTTATCTTAACTGTGGTAGGCATGGGATTGCATGTGGGGACAAAGTGTTTGAAAACAGAGTCTCTTGAAAATTTGGAATGTATCCACTCCTGTATCCTTTTCATGACTTGTGACGCAGACACAAGTCAAAATTTGAGGGAAACTATGTCAAAATCTCATTTATCCAAACCAGGTCAATGACTGAATCTTAATCAAATGATAAATGATACCTGTTACACACCAGGAAATGCATTACAGGCTCATTACAAAGAGATAAGTGACATTTTACTTATCCCCTTGTTTACCCAGTCTAGTTCATATCCACTTACAACCAGAAACCAGTATGGAGTCCGAAAACCAACTCTTCCATTTACTGACTGTGTCCTTGGGTGAGATACTTATCCTCTTTGAGACTTGGTTTCCTCACATGTAAAATTAAGGTGACAATACAGCTTACCGCATTAGGGTTGTAGGAAGGATTAAATGATTCAATTCATGGAAAGTACTTCGTATCTGGCACAGCTTAAGTAGTCCATAAATATAATTCTTATTAGTACTGTTAAAAATTTTTTTTAATATATTTTTTTAAGATTTTATTTATCTATTTGACAGAGATAGAGACAGCCAGCGAGAGAGGGAACACAAGCAGGGAGAGTGGGAGAGGAAGAAGCAGGCTCATAGCTGAGGAGCCTGATGTGGGGCTCGATCCCATAACGCCGGGATCACGCCCTGAGCCGAAGGCAGACGCTTAACCGCTGTGCCACCCAGGCGCCCCAGTACTGTTAAAATTTTTAATCTACGAGCTGTATAAGTGCTTCATTTCTTGCTGCTTTTGTTCCATTCCTGGTATCCAAACACCTTGCCCAGTTTTTTGGGTTTTTTTAAGATTTACTTATTAATTTGAGACAGAGCGCACAAGCAGGAGGGGCAGGGGGAGAGGGAGAGAAAATCTCAAGCGGACTCCGCACTGAGCGCGGAGCCCCACACAGGGCTCGATCTCATGACCCTGAGATCACGACCTGAGCCGAAACCAAGAGTCAGTCGCTTCACTGACCACACCCCCCAGGCGCCCCACATCTTGCTTAGTTTTGACCTCTTTCTGCTCACATACAGTTGCCCTGGTCTCTTACACTTTGTTCTTGATCTTTGTTACCTTTTATCATCTGCTCTGGCCCTCAGTAGTGATGATGGATGGTGCCCAGCTGAGCCTTCCTGCTAAGCTGACTTCCATTGCCCTGATCACTGGCCTGGCCCCACCTTCCCTGGTTCAGCTGCAACTCGGAATCCTGACTACATGTGCACCACCGTATGTGGCTTCTCCTGGGTTCTATGGAAAATCAGGACAAGGATGTGTTCGCTGACTCTTGAATTCGAAGTCTGTTTGATTAACAACCCTTTTCCATACTTCTCAGACATCAGCCATCCAATGTATAAGTCAGATCAACAGAAACCCAACAACAAAAGGCGTCATTTGGTCATTCATTTTTTCATCCATTCAATTTTTTTTAATCTATTTAGGTACAATGGAAGATGAAAGAGACCACTGCAACCAGAGATATTTCTGCATCTGGCCACGTTTATTGCAACCTTTATTCACAAAAGCCAAGGGGTGGAAGCAACCAAATGTCCATTGACGAATGAATAAAGAAAATGTGATACGTACATAGGATGGAATACTATTGGGCCTTAAAAAAGACAGAAATCCTGTCATACACGACAATATGGATGAGCCTGGAGGACTTTAGGCTAAGTGAAACACGCCAGTAACGAAAAGACAAACACTGTATGACTCCACTAATACACGGAATCTAAAGTCAAATTCATAGAAACAGAAAGGAGAACAGTGGTTTCCAAGGGCTGGTGGGGAGAGGGAAAAGAGGAATTGTTGTTCAATGGGTCGAGACTTTTCCAGGTGAACAAGTTCTGGAGATCTGTTAGACAATAATGCGAATACACTTAACATGACTAAACTGTTTTAAAGTTCTTAACCATTTAAACATGATGCAGTTGGTAAATTTGATGTTTCATGTTTTAATATTTTTTAAGAAAGGGCTGCTTTATCTTCTTCCACATTCCGTATGTGTGTGCATGTGTGTGTTTTTTTCTGAGAGAAGTGAGTAAATCACAGTGTCCAATCGCCACAACTATGCCAAGCAAAGCAGCCTGTCATGACAACTTCAGTGTGGGTGATGAAGAGGCAGGAAATCCACTCATGGAGGTATTCCAGCTGGAAGAAATGAAGGACAGTCATCTCTTTCTCTCTCCTTAGAGAAGAACTTACAGGTACCCAGAGTAGACCAAAGATAGAGCCCCTGGTGCCAACGAACGAGGATTCTATATATGTATTATTATATATATGCAATTGCAGCCCTCGGTACTTATGATAACATGTGAAACTGCTTTGTAAACAATAAAGAGTATTCCTATCCTGTAATATATTCTCCATCAGGTCCAAGCTACATTCTGTTCCGTATGCCCAATAGAAAGCTTTAGGCACCCATCACCCAAAATCCTCTCTCTCTGTCTCTCTTTGTCTCTCTCATCCTTTCTCTCTCTCTTTGTCTCTGTCCCTGTCTCCATCTTTCACAAACACACACACACACACACACACACACACACACACTCCTATCCTAAAGTTTAACATCTCAGGAATCTTGGGGAAAATAAAAAGTCTACTTTACCTTTGTGATTACATTGCTGATAACTTTATAACTTTGGGACAGTTAATCCCAATAATGGCTTGGCCCATTTTTGTTGATGTTCTTGCTATCCGTGCTAACGCCAGACATGCTTATATTCATTTTCTAAAATGAGACACATCCAATTTGCTGAACTTCTGTGTTTCTTCTTGAGTCAAGACAGCAGGCAAGAATGTAAGTCATTATCAGTGTATATCACAAGTGGGAATCTTTGGAAATGCAAAAGTCATTTTGTAAAGTTCTATTAGTTGAATTTTTCTGTCTTTGTAAAGCCTCAACTGTAAATACTGATATTTTCTTACTCTCTTGGAGACAAATTCCATTTTAAATCAATAACCTCATAGCACATGGCAGCTTCATAAATTCTTTCAGCTAAGTAGCAGGGACTCTGCAAAACACTTTATATATTACCTTTTTCATTCCTCACAGTAAGCCCATGAAAAAGGTATTATCATTAACAACCCTAATTTATGAATGATAAAATTAAGATTTAAAGAGATTACATAACTTGCCCAAAGTTACATAGTCAGTAGAAGAGCAAAGATTTTTAACTCATCTGACCACACACTCTTATGCTTAGTCACTGCAGTACCACTTATAAACCCAATACCCAAAGCCTTGTAGGAAACCCCAGATTAACCCGTTATTCATTCTACCAGAACAACACTATAACCTGCTAGGTGTATTTTAAAATGTCCCAATGCACTCATTCATTTGTTCATTCACTCATTCGTTCCTTTATTCATTCAATAAGCATTGTTCCAGGTGTTAGGTATTATGTACACACCAAGTCCCTACTCTCGTGGAACTTATGGTCTAGTCCTTATTCAAGGGGGCTTCATATCTGTACCCTTGAAAAGACTTCCCATGGAGAAAGACAGAGTGCTCTCTCCTTCACAGAGAAAGAACCAGGGCAAGACAGAGAGTCCACATGTTGTGCAGTAGAAAAAAAGCAATCACTCCTGAGAAGAATAACATTTCCTGTATTTCTATTTGGTCAAGGTTTACAGACCCAACCTACCGAAGTTACATGAATTTTCATGAATATTCTTAAATACATCCTCTGTTATAAAGTTAGTCATGTATGTGTCTATGCAGTTGTGTCCAAACTTTCCCTTTAAAAAACACATACTCATTCTTCAAATACCTTCTGCAGCTGTGATTAAAATCTTAAAGATCATCATCTTAGGAGAATGGCTGGGATTCTTTTCTCCTAAGGGCATTACTTTTTGTTTGCCGATCATGAGCTCAAAGATGTTCCATATCCAGCAAATGGGCCTTCACAAAACATGGGGCAATTAGAAACGAAGCCAATATCATGACAAATGGAGATTTATTTCTCATCATAACTAATTTTTTTAAAAATTATAGTCTCCAAGGGGCAAAGTCAGACATCACCCAGAAGCTCACAAATCTTAAGACTTCAATATTTCCAACTGGGCAACTTCTGTGCCCCATTAAATGTGCAGACTCAAAAATCCTGGATTTACCCTTGTTTTATTTAATAAGGGTTGATTAGCTTTGCAATTAAGCCATATAGTTCGTAGGCTTTGCTCTGAAAGAGTCCCCATCTACTTACTGCCACTTAAAAAGTCTTACTTTCAGTATAATAGCCTTTTCGAGTAGTTTCAATTGGAAAGAACAGACAATATCTCACAGAACCATTTAACACAGACTCAGCCTACGAGTGCACCGAGGAACAAGCAACCCTCTCAGTTTGCAGTTAATGAATCAAAGTTTAAGACGACAAATTGGCTCGCTGAGGCAAAATAGTTAATTAACTTTTAGTCAGAAATATTCATCCTGCTCTCCTGGCATAAACAAGTCTCATAAACTCTGTTTACTTACTCAAGTGTTTTTCTCCTCTTGCACATCCCTAGGCATCATTCAGAGCTCATAATATATCATGTCAGAGTAGCTCCATAATTTTAATCCAATTTTTTTTATGTTTTCAGCCTCCAAGACCAAAAAAAAAAAAAAAAAAACCACAACCTCTTCATCATTAATTTAGGTTCTGTAAACACTGGAGTACAAACTGTAAAGAAAAAAAGAAAGAAAGAAAAGAAAAAGAAAAACCTCCAACATGAAACTCTCTAGCCTCCATCACTTTGGATGCTAATTGAATCAGACTTTGTGTTTCTTAAAGTAAACACATTAATTCCAAATGTTGGGTTAGCTCGGCTGCTTCGCCTGTCAGGGGAGGCCAGAGACCGATGTTGTAACAGTAGCTGGCGTGCGCCATTAGCAGAGAGGTTTAATGGCAGCCACTCCAGACCCTCTTGCCTCTGGTACTTTACAGATGCAACATTTCCTTAAAACAACATTTTAAATATTAGCTAATAAGAGAACTATGTCAGCAGCTTTGATGGATTTCTACCTGAACAGCCATGGCATTATATATACTCCCTGCCCACTCTGCCCAAGTCACCTTGTGCTCATTTTTTCCCCAATTATTATGTTTCTTCTGGAGAAAACACACATACTTTCACTAAGGACAGCATCTATTTGTTACCTTCTGTCACTGGCCTCTGTTTGCGAAAGGAAGCCTGTCTGCTACGTGAATGCCTGTATTTAGCAGTTAGGGACACTGACGCGGCCTACATTTTGTTCTTTCCCGTGTGGCACAAAGTTTACTTTTTTCCCAGCTCTGTGCCAGGCTTCCTCAACCTCAAGTCATCATCATTTTATGAGATGATTTTTCCAAAAGCAAATTACAGGTTCATGAATTAAGTAAGTGTTGGACCAGAAACGGTGCTTATTTTTGGAAGTGACTCATTTGTGTGTGGATGAAAAGTCAGGTTAATGCCTTTCGACACACACTGAGGGACAGACGTCGTGTACTAGAGAAGGCAAGCCTCAACTAAAAAATGGTTTTCCAAAAGTTTATTTGGACATTGATATATGTCCCCTAAGTAAGTTAAACATAATTTATGCGAGTATTTAACTTCTGTAAGTTAACCCTCTTTTCCCGTGAAACCAACTCTAACCAAGATTGATATTGTTTCATTCCACAAACCTGTATTGGACTCGTACGAAGCATCAGGTGAGGTTCTAAGAGCCAGGTGTGTTACGATGAGGAAGACAGAGTGCTGTCCTCAAGAATTTACAAGATAACAAGACAGAATTTACTTTTATGGGAAATCCATTCAAAGCTTTTCTTTGGAAGTCTGAACACATATCATCCTTCACTCTGCTGATGGACTCCTCATATCCCTCCACCTGCCACCTGGAACAGACACTGTCCTACCTATAATTCCAATGCAGGGTGATAAATGCATAGGGCATTAGTGAAGCAAAAGGGGTAGTCATCCACGATGCGGAAGGGTAATGGGAGTACGAACGACTATGAAGTTTTCCTAAAGGAAATGATAGCTCAGTTGAGTTAGGAAGGATGGAGAGAATTTATTAAACCAGTGGTCCTCAAAAAGTGTGGGCTTCAGACCAGTAGCGTCAACATGACCCTGGAACTTGCTAGAAATATAAATTATTGGGCTCCACACTGAAGTGACTGGCTCAGCATCCCTGAGGATGGGAGTCAGTAATCTGAGTTTCAACAAGCCCTCAAGATGATTCTGACGCATAGTAAGGTTTGAAATCCACTGTACTGAGGCAAGTTTTCAGGCCGTAGAGCAGGAGGAGGGGCCGATGATTTTTCAGGGAGTGAATTATGTGAGCAAACACTGAGAACGGTTGCAGTAGATCTCCCGGCTGCTTTGAGGATTTGCTGTTAGCAGCTCACAGCTGCCCTCTTCTTAAGAATGGTTCCAGCCTAAGGGAGGTGACTTATGACTTACCTGGGGATGTCTGGGAGACTATGCCCTTTCCCAAAGGGGCCAATAGCCAGGGACAGACTGGTATGATGTTATAAAAGGCCAGTCCGCTTACCTCAAAACACAAGAACTGTAGTATAATTTGTGCTCCAGAGCTCCCTGTTGGATCAGCTGAACTCACCTGTTTGCCTGGCACATTTCTCAGTCCTACCCTGCTTCCTTCACTCTCTCTCTCAGGTTTCTCCTGAGAGCACTCCGCCAGTAAATCTCTGCCACAGAATCTGCCTATCGGGCTGTTTCCAGGGAACCCAACCCAGCACAGGGGCACCCAGTCTAAGAATGGGTGGGGAACTGCAGGAGGTCTGCTTTGATGGAGCATAAGGTGTAAGTCAGAGAGCGGTGAAGAGGGAGCTGGAGGGGTGGTGGGGGCAGGTCTATGAGGTATTTTGGGCAACGATCCATAAAGGCATCAGAATCCACACGCACACATACACAGATTGAAACTCAATACACATAAAGTCTTGACACGGGTGAAGGGGAGGAGAAATCACTCAGAATACCACTTTGGACTGCAATGAAAGTATCATCCCTACTTTAAATAAATGATCATTTACATCCCCCCTCTCATCCAGGCATGAGATACAAGGAGACTTCTAGATCCAAGCCACAGAGGTCAGGCACTGTGTGATCACTTGTAGAAAGGGAGTTTCTTAGAGATCTCGAAGGGAAAGAAGGACTAGCAAAATGAAGAACTAGGGGTAACCCTCTCAGTGAGGGGAAATTGTAAAGAAATAGGCACTGGGGTGAGGAGAAATGCTAAAGACCAAAGGAATGAGACTCAACAAGGGCCAGTTGTGGCTTCACTTTTTCCTTCTCTGCCTTCTTCGGCCTCTCTTTTCCTTGGCTCGGGGGCTCCCTTCGTGCAAACTACTTGGGCCACATTTCCAGTCCAGGGGAATTCAATGGTCATATGCATTCTTTTCTTCTTCTAAGAGTTACTGCTTTCCTTTCCAACCCATCAATGACTGCTTCGAACCAAAATCTCTTTCCAATTTGCTCCAGCACAGTATGGGCGTCCAGCCAACACTCCAAGCTTCTCCCCTTCCCCTGTCACTCAAGTAAGCACACATAAGCCCTAGAGCATGCTCTAAGGGTTGTTTTTTCCTGGTAGCACAACAGAAAAACAGATCATGGAGATGAGCTAGATTATTGTTCTGACATTTTGTTTGTGTGCCTTCCCCAGCACCCATTCCCTCTTCTTCTCGCAACAATCCTCAGTTTCTTGTATGGGTCCTCACTGCCTCCAGTCACAATTCCTTGACTGGAAAGGGTCTCCCTCACTAGTCTTACCAAAGAAGGGGTCTCTTTCCCATTGAACTTTACCCTGAAAACATGAATGGAGCTTTGACGGCTACCAATTGTGCTGCCACAGAGAGGATGGGCTTCCAGAGACTATAGAAGGGCTCTGAGAATAACGGTAGGACTGCAGGTGGAGTAAAACATTTCTTGATCCCTGAATTTAGCAGTGTCTGAGACCAAGTCTACCCTGGACTTTTCAGTATTGTGAAATACCAAACCCCCCCCCTTTTTTTTTTTTTTGCTTTAAACTACTGTGAAAGTTTTCCTATCCCTTTCAACAGAAAGCCCTAATTGATATGATGCCTTATTTTTTCGGAAAGCAAATATGACTGAATCTAATCTTTCTCCAGGCCTCACTCTTTTGCTGAAGAAGCCTTTAAATGTGCTCATCTTTCTTCTTTCATTTACACACAGCATCCCAAAAACACATTACAAGGAAAATTAGTTTGGACTGTGTGCTGTATAAAACATAAAAGGAAAAAGATGCTCTGTGGTCACATAAATGAGGAAATTACTTCCTCTCACAAAGTTCAATTGGTTTCTTTACTGCAGGACCTCTCAGAGTCTTTAACACACGGCGTGTGCGCTAAATCTCCAGGAGAGAGTCACCGTGTGCCTGATTCCACCAGTAGGTTTGGTTGTGGAAATCTTGTTTTCATTGAGTAATTAATTATAGGGCAAGATTACATGGAATACATTTCAGAAAGTGGGGATCCAGCTGGAATTTCCAACTCTATTCTAAACTGCTTTGCATTCAGGGGACTTTGTTTCTCCCGCCTGGGCCTTTGGATAATTCTATCCGGTGAGTCCCAGGAGGGCCCCACATGAGAATGAGTCAGGAGGACAAGGTGGGGGAAGAAGAGGTATAGATAAGTGCACTTTCCACCATCCAACATGAAACAAGTCTCATCACCTTTGGACAGGCTGTAGGCCTTCAATGTAATATGGTCACATTTCATCTTCATGGCTTCATGTTCTGTCCACTTGGGGAACTTAAGATGAGGATATAAAAATACACGAAACCTTCTGAAACCCGTTAACTTAATTTTTAAAAAAAGAAGAAGAAACAAACAAACTCTACCCAGCATATGAAAACTACGACACCAGTTAATTTTCTGGAATACATGTGAGCAGAACAGATTCAGAAAGTCACTTATAAGGTTTTGGCTGTAGTTCCTGAAATGTTTTTGATGAGCTTTTAATGTTTTAAAAGTCTGACAGCTGCTTCTGAAAATTAAATGCTGTTTGTCAGCAAGCTACAGTTAACTCTTTTCAATAAACAGGTAATTTGTTTCTTTAGAAAACAGTTGAAAGCATTCACTGACAGTTGAGTAAAAGGAAAAGCTGGGTCATTGAGGGGAGGGGCTCGAATCTGGTGCACCATTGAATCTCAAGCCCCCTGAAGGTAAGAGAGGGATGGGACACAGGGCAGACCGCTTTGGTGTCTCTAGGGAAAGGGATCAAATTGCAAATGATTCTTTTTTTAGCACCTGACTTAGTGAAAAGAGGTCACAGTATAAAAATCTGATTCCTCAGTGTGGCCTTTTGCATTTGCTTTCCAGAAACTTCATCTAGGACCTCTCTCTGAACCTCCCACTTCCATGAATTTAGGAATGTGCTTATCGTGGATAATATGAAATTCAGACGTTTTCTTCCAAGAGCTTCTTGGTCAAGACAATGTCTTCTCTAAGAGTCCCCTGAGGCAGCCGGCAGTTTGCCAGACCAGATCAGAGATGGTTCTATTTTTCTCCAGCCTTTGGTACTCCCAATTGTCTGTCTGCCCACTCCACAATTTAGACACACAAACACACACATACAAATTCTGGCCAGGAAAACAGAAACCACTGTGACATTTCAAAATACGAAGGTTTTAGTACAGGGAAGTAGTTATAACAGGTGACGGACCACTGACAGATGGAAAAGGGAGCTCTGAGGTAGGCCAGAGTGGAAGCAGCTAGCACTCAAAGGCTGGGGTTCGAGCCCCTGTGAGCTTGGGCCAGGACCCTAAGGAGGTGGTGCTCAGGGCTCCGAGGTGGGGACACACCCCTGGCCATGGCTGGTGCCTCTGAGTGGGTATGAAGATCCCAATTCTTTGAGCTCTGGAAGAATTCAAGATGGTAACTAACTTTCACTGCAGGAACAAGTAAAAAGGGGAGAGATGTCTCTTCTTTTCTCCTCCCACTTTCCATCCTCTCTCTAGTGCCCTTATTGGCACATCCTAAAAGATAACCCTCTTGGCAAAGGAGCCTTGAAAATGGAGTTTGCAGAGTCGCACAGCCTCGCAGAGGACATGTGGGAGAGCTGACTTGGAGCTGAGAGGAAATAGGTAAATAGCCCTATGTCAAATCTCCTCTCTCCTCCAGGGCAAGCTCCAGGCTCTCTTGGTCCAAATACGACCAAAAGGATAGAAGTAAATATCATGACAGCCTTCCCTAAGCACCGAGCATTACGTGCCCTGTCCTGGGGCACAAGGTTGGTATCCTAGTCAAGACAAATTCTCCCTCAGGACAAGGTGATTGACTTTGGACAGGTGGCATAAACTCACTGACATTAATTTCCTTTTCTGGGATAATCATGTCTACTTTGGAAAGTAGGATTAAATACACAAACGGATCATCTGAATAAAGGCCTAGCACCGTCCCTGTCCCATGATAGATGCACAGTAAATATTAGTCGACTTCCTTCTTTTCCTCCTATTCCTCATCCTTCTTTGTGGAATGACACACTTCGTACCTAGTTACTGGAATTTTAGGCATCGGTAAAATACCCGTGAGATCATTGGCAGAAAAAATGTATCTTTTTAGCTGTAGAGGCTTTTCTAGCCCAGTTGGTCACATTCTCAAAAGTTCCAAGGAAGAGATACACAAATTGTTCACAAGGATGAATTCATTGTAAGGATACAGGGGAAATAGAAAGGGAGGTCTTAGGAGAACAATTTCTTGCTCAAGAACATGTGGCAGACTTCTTAAGGCATGGGGGACAAGAAATTTTGCTTGGGACAAGAAATTCTGCTTGAGTGACCTACCTTTTCTTTGCATAAATGGCATTTGTATGTCTCCAAAATTATGAATTTGAATAGATCTTTTTGTCCTACCAGGTACGAAGCATTGCTATCGAGCAGAATTCACACCAAGTCATCTCAAAGATTACTGGCTTCTTAAACCCAGCCCACAAGTGCTTGATTCCAGCTCACATACCTCCCCCCATGCAATCACTGTGCTAGGGCAGCAAGGATCAGACTGGTCTGGGAAAGGCCCTTTCCTTCACCCATCACCTCCAAGCAAAGGCTACATAGGTATTTTCTCACACACTAGACATCACTGACTCCTTCCTTCTATCCTGATATACGAAAACATTTTCTACTCCTCCCTTTTAATGACCATGTCCCAGAGTTATTTGCCATTGAACCAGGGCTTCACGAAGCATTCTGAGCAGTGGTGCACCAAGAGTCCCCCAAGGTAAAGGATTTCTAGAATAGAAGATACTTCATCACAGGGATCTCAGAAGTAGGCAAGACAGGGGAGGGGAAAACAAATGCCTGGGTTTCTACATGGGAAGATTAATAATTGCGAATGTGATGTTATTAACAGAGGCAGGGAAAACAGTGATAGGACTTGCTTGTGATGAATTTGTTGTAAAAAAATTGAAGTTTGTCAAACGTCTAAATAGATGTTTCAGTATGATAACAGAGAGAATAGCTTTAAATCAGAGAATGAATGAGGGATTTTTTTTTTTTTTTTACTTTGCTCTTAGTGTAATGATTCCTAAACTTTTTGGTATCATGGATCACTTTGAGCATCCAATGACAGCTATATACACTCAGGAAAGAAGAAAAGTGTTCCAACTGTATACACAGCTAAAATCATGTACACAATTTCAGAAGATTTTCAGAGCTGCCAGGTCAAGTTCTACCAGCCCAGTCCATCTACTGAAAAAACACACAAAACAGACGTCCGAGCCCTGGATGTGTGGTGCTTTAGCACTTAGTATTTCCTCCCCTTGAACTTCAACTTCCTCACCCCAAACAAGCTAAAATTCTGTGTGTGTCAAAGACAATATCCCCCCCTTATCTGCGGTTTCAGCTATCCTCGGTCAACCACCGTCCAGAAGCAGCTGATCCGCCTTCTGACATATCATTGGTAGTAGCTCAAAACCACCTCTCAGGGGCGCCTGGGTGGCTCAGTCGGTTAAGCATCTCCCTTTGACTCAGCATGATCCCAGAGTCCTGGGATCGAGGCCCGCATCAGGATCCCTGCTCAGCAAGGAGATGGCTTCTCCCTCTGCCCCTCCCCACCATTTGTGCGTGCGCTCTCTCTTTTTCTCTCTCTGTCAAATAAATAAATAAAATCTTTGAAGAAAAAAAAAAGCTACCTCACGATGCCTGCCTCACTCATCTCACCTCATCTCATCCCCTAGGCATTTTATTACCTCACATAATCACAAGAAGAAAGATGAGTACAGTACAGGATATTTTGAGAGAAAGAGACCACATTCATGAAAATTTTATTACAATATATTGTTATAATGGTTTCATTTTATTAGTAGTTATTGTTGTTAATCTCTCACCGTGCCTAATTTGTAAGTTAAACTTTATCGCGAGTATGCATGTATAGAAAAAACTTAGTCTGTGTAGGGTTCAGTATTATCCCGTCTCAAGCATCCACTGGGGATCTTGGAACATATCCCCTGTGGATAAGGGGGGACTACTGTAGTTTTTTGCCTACCAACGCTTTTGAGACATAATGAAATACAAAGCAGGGCAATTCAATGATAAGAGTTTCTAACCACTGCCAGCAAGAAAACGACCCAAGATGTTCATTTTCTCAATTACTGTAATGCTCATTTTCTTGTTGGATGGGCGAGTGTTCCTGAGCAAACCTCGGGGCTAATTGTGTATATCCCAGCATATACAGCGTGCCCCAAGCCCAGAGGCAGCAGCTAGCAATTATATTTCACTGATTAATGTGCAATCGTAAATTTACAGGCTTCATGGTCCAAAGAGGCTCCCTGCTATGTGAGATAATGAATAGGAAATTTTCAGAATAATTGGCCAAGTCAGACCTCGCAAGTCTACCTGGGAGTTGAAAGTCATGAAAGAAACAAAAAAATGCCCGTCCTTCAACAGAATTAGAGATTGAAAAATGGGGTGTGGAGAAGGAACAGCATAGTCAAAATATTCCTTCTACCATTTTTGTTTCATTTAGCTCACTGGCCATAGTGTCTGTGTTGAATACCACGGCACACTTCTCAGAACCCCCGTCAGAGTACCAGGACTCATTCCTATTATCCTGCCATTTGAAATACTGCTATCTTCCCAATCAATCCTCTCCCCAAGTCAAGTTATCCGCCCTGGGATAAGGGAAGGGGGCAGCCCATGTTAATCACTGGTCAGTGCCAGATTTAAAAGGCCCCTCTAAGAACAAGACAGGAATTGGAAGGGCCAACCCATCTTGAAAACTCCCTAAGGGATGGCCTGAAGCCTTGGTTGAGTCTGCAGTGCAGACCAGCTTCTCCCTCTGCCCATCCTTAGTTCTTTCCCCGAGGAAACTCTCTAGTCAACTTCCTAGACACCAATTGCTATGTGAATCCACTTCCCAGAGAACCCAACATGCAGCAGTGTCAACTCATACATCAGTGTCAGGATTACCACAAAGAAATGTTCTTGACACAAGCAATAGTCAGTCTAACAAATATTTCGGGTGTGCCCCCTGGGTGCTAGGCAAGTCTGAAACTATACCAAAATAAGTTTTTCCTTGACATTTTCCCTTGAGAATTTTTAAAATTACTGTTTGCTTATTTGTGTTTTTTTGGTCTTGTGAATCAAATATACGGACACTGAATTCTAAGTGATTCTTTGAGTAAATTGACCGTCTTTGGCATTCTCTCACAGTCTAAACTAAAAAAATAACACAGACTTTTAAAACATGCCCCCAACGGGGGCACCTGGTTGGTTCAGTCAGTGGAGTATGTGCCTCTTGATCCAAGGCCCACATTGGGCATAGAGATTATTTTTAAAAAGTAAGTAAAAATAAACAAAAATTTTAAATGTCCCCAAAAGAAACTGTTTATGATAAAAATCAATAACATTTCTGTGTTCCATTTGAAGTACGTAGTTACATGCACAGATTAACTCTACCTTCAAATAGATCAGAGGAAGCATGAAAGGATTTTATAAGCCACCTATGAAGGTAATATTTGATATAAACAACATTATATTTTGTCAATACAATAAAGGACACCACTATCTCTCATAACGATAAAGACCAAGAGTGGTGAACTGCATGGATCGTTTATGGTAAAGGATGGGCCACTTTTAAGTGTTATATAAATATAGTTCCAAATTATACAGATGGATCCCACCTTAAGCAAATCTGATATATGAAAACCCAGATTACTCTAGATGGCAGTGGTTTTAAAAAGAATATGCTACAGGATTTTTAAAAATATTTCATTAAAAATATGTCCCAAATTTTAAAACACATTTTATTTAACTTTTTATCAGCATAATTTATAGATCTCTGTTTTCATTCTTTATATTTCCTTTTTTGACCCTATCTTCTGTGCACATTATAAATTGTATTCCTGTCTTCTTTTTTTGGCCTGTGGTATTATGATCTATAATAAGAAATATATATATTTGGTCTCCATCCCCTTTTCTGACACAGAGCTCCTAAAACTCTGAGAATTTTCTTTTCTTTTTTTAAAGATTTATTTATTTTAGAGAGAGAGAGAGCATGCACACATGAGTGGGGAGGAGGGGCAGAGGGAGAGGGAGAGAGAGAAACCTCAAGTCGACTCCTTGCTGAGTGCAGAGCCTGATGTGGGGCTCGATCCCACAACCCTGAGATCATGACCTGAGCCAAAAATCAAGAGTCGGACATTCAACTGACAGAGCCACTCAGGCACCCCCAAAAACCCTGGGAATTTTCTAAGTGATGAAAGCAATAGGATTTTGTTATGTAATGAGGTGACTTTTGGACCCCAAATAAGGATGGGGGCTGCTTGCCAGGAGAAGCAATCGTGTGATTAGAGGGTTGGAACTTTTAGTCCCACCTCCTGACCAATGGAGAAGGAGTTGGAGGTTTAATCAACTGCCAGTGGCCAGTGAGTTCATCAATCATGTCTATGTAATGAAGCTTTCATAAAAACCCTAAAGAATGGGTGTTGCAGAGCTCCCAGGTTGGTGGACACACGGAGATTTGGGGAGAATGGTGTGTGTGGAGAGGGTGTGGGCGCTCTGAGCCCTTCCCACACCCCTAGCCCTATGCATCTCTTCCTTCTGGCTGTTCTTGAATTACCTCCTTTTGTAAGAAAGTGGTACTCTAGTAGATAAAATGTTTCTCTGAGTTCTGTGAGCTGCTCTAGCCAATTAATTAAACCCAAGGAGGAGGTCATGGGAACCTCTCTCCCTCCCAAATAAATAAAATCTTTTTAAAAAATAAAATAAAATAAACGTTTTAACTCTCTATTTATAAATAATGCCCTGATACAGAACAGCTCACTATCCCTGTTGAAAATGGCCTAAAATAAAGGAAACTGCTTTCAGATTAAGAATATCTACGTGAGTCTGCTCTATCCAAATATATAATGTGCCTTTTACATTTTGGTTCTGGGGGAGGAAAAAAGGCCTCATGAGAAGAGGCAACAGCTTTGCTAAGTACTCAAGTATTTTGTAATATAAGGATCTAGCAAGTGTAATAGGCCTTAAATAATCTTTCTAGAAGAAACTCTGTACTGTGTTTAGTAAATAATTTTGACTACTGGGATCATTTGCTTTAAAGCTGAATTTGCTGAAAAGCCTTGGGCACAGTTTTAACAGTGTCCCAAAGCACTGTAATTGGGCCACTAGTGCTTAATGATACAGAAGAAGGGTACAGCTCTAACCTACATAAAATTGGGGGAAGGTAGCCCTGGAGCTGTTAAGGCCAGGGAAGCATGCATTTCCTGCTGTCAGCATTCCAAGTTTTCTGTTGTTTTTAACATATAGCAACAAAAATATATTTAATCTAAAGGCAATCAGTCAACATTTAGAAGCAAGGTGTACAAATGGGGAGAGGCCTTGATTTTCCAGGTCATGGAGAAGTCCAGCTGAGTGCCTGGCACATTTATGCATCTGGGAGCTGCCGTCTCCTTCTTGCTAGCCATGTTTCATGGGCGACAACTAGGATTAACTAAGTTTTATAGTTTTACAGTTCTATGGTTTTAATACTTTTCTCCTTTACAGAGGCAAGGATTTCTGTAAAATTTAGGAACTTTGGGAACTGGTTTCTTGATTCAAATTTTACTGCCACAAGACCTCTGTTGTGACATTTTGAAATATTCAACGAAACTCGCACTCACCCAGCGTCCTGCACTCGGTGAAGTACTAGAAACATAGAAAGGACACTGTGTATGAGCAAGAGGCATTCTCTCCAGTGTTCTTGGCGATGGGTTTTTATTATAACTACAACCCGTTATACAACTAACTCACACAAAATTAAGGCTGTTCTTTTGTAAGGCTGATGTGAAATGACCTTTCATGGATGAATTGTGCTTCTGAAAACCCACATCAAACAGAAGCAGTAATTCATATAGAGATCATAAAAAACAAAAGAACTACTTTCTTTATGAGATGAACTGATTTGGAAGTAGAATTCAGACTAGTTCTGGCTTAAAATCCACCCAAGGGATAGATGGTTAACTACTAACAAGACTGAAATATGACCAGGAAGGGCCCCAAGTTGATATTAAATCACAACGACAAATACTGTTAAATAGTTAACTGCTTAAAATAATCATTCAATTTACCAGCATAAGTATCAAGAAACAAAACAAATTTTTTTAAAGATTTTATTTATTTATTTATTTATTTATTTATTTATTTATTTATTTGACAGAGACAGAGAGAGAGACAGCCAGTGAGAGAGGGAACACAAGCAGGGGGAGTGGGAGAAGAAGAAGCAGGCTCCCAGCGTAGGAGCCTGATGTGGGACTCGATTAAAGA
The DNA here is from genome assembly GCF_002007445.2 of Ailuropoda melanoleuca. Taxonomy (NCBI): domain Eukaryota; kingdom Metazoa; phylum Chordata; class Mammalia; order Carnivora; family Ursidae; genus Ailuropoda; species Ailuropoda melanoleuca. Next base: position 14,724,847 of record NC_048224.1, on the reverse strand, counting down.
ACACCGGGATCACGCCCTGAGCTGAAGGCAGACGCTTAACGACTGAGCCACCCAGGCACCCCACAAAACAAATTTTTTAAGCACATTTGAGAACTTAGGCAACCAAATCAAAGCCAAGAGCATAGGGGAATCTAAGCTTTCATTTACTATCTATAAGCCTCAACAATTTATAAGCCTCGGTCCCTCACCTAGGAGTTTGACATACAAATGCTTGCCCTTTACTCAAAATACAGATCATATGTTATGAGATTAATTTTTTAAGGTGGAATAACAGTATTGAGATTAAAAGAGTTCTTAACTTTAAAGACACAAATATTTATGGATAAAAACACATGATTTAAATGGGTTTGTTTTTACAATACTATAGGAAAGGGGAGCCTAGGTGGCTCAGTTGGTTAAGCAACTGCCTTTGACTCAGGTCATGATCCCAAGGGTCCTGGGATCGAGCCCCACATCGGGCTCCCTGCTCAGTGGGGAGACGGCTTCTCCCTCTTCCTCTGCTGCTCCCCTTCTTGTGCCTGCTTGCTTGCTCTCTCCCTCTCTCTCTGTCAAACAAATAAACAAATAAACATATAAAGTCTTTAAAAAATAATAAAATAAAAATAATAAAATACTATAGGAAAGTCAAGGAATGGATGGAGCAGAACTGGCTGCGAGTTGCTGATTATTGATATTGGGTACGGGAAGTTCACTCTACTATTTTCTGTATTTTATCTGTGTTCCAAATTCTTTAACTAAAAAGCAAAACAATAAAAAAATGACAGATCATAAAATACAGGAGCGGAATTATTAAATGCCATACAAATGTGGACAAGTGAACTGGCTGCCATTAGGGGTATCTTCTAATAAGACCACATACATTTACTTAAAAATAGTACAAGGCTCCAAGACACATAAGTCATTTTAGGAATATACCCACCTCAGTCCCCCTGGGCTAAACTTTAGATGGTTATCAACTGCCTGATGAAGAGAAGGAATGGTTTTTTTAAAATAGGAATTTTGAAAATCAAATCAAGACATTAAGCGTCTGGACCTATTTTGAGGCAAAAAGTAGAAAGGAAATTCCTGAATTAAAGAACGTGCACTGAGAAACAGAATGCATGCCCAAAAACAATCACGGTGCTGCCCTCTCTCATGTAAAGCCTCGTGTTTCTCTGCAGGGGGAGGGCTCAGGAGCTCATTATCCAACTGGAAACCAGAAGGACATTCATGGAAGTATGAATTCCATCCATTCCATGGATATGTGTTTCGTGAACATCATTCTAATGCCGATACTTAATTTACTAGGAGTGGTTTCTTCTCATTCATTAGGTCTTTCAAACTAAGTGCGTATTGAAAGACAGCTTTGTTTTCTAAGAAAGTGTAAGAACGAGTGGATACATTCCAGTGTGAGAGCCAGTGTACTGATCACACCATTCCTTGAGATCCAGACCCCTTTCCAGAAAAAAGGTGTAATACAGCTTTATGTGATATCAGAGTTCAAACTCAAGATGAAAATTCAAATTATTTTTCGGATGACTGTCTCTGGACGCTGATCACCTAAATTAGCGGTGCATCACCTGAAACCCATGAACTTTAGGGGAGGAGGTATGTCACGAATGCTCCCAAATCATATATATTTGTAAATATGAGCGTTTTTCTGGGGATGGACTCTGTTTCCGTCATTAGGCCCTCAAGATGGTCTAAGCCAAAGGTAGTAAGAACCACTACCTTTGGCTAAACAAGAGCGAGGATTTCAGGCTGGTCAAAATTCCTATAAAATTGTATTTTTTTTTTGTATGCCTTGTATCCCATGAAGGACAAATTGGTAAACGATCGGCAGAAGCTATTCTTCCCTTATGTTAAGTACTTTTCTAAACCTGGCCTTGGATCTTTAATTTCAAGTGGTGATGACAAATGATGCATGAAACGGAATCAGCCAGTAACAGCTCTTCAGTCAGTGTAGATAATCCGGGCTCTAACTCATGACATTGCTCCACAAGCTCTTACTGGTGGGCACAAAGAAATGAGTATGAAGGTTCTTTTCACCCCGTTTTTAAGATTAAAAGATTTTTGAAGTGATTTCTCTGATTGATGCATACTAACATTTTAATGAATTTGTTAAAATACAAGCTCCTTGCTTCCCTAGCAAAGAAGCATGACTATGAGATTCCAATTAATAAAGCGGTTTCCATTGCTGCAGCCTCACACTGTTAAAGCACTCAGGAGCTAAAGTTGAAATAAAGTTCCCTGGAACTGCAGCAAATGAAGTCATTTTGGACTAGGAAAAAGATTGTTCTCCCTTTTAGAGGCATTTCCCTCTTTGCCCGTACATGAAACTTCCTAGAACCTGAAAACCATTTCCATAACTATGAGTTTTAAAGAGAAAATATTTTCAGATTAAATATAAGGAAAAGTAGCTGTACAATTTCATATTTGTCTTCAGAGTGACAGGTTGCTGGAGCAATGATGCCAATGACTAACACTGGCGCACCGTTTCCCGGTGGGAGCATCCTTTTACGAACACGCAGTTTGCTCAATTTTTACGGTAACAATGTGATGTTAGTGCCGTCCTGTATTTTCCACCTGTGCTCTGAATCCAGCATCTTCAGAAAAGCTTCTCATTCAGGTAGTTCTGCCACTAATGGCTTAGTACCCTCAGCACTAATCCAGGAATGCAGTCAGTCAAGAGAGAGAGGGAGGAAGGGAGAGATGAAGGGGTGGGGAGTGAGAGAGAGTGGGAGAGAAAGAGAGAGGAGAAGGAAGAGAAGGAGGAGAACAAGGAGGAGGAGTGGTGAAGATGATGAAGAAGAAAAGGGAGAAGAGAAAAGAAAGACAGCAGAGGAAGAGAAGGAAGGGGGAGGGAGGGAGAGAGAGTGGGAGGGAGAGAAGAAAGGGGAGGAAGGAAAGAAGGGAAGAAGGGAGAATGAAAAGCCTTCCCAGATCTTCAACCCAAACTTTTTTAAGGGTTTCTATGTAGTCCCATCATATTCACCCGTGAACTCACTCCATCAGGGTTCCCATTGTCGCCACACCATCAGAACTATCCCTACTAATACAATGATCCATCTCAGGGTGCCTGGGGAGCATAGTCAGTTAAGCGTCTGATTCTTGGTTTCGGCTTAGGTCATGATCTCAGGGTCATGACCCCAGATTGAGCTCTTTGTTCAGTACGGAGTCTGCTTAAAACTCTCTCTCTCTGCCCACCCCCCTGGACATGCACCCACGCATGCATGCTCTCTCTCTCTCTCTCTCAAATAAATAAATAAATCTTTAAAAAAATATATACAATGATCCATCTCTATTAACAAATTCACTGGCAACTTTCCAGTCCTCTCATGCCTGGCCTTTCTGCCACATCTCATACAAACCCTTTAATATTTCCAACACCTGACTCCTGTATCACCATTTTCATGAACATCTGCTAGCTACCTTTAAGTCTTCTTTGAGATTCTCTCCCTACCCCTTTCCTGGAAATGTTTATGTAGCTCAGGAACATATGCTTAGCCCTCTTCTTTTCTCATTCATTTCTTCTCTTCTGTGCACACTTTATGAAATGATCTTATCTGTTCTAATGGTTTCAACCACTAATTGCCTTTTGATAACTCCCAGATCTTTATCTCTACCCCTAACCTTCCTCCTGAATTCCTACACAAATGGCAACCATCATTTGGACACTTACATCTGTGTGTTCCATATTCCCCTTGAGACATTCGGAGCCAAACTCAGTTGTTTGCTTCGTCAGACTTTCTACTCTTGCCACATTCTCTGCCTTTATGAAGGATACCAACCATCAAACTAATTGTCCCAGAGGGAAAGGATCCTGGACTCCTCCTCTCCCTCATCCCGCATTTAATCAGTCTGTCAATCCCATTTAGTCTATGGTCTTGAGTATATAACTTACTATCTTTGACCATGGCAACATCTTCCTAGCTACTCTTACTCTATGTTTTACAATATTAACAGAGTAATCAGTCCAAAAAATATGTCGATGCTGATGGACACATTTAAAATCTTTCAATGTCGCTCCATTAATTTTAGTACAAGATCCTAAGTTTTTAACATAATAAAAAAGTCACACTGACCTTTCCAAATCCATCTCCCACTGATCCCCAGTGCACCTTGCAAAGTAAGTATCCTTTATTTCCCTAATTACATTATACTTGGCCTAACCTCTCTCTCTTTGCACATGCTGCTCTCCCTGCCCGGGGCCTTCTTCTCCAAATAAAAGAATTAAGAAAACCATCATTTTACAATCCCAAATGAAATAACTGATTCAGGCAATGGTCACCAATGGATATTAAAACCATTAGGCACGAGTTTGACGAGAAGAACGCATCTTTACCATTTCAATTTACTGGTAATACCAAATGTGAGATAACCACAAAATTTGATTCCTGATGTGATGCAATATGAGGTACTCAGCACTGTCTCTGAAGAATTCTTGACCCTCCCCCCCAAAAAAAACAATCTAAGAAAACCTTTAGTTCTAACTTCCCATCTATAGAAATAGATTAATACATTAAATGACATCACAAGAACGATTTAACCCAAGTTAGATAGTAGATATCTCAGGCTGGGTTCCCCCAAAAGTAGATCTTGTGACAGGTTTATGGCTTATTTGTGGGATATCATTGGCAGAGAAATGAGAAAGCAAAACAATCCAGGGAGAGAAAAGAAGCCGCCCATAGGAGTATTATTGAGCAGGTTATGGCTGCAAGTAACTGCGGTTCAATTTCACTACGGAACTTTGAAAGAGTAGAATGCATCTTAGTTATCCCAAAGATTAAAAGCTGAATCATTTATCCACTCTCATCAGTCATTTGGATGAAGACTGCCAGGGGCAGGGGGTGGCCTAGCTAGTCGGGGGAAAGAGGCAAGAAAGCCCAAAGAGTCACCGTGGCTTTCTTTTGGAAGCCATTGGGTCAGGATGCACAAGAACAGTGAGTGGCAAAGGAATGTGAACAGGGCGCCTGCCCCGGTGAAATCATCCATTGGACAACTGAAACCAACCCACAGAAAAAAGGGAGTGAGGAAAAGACACTATTCCAGGTTAAAGGAAATTTGTCAAAGACTTCCGCGAATCTACCAAATCACCAAGTGGCTTGTTTGGATCCTGATTTGGACAAATGGAGATGTTTTAAGACAATCAAGGGAATTTGCATACAGAAGCCCAGTCCTAGGCAGGTTCCCGGGACCTAAATAATTTTGTGAATTCCATTTTTTTAACCTCCTAATATAAAGACTATATTTTCAAATTTAGAATATACTTGCATCTACCCTTCTTCTAGACCTCTAGAGTAGAACTTTAAGATTTATTATATTTATGGTGTATTGTCTTCTTCTCTTATTTAGAAAATAAGCCGTATGAGAACCGGTATCATTGTCAGTCTTGTCCGCAGATGTACGCCAAGTGACAGGACAGTGCCTAGCACATAGAAAGTGCTCATTACATGTCGACTGAAAGAATGAAGGGATTTAGCAATGATAATCTCATTCAGGGCCACGGCGGCCAGAAGTTTTGCTTCATGGAAATAAATTGGGTGTGTTGCAATGAGGTGATCCCTTGAACTCAGGCTCAATCAGAAAGGCAGCCTTCCTTCCAAAACCGAAAATGGGGTAAAACCTTTCACATCGTCATTGCATGATAAAAAGAACGCAGAACAAGTCAGGAAAGAGACACCTAGAGAGGGTGGTCACAGTGCCATGAGAATGGAGAGTCGTTGCCAGGAGCTTGTCGTTACCAACAGTTTTGCAGGACACATTCAGGAAATGGAAGTCCCATGTTCTGAGAGAAGAAGTAAAGCCTCACTGATTAGAGTGACTGTAGCGCTATGGCAGAATTTTCTGCAGAGTTAAGTTTGATGCTACAAACAAGAACGTGTCAAAGTAACACATCACCGTAAGTGGGAGGAGGATCTGCAATTCAGTTGTTCAGGAAGAGAGAAAAAAATTGTTACTTTCATTGTGACTAGCTTCCCCCTGGCATGATCGTACATACACCAGGTCAGGAGAAATGGGTTTCATTATGAATCGATCTTTCAAAACAGTTACAATACTAGGAAGTGGGGTGAGACTATCTGATGCAAATGACTGAAATTAGAGTCAGTGTGTTTGTTTGTAAAAACAGGCTAAGAGGGGCGCCTGGTTGGCTCCGTGGATAGAGCATGGGAATATTGATCTCAGGGTCGTGAGTTTGAGTCCCATGTTAGGCATAGAGATTACTTTAAAAAAAAAATGAATAGAGGCTAAGACTCAGACTCTGAAGCAATTTTTAACACCTGTCTTAGGTTAATAACAAAGGAAATCATCTCTTTAGTGAAAATACCAGTGGAGAACATGTGTGATTTTGTGACACTCCATCATCCCTCTGACTACGAAGGCACCTAGGAGATCAAAGCTTTCAGATTCCCTTCAGATCCCTTCACAGGAGCACAGCCTGAGAGTTTTTGCCCTTTCCTGACTGGCACAGAGCTAAGCTGGGGCCAGCTGCTGTCTCTTGGCTCACCACCATGAATGACCTCATCCGGGGGCCAGCTTTGCTGAACCCCAGTGAGAAGAGTCTCCAGGTTATCAGTTTAAGTACACTAGCCTCCAAGCCAGCCTCCAACATTCTCGATGTTAGGCAGCAGCCTGGTTATGAGACACTATATCAAAACTGTTACCTCGAAAAAGGTATGTCCTGCCATCTGGAAGGTTTTCTGATGAGAATCTCTCGCCCAGCTATGATAGGTAACAGATGATCGCTCTACTGTAAAGTTCACAAAAGCCCTAACTAATGTGATAAGACTACCTCTAGCCTATCCTTCTGCCCTGTGGAATATCTATCAGTGCTTTGACTATGGCTTGAGCCCTGTCACCTAAGCTGTTCCCGCCACCTACCACATGGGTACCTCAGATTAGCCTTTAAGAGCTCAACTTCGACATCACGTCCTCCCCCAAAATTTCCATAAGCTCCGTGCCCAAGTTGGGTAGATCCTATTTGTCCACCCACTTCTCTTCTCATAGCACCCACAGTACTCTTTGCCTGTCCCTCTGTAATCCTGAGGTCCATGAGGAGGGAAACCACAGGGAATTTGATCAACACTGTCTCTACAATAATAAGCACAAGGGCCCAGGAAACAGCAGCCACTCAATTCATACTAATATGGAATGAATAAATGAACAAGCAATTTATCTTAAAAATACAGACAAGTGGGGCGCCTGGGTGGCGCAGTCGCTAAGCGTCTGCCTTTGGCTCAGGGCATGATCCCGGCGTTATGGGATCGAGCCCCACATCAGGCTCCTCCATTATGAGCCTGCTTCTTCCTCTCCCACTCCCCCTGCTTGTGTTCCCTCTCTTGCTGGCTGTCTCTGTCAACTAAATAAATAAAATCTTAAAAAAAAAAAATACAGACAAGAAGGCAAAATAGAATGTTGACCTAGGTCAACATATGTATATATATGATCATATATATATGATCTATATATGATCTGAAAATCCTTTCCTTGATGATACAGAGCCTAAGACTCACCTACTCCTTGAAAATGTTCCATCTAGATGATGAGGGTGCGGGGAGAGGTTGAGGCATCGTCTCTCCTTCACCACCTCAGATGAGCATCGTGAGCATTAACCGTAACAACTCACACCATGGAAGGCTTTCCAGACAGACCTCCACGTGCTTTGTGCTTTGTCCCTGGTGCATTCATTTACCTGATCCTCACAACAACCGCAAACCTCAGATACTAAAATTATATCTCTTTACAGAGGAGGGAAATAAGCCACAGAGAGGTTAGCTAACTTGAAAAAAAAATCACAAAGCAGGGAGTCAGGATTTAAACTCAGAAAGATTAGATGACAATAAAAACCAATGAGATACAAGCAAATATGTTTTTGCATCAGGGAAATGAAAAACATGGGTGAGTGATTTAATGGTGTTGGCCCAGAATTGTGTGCCTCCCTCCAGCATGTTTAGAGTAGAAAATAAATTTACCTGGTCCACTAGCAGCAAGAATTTCAGACATAAAAACTCCCTAAAAATTGAAGAAACTACAATTTCAAAATACCATTTCTAGCTGTAACCTCACTTTTATTGACTAGTGAGTAAATAAAGTCAAAGAGTAGTTAAATTCTGAGCGTTCTTCCTTGGTCCTGAAGTTAAATACTGATACTGTCTATTATAGGAAGTTAATATAAACACCTGCCTTGGAGAAAACTTTAATAAGAGAAAAAAGCATAAGGATATGTTCCATGGGGCGCCTGAGTGGCGCAGTCGTTAAGCATCTGCCTTCGGCTCAGGGCATGATCCCAGCATTCTGGGATCGAGCCCCACATCAGGCTCCTCCGCTAAGAGCCTGCTTCTCCCTCTCCCACTCCCCCTGCTTGTGTTCCCTCTCCTGCTGGCTGTCTCTCTCTGTCAAATAAATACATAAAATCTTGAAGAAAAAAAAAAAAGGATATGTTCCATGGATCCCACACTTCACACAATATTATGGGAAGAAAGAGTCATAGAAATTTGGAAATGGTAGTTAAAAGCCAAATAAGAATGAGCCCTGCTGGCCTTCTCAGAACCTTTAATATCTGATTCATTGTGAAATTCCATAGGTAATATGCAGTGTTTCCTATTTAATCATCAAATTATTTTCCTAAGGAATTTGCTCAGGATTCATGTGTCAAGCAACTTAATTGGGGGAATTACTGGTCTAGCGGGGAGTATTATTCTCATTTACAAACACCTACAAGGTTAAGGAGAAACATCATCTGGTTTTTACCAATTTAGTATCACAGAGAAATGATATAAAAATATATTAATTGCTATAAACACTGAAATTTGGGAAAGCTATTAGAACTGATAGGGTTCAACATCCCATGCAGGACGCATGACTCTAGAAAAAGTTGAGGTTTGGTTCAACTTTCTTGTGTAATAATCCTATTATGAAAGATCAAAATTTCCAGAGTAAGACACCTCTCTGCTAGGAAATCATCATATATTCCACAGAAATAATTAGAGGCCACAGAGCCTGCCTCACTAAACTAATTATAAAGGGAGAAACCTAGGTTGATACTATAATGAAACATAAATTTCTATTATTGTATCCCTCTAATTGGACTAAATAGGCTTAACAGTGAGTTTGCATCCCGTAAAGAACTTATTCCAGGAAGTAACAATAGACTCAGGGCAAAGAACAGGGCACATTTCAGGTCTCCAGTAGTCCATAATTAACAAACGTCTAATGAAAGTCCATAATAAAACAACAGCTAATAAAAGTCCAGAATACATGCGAAGCAAAGATATAAAGAACCAGTCAATGACACAGAACAGGAGAATTTAGGGGTCGAAATTATGAAAAATCGAAATGAAAATGGTCTTTCTAAGTCAGTATGACTTGAAATACCCATTCCTGCCATTTTACAGATGAAAACAGTGAGGCCTAAAGAGACTAGGTGACTTCCCAAGGTCATAAGGCAAGTCAAAGGCAGAGGCCCCACTCTTAGGTTGAATCAACTACAATTGCTGGTATTCACTGCTTTGACCTACAAAAATGCCAAAAGAAGGAGGAGGTGAGAAGAGGGGGAGAGCCAGGGGAAGGGAGAGGAAGGGGGAAAAAAAGAAAAAGAAAAGGAAAGAAAACTCCCTAGTCCAGGGCTTTTTTTTTCTTTTGACATGCCAGAAGTTTGATGTCTGCAACCACACAGTACTAAAAAAAAAGAAAAAAGAGGGAGTTGGGGGTTGAGACAGAGACAGATCAGAGATGCTGAGTCCCAATTACAAAACACAACCTTCAGGGGAGCCTGGGTGGCTCCGTCAGTTATGCGTCTGACTCTTGCTTTCGGCTCAGGTCATGATCTCAGGGTCACCAGCTTGAGTTCTGCACTGGGCTCCACACTGGGGGCACANATTTACAAAACACAACCTTCAGGGGAGCCTGGGTGGCTCCGTCAGTTATGCGTCTGACTCTTGCTTTCGGCTCAGGTCATGATCTCAGGGTCACCAGCTTGAGTTCTGCACTGGGCTCCACACTGGGGGCACAGTGTGCTGGAGTTTCTCTCCCTCTGCCCCTCCTGCTCGGTCTCTCTCTCTCTCTCTCTCTCTCTCATAAATCTTTAAAAAAATCACCAAGACAACAACAACAACAAAAGAAAAAAAAAGAAAAGAAACAGAGCCTTCAGGGCACCTGGGTGGCTCAGTTAAGTGGCCAACTCTTGATTTCGGCTCAGGTCATGATCTCAGATCTGAGAGACAGCCTCATGCTCCCCAGGGAGTCTGCCTGAGATTCTTTCCCTCTGTCCCCTCCCCACCCCATATGCGCTCTTTCCCTGTCTCTAAAATCAATCAATCAATCAATCAATCAATCAATCTTCAAAATAGAGCCTTCACCTGGATATTGAAAACGGACTAGGTTACTGGGAAATGTGAAGAAACAAAGTATAAGAACTTTCCAGTTAAAAAGTAAGATAACCAGGGGAGCAAAAAAAAAAAAAAAAAAAAAAAAAAAAAAAAAAAGGCATCAGAAAATAAATGTCACTGGGTAACTGGCTCAAACAATGCGCCCATTTGCAAATCTTAAAAAATAATAATCTTTAAATTTATTCCCAGCGCAATCTGAGGCTTGGTTGCAGTTGGCTCACTTTTCTTTTGAGCTTTCCTGCAAGGCTCCTTGGCGCCACCTAGTGCCAACCGATCAAAATTCACACCACACACATGACTTGGAAATCATAGCGTAAAACTGTGGGTTCCTTCTTTTCCTTAGAAAAGCAAGCTATCAACTATGGACTCTGGGAAACAAACTGAGGGCTTCAGAGGGGAGAGGGTGGGGGATAGGCCGGTGATGGGTATTAAGGAAGGCACGTATTGCATGTTGCACTGGGTGTTATACGCAACTAATGAATCATGGAACTTTACATCAAAAACTTGGGATGTACTGTATGGTGACTAACGTAACACAATAAAAAATTATTATAAAAAAGGAAAGAAAAGCAAGCTATCCACCTGGGAAATTGTTAGCGTTTTCACCATAAATAGAAGCTGTGGAGTGTTTTAACTCATTGCGATCCTCAAGGTTTACCACAACTATATATACCTGGACATGTCTACACACTCATAACCCGAAAAAAAAAATTCACCCCATACACAATATTCATTCTTTCCATCCTCAGATCTTATTGAGCACCTCCTTTGTACCACGCACTGTGCAATTGCCTAGGGATAGGAAACAAGATCTAAGGGTCTGGAGGAGGAGAGAAATAATTGATGAAATACAATAGAGTGTAATAAGTATTTATTGCCTGAATTAACTTTTAAGAATAACAGGAAGCAACCAAGAGAAGAATCAAGGGAAAAGCCATGCCTTACAGAATTCACAGGCTCGTAATGGCTTATAAGCACACATGGGAAGGCCACAGGGAGTGGTATACGGGGGTAGGGGGAGCTGAGAGGTCAGTGGTTAAGAAGGAGGCTCTGAAGCCAGAATGGCCTGGTTTCATCCTGATTCTGCTACCTTAAATGAATTTTTTTTTAAAGATTTTATTTATTTATTCGACAGAGATAGAGACAGCCAGCGAGAGAGGGAACACAAGCAGGGGGAGTGGGAGAGAAAGAAGCAGGCCCACAGCAGAGGAGCCCGATGCGGGGCTCTATCCCATAACGCCGGGATCATGCCCTGAGCTGAAGGCAGACACTTAACCGCTGTGCCACCCAGGCGCCCCTGATTCTGCTACTTTAATTCTCTGTGCCTTGGTGTCAGCTTTGTCAGGCTGGGGTCATAGCAGTGTCTCCCACCTCGGGAGACTGAGAATGAAAGCAGGTAATGCCCAGAATTAGAAGAGCACCTGCTCGCAGTGAGCGCCCAAGAGCTTGGCTGGAAGTGTTTGGGCTGGAGTATCAGTGCTCTCACACTGGAAAGGCCGACAGTCACTGAAGGAGCCACGCACGGGTACATTGTGCTCAACTCCTCTCCCCCCCCACGCACGTGGTCCGCAGTGACGCCAGCCCAGGGATGCTCACAACCAGGTTTGCTTCCTTTGTCCAAGGACACAATGGGGTCGTGTAAAGAACCAGGTGCCTCGGAGGTGATCGCGTTCACTTTTCCACCCCAGCAGGAGAAGTGCCGCCTAAACCTCTCTACAGCCCTCACAGGTGCCAGGGGCCCAGTGGTTACGTGAGGCGAGGAGCCTCGCAGTGGAGAACTCTGTGTGCAGCCTTCTCCATGCCAGGACAGAGGACGGCTGAGGAGGTGGACAGAGACACGTGACAGAAAGGAGAAAGACCATGGCTCATCGGCATTATCGGCTCTCTCTCTCTGCCTCCTTTTTCTGAGGTGTCTTGCATTTCCTGGTACATTCTTGTCTTCTCCCCACTGGAGGACCAAGTGGAAAAGAAGTCGAAGGAGAAAGAGAAGAGGACAAACGAGGAGGAGGAAGACAGGGGGAGGACTGAGACTAATATTCACTGAGTGCTTATGCCCTAAGAATCTTCTATCCTCAATCTCATTTAATTAGCATGACAGTCCTGGGGAACCTTTCTATTATTATTCACATCTCACAAATGAGAAAACACTCTAAGCCCCAGGAAGATTAAACAATTTACCCCAGTGCCACCGCTAATAAGTGGAGAAGCTGGGATTCTATCACATCTCCTACATGAGGGTACCCGTATGTACCCTCCAGCTTCCTGAAGGTTCTCAGCATGAAGGCAACCAGGCATGCCTTCCTCTTGAGTTGTTCCATGCTCCACAATTCTCTTTCCTCCTCCCTACCCAGACCTTGTCTAAAATAGCTATTCTTGGGACGCCTGGGTGGCTCAGTCACTTAAGCGGCTGCCTTTGGCTCAGGTCATGATCCCGGGGTCCTGGGATCAAGCCCCACGTCGGGCTTCTTGCTCAGCGGGGAGCCTGCTTCTCCCTCTGCCTGCCACTCCCCCTGCTTGCTCAGTCTCTCTCTGATAAATAAATAAACATCTTTTTAAAAATAACCAATCTTACAAAATGGCTAAATTCAGCTAGACAATAAAAGATATATGTGTTGGTGTTTAAGCCAATTGGCATTAAGATAAAGAAGGGTTATAATTATGTCCCAGCAGTACGCACATGCATACAGTCATTCATAGGTGCAATGAAGTTCATGTGTTATTTCTCCCAGGGATGGCTTTATAAACCTCAACTTTGTTATAAAATACAAAGGTGTCTCTCTGTTAAAAGGATTCAAGACATCTCTAAAACACGCACAACTGTTTTTCCTATTAGGACAAAATAGTCAGACTCACGCAAGAGTAAAAACTCAACTTGGAAGGAAAGAGAGAGAGAATAGATCAAAATTCCAGAGAATAATAATTTTTACACTAAGAATTTTGTGTTTGACCCCTCAAATTTGTATATATTACTTTTTCCAACAATAGTAATATATGCATGTATTATAAAAGCATTTCAGATCCCTCTAAAGCCAAGCTATAAAAACAAAAAAAGGGAAATAAGTATTAAGAAGGATTATGTGAAATAAAATTTATAAAATTCATTGTAAAGTAATCAATTCAAAAGTCAATGTTGTATGGAGGTTCCTCAGAAAGTTGAAAATAAAGCTACCCTACGACCCAGCAATTGCACTACTGGGTATATACCCCAAAGATACAAATGTGGTGATCAGAAGGGGCACCTGCACCCCAATGTTTATAGCAGCAATGTCCACAATAGCCAAACTGTGGAAGGAGCCCAGA
>NC_048224.1:14710703-14711080 GCF_002007445.2 Ailuropoda melanoleuca | reverse complement strand
CCGAGCCCACCTCCTGGCAGCCGCGGCGCGCCGCCGGGCCCCGGCCGGGGAAGATGCCAGACGCCCGGGAGCGGCCAGGGCAGCGGTGGCGGCGCGGGCACTATGGTGGTGACAGGCTGTGCCCGAGGCGGCGGCGGCGGGAACCGCGCGCCCTCCCGGTGGCGCTGCCTGTGCTACGGCCTCTCCCTGCAGGGCGAGTTCGTGCATGACGACATGTGGGCGATCGTGAGCAACCCCGACGTGTGTCCGGGAGCCCCGCTCCGCTGGGCATCTTCACCAACGACTTCTGGAGCAAGGGCATGGCCGAGAACAACAGCCACAAGTCCTACCGGCCGCTCTGCGTCCTCACCTTCAAATGCTGGGGCACGCAGAGAAAG
>NC_048224.1:14512563-14533598 GCF_002007445.2 Ailuropoda melanoleuca | reverse complement strand
AAAAAAAAAAAAAAAGGAAAGAAAGCCTGGCTCTATTTCCACCAGAACTGAAGCTAATGATTTGGAGCACTCTATGATCAGTAGATTTGGCATATGTAGGGGGCCTGCGTTGGCCCTCTCCCTCAGAAAAGGCCCACTGCACTGGCTCACAGTCAGAACTGCTCTTGTAGGGGGGGTGGGGATAAGAAGATCACATCACCCTGCCTTCTTGTCCCCAGAGAGGGGAACTTGTGGCCAACACTGCTCATGAGGCCCTCACAGAAAAGCAGTCTCCTCTCCTGTGTCCCAAGCTTTTATCAGTTCCTTTCCCTTAACCTGCCTGTGCCCAGCTATTGGCATGCCTGGTGCTACAGTTCTCCTGTGTTTTATCTCTGGCTGGTGGCTGGGATTCAAAACTCCAAATCTTAAATGCTCTGACAAGTTGGAGACCCACTCAGAGAGTCTGGCAGTATGTCTGGCACTGTTGCATCCCAGAAAAACAGTCTTGTGGCACCTGCATGGTGGCTAGAGTCTATTGTGATGCACAGCGGAAAGCTGCAACCAGGGTATCTGCTCTCTGTATGCCTGCCTCTATCCCCTGCTGTTGAATGGCCACTCAGTGGCTCCTGGTGGGCCTTTTGTCCTTGGAGAGGCAAAGTACAATCTTCCAAATGTACTCCAGGAAGGGGAGCAATCTCTCCCAGTGCAACCCAAGGGATCCCCTCACCATGGTGTGCTGTGCAAACCCTAAGTGCTGTTCTCTCTCCCGCTCTCTCCCTTTCCCTGACTTTGCCTAGCAAAAAGGGTTCCCTCCTCTCCGGGCACCATAGCTTTTCTCTCCCCCACTTCAGAGCTCTGAACCTTGCATCTGCTATGTTCTCTCCCTCCATTTGTGCAGATTTTTTCTTAATCCTCAGATTTATTCCTAGTTGTTCAAAATGATTTGATGTTGATCTAGCTGTGTTTGAGGGATGAGGCAAGTTCAGGGTCCCCCTACTACTCTGCCATCCGAGAATCTTAACTCCAAGAATCTGGAATGTTCAAAGCAATTTGATAGTACTTATTGTTGGAAGAAATGTGATCGAGAGCTCTATTTCTGGCAAGAGTATAAATTGGTATGACTACTGGAAAACAGTCTAGCAGTAACTTGCAAAATTAAACATTTATTTCTTCACAACCAAGAAATTTATCTTCTACTCAAGGGAAACTCTTGCATATTCCAGAAGTCACATACGAACATGTTCATAACAGCACTGTTTATAATAGCAAAAATTGAATTACCATCAAAAAGCAAATGGATAAATGAATCAAGGTATATTCCTCAAACTGAATTTTTTACATCAGTCAGAATTAATTATCTGTAGCCATAATCTGCAGTTATAAATCAATCTTAGCAATGTGCTGTATTTTATTCTCATCTTTTTCATTTTGACATCTGTAAAACTGTAATATGTAATATTACATAAAAAATGCTGTATCTTACATTTGATAAGTCCTTATATTCAATAAAATATGGTAATTGTGATAAAATGAAGTATCAGAAGATTACATACAATGTGATGCCCTTGTATAAAAAACTAAGCAATTTTTATGAATAACTATATATTGTTAAAACTAAGCAATTTTTGTGAATACATATAGGATAATACTGCACATGTACAAGGGAATAATTTTTTAAAATGTCAGGTTGATAATTACCTCTGGAGGGATAGGAAAAACAGATGAAAGTTATTGTTTGAGTTCTTGTGTTGGTTTCATGAGTATTTATGGTATTTTTTAAAAGATTTTATTTATTTATTTGGCAGAGAGAGAGACAGCCAGCAAGAGAGGGAGCACAAGCAGGGGGAGTGGGAGAGGAAGAAGCAGGCTCCAGCAGATCAGGGAGCCCAATGCGGGGCTCGATCCCAGGACCCTGGGGTCACGCTCTGAGCCAAAGGCAGACGCTTAACGACTGAGCCACCCAGGCACCCCTATGGTATTATTTAATAGCTCATTTTAATAATTTGATATAAAATTACAATAAATACATATAAATGAGGTACATATACAGACTAAGAATGTCATATGTTGTGAACCAAGACTTCTGATTAAATTAAGCTATTGTCTATAGGCTTTATATTAGCAGTAAAACGGCTGGTTCATATTTTGCTTGAGTATATAATAAGTATTTAAACTATATTCTGGCATTGAATATTGCTGTTGAGTACTGTGATATCAGCCTGATTTTCTTTCTCTTTTTTTAGTAAGTAATATAATCCTTTTGCTTGGGTTTCCAAATGATTTTCTTCTTCTTTAAAGGAATGGCCTGACATTGCAGACCCAGATATCCAACTAAAAATAAAAATTAAGTTTACTTTAAAAATTAATTAATTAATTGAAGGTGATGACTTTACTAAAATGTGACCGTGTTGTTGATATGGGGCCATGTTTCCCAGTTACACAGTGTGTCCATTCAATAAATAGACTTAACTCTTCTGTTTCAGGAATATTTTCTATATTTATATTTTCAAATGTGTATACCAATCCACTGTTCTCACTTTCTTCTGTTGGATTCTATGCATAAGTAAGATATCCTTTGCCCATCTTCCATATCTCTAATTCCTTTGAGCTCTTTCTCTGTTTTGGTTTTATTTTGTTTCATTTCCCCATTTTTTTCCTGTCTCTTATTATGCTTTTCATAATATCTGTTTTCCTTGTGCTTTTAAATGATGTATTCTTTATACTTGATTTTGTTCTTTCGCTTTCCTTATGAGTCCTGCCAATGCCTCTTTCTCTTCCTGTTATCTATCATGCTGTCAACATCTGCTGTCTCCTCTCTTGATTCTATTTGTGCTTTGCTCTCTTTCTTCATAAATGTAATTTTATTTGAATACAAATCTTATCTGTTTCTGTGACAGTTCTTTCTGATGGATTTTCATTTTTATAGGAAAGGTTTGCTGTATTTTCCCACATTTTTCTTACTGTATAGAATTTTAAGAATAGATGCACTATCATTTATTTTTGTAATTCCCATCTGATGAATTTGTATTTAGTTGTACTTTCCTGGACTAGCTACTGGCATGTGATTAGGGAAGTGTGTGTTGGTAGGGGCAGGGGTCAACTCCTCTAGTGAATAATTTTTCTTTACATATCTCATATTTTTTTTGTTCCCCCTTTATCACCTTCTTTTGTGTTAAATGGATACATTCTGGTGTACCATTTTAATTCCTTTCCTCTTTTTACTACATATTTTTTGGAATTATTTTCTTAGTGGTTACTATGGGGATTACAATATGCATCTTAACATAAAACAATCTAGTTTAAAATAATACTAAATTCCTAATATATAAATAATATTCCTAATATATATATTCATATATATGTGTGTGTATGTGTGCATATATATAAATATATATACATTATATAAATATATATATTTATATATATATAAATTCCATATAGTTCCTTTCTCCCCTCCCTGTGTTATTGTGTATAATCATTATTTTGATTACATCTTTATATATTATAAATACATCAATATAGCTGTGTCATTATTATGTTATGAAGTTGTCTTTTAAATCAATTAAGAGGATAAGTAGCAAAAAAATATATTGTCTTCTATATTTACTTATGTGTGTTAGGCAGAATAATGGCTCCCCAAAGATGTTCTTGTCATAATCTTTGAAACCTATGATTATGTTAAGTTACATGGCAAAGTGTAATTATGGTTCCAGAAAGAATGAATGCTGCTCATCAGCTGACTTTAAGATAGGGGAGGTTATCCTGCATTAGTGAGATGGATACAATATAAGCACAGTGTTTTTTTAAAATGAAAGAAAGAAGCAGAAAAGGTCAGAGTGATATGATATGAGAATGTCTCAACTGACCATTTCTGATTTTGAAGATGTAGGAAGGGATCTATGGTTCAAGAAATGCAAATAGAGGGTGCCTGGGGGGCTCAGTTGATTGAGTCTGCCTTCGGCTCAGGTCATGATCTCGGGGTCCTGGGATCGAGTTCCACATCAGGCTCTCTGCTTAGCAGGGAGTCTGCTTCTCCCTCTCACTTTCCCTCTATGCTTTCCCTCTCAATCTCTCCCAAATAAATAAATAAAATCTTTTAAAAAGAGAGAGAGAGAGAGAAAGAGAGAGAGAGAGAGAGAAATGCAAATAGAAGTTAGAAAAGGGAATTTGGTGAATTCCCCCCCCCCAGAAGAGATTGCAGACCAGCTGGCACCCTGATTTTAAGCCAGTGAGACCTGTGTTGGTCTTCTAACTTGAAAATCATGAGATAATAAATTTGCATTGTTTTAAGCCACTAACTTTTTGGTAATTTTCTTATAGTAACCATAGGAAACTGACCCACTATATAATACCTTTAACTCTTGTCCTTTATTTCTTCATGAGGTTGTAAGGTAGTCTAGTGTCCTTTCTTTTCAGCCAGAAAAACTTCTTTTAGAACTTATTATGGGAACATACCTGCTACCAACAAATTCCTTTAGTCTTTTTGAAACCTGGGTATGTCTTTATTTCCCTTCATTCTTGGATAGTTTTGCTGGATGTATAATTTTTAGTTGACTTTTTTACTTTTAATACTTTGAGGGAGGAAGAGTTAAGATGGCAGTGGAATAGGGAGACCTCATCCTTGCTCCATCTCTTGAACATAATTAGGTGAATATCAAATCATTTTGAACACCCAAGAAATTGATCTGAAGACTGAGAGAGTAAAAATGCACAACTAGGGGTGAAAAGCTGCCACATCGTGGAGGTAAGAGCTGCAGAGAGAGTGGATTTGAGGGAGAGGAGAGCTGTGGGTTCTGTGATGGGGAGGGAGCCCTGATGATGGAGAGAGGAGTGAGAAAGAAAGAGTGAAACTGCATGCAGGGAGTTACACAAGAAAAACTCTTCCCCAAAACCATGGCCCAGGAAAAGGAGTGGGGCTGAATACCACACATTTTTATAAATATTGGAGCACAGAGTCTGAAGTTTCAGAGGCCCAGGCCATCACCAGGGTTGTGTCTGGTGGACTTAGTGGTGTTCCAGTGGGAAAGGAGGGTGGAGACCCAGGAGTGGACAGTGTGGTCTGAGGATCCCCGGATCACACAAGGAGAAGCGGTTCCCCTGATTGGACAGCAACATGCAGAAGAATGAAACTGGACCACTTTCTTATTCCATACATAAAAATAAATTCAAAATGGATGAAAGACCTAAATGTGAGACAAGAAACCATCAAAATCCTAGGGGAGAACACAGGCAGCAATCTCTTGCACCGCAGCTGCAGCAACTTTGTACTAGACACGTCTCCAGAGGCAAAAAACAAAAACAAAAAAACGAAAAAAACAAAAGCAAAAATGAATAATCAGGACTTCATCAAGATAAAAACTTCTGCACAGCAAAGAAAACAATCAACAAAACTAAAAGTCAGCCTATGGGATGGGAGAAGATATTTGCACATGACATATCTGATAAAGGGTTAGTATCAAAAACCTATAAAGAACTTATCAAGCTCAACACCCCAAAAGAAAATCATCCCATTAAGAAATGGGCTGAAGACATGAATAAACATTTTCCCAAAGAAGGCATGCAGATGGCTTACAGACACATGGAAAGATGCTCAACATCGCTCATCATCAGGGAAATACAAATCAAAACCACAAGGAGATACCACCTGACACCTATCAGAATGGCTAAAATTAATAACACAAGAAACAAGTATTGGTGAGGATATGGAAAACAGGGAATCCTCTTGTACTGTTGGTGGGAATGCAAATTGGTGCAGCCACTCTGGAAAATAATATGGAGGTTCCTCAAAAAGTTAAAAATAGAACTACCTTATGATCCAGCAATTGCACTACTAAGTATTTACACAAAGGATACAAAAATACAGATTCAAAGGGGTACATGTACCTTGATGTTTACAACTGCATTATTAACAGTAGCCAAATTATGGAAGGAGCCCAAATATCCATCGAATGATGGATAAAGACAATACAGTATATATGTGATGGAATATTACCCAGCCATAAAAAGGAATGAAATCTTGCCATTTGCAACAATGTGGATGGAATTAATGTATATTATGCTAAGCAAAATAAGTCAGAGAAAAACGAATACCATATGATTTTACTCATATATGGAACTTAAGAAACAAAGCAGATGAACATAGGGGAAGGGAAGAAAAATAAGATAAAAACAGAGAAGGAGGCAAACTATAAGAGACTCTTAACTATAGAGAACATAATGAGGGTTGCTGGAGGGGTGAGGGGTGGGGGTATGGGCTAAATGGGTGATGGGCACTAAGAAGGGCACTTCTTGGGATGAGCACTGGGTGTTATATGTAAGGGATGAATCACTAAATTTCTAGTCCCGAAAATAATATAATGTTATAAGTTAACTAACTGGAATTTAAATTAAAAATTGAAAGAAAAAAAACACCACTTTGAATATGTCATCCCACTGCCTTCTAGCCTTCATTGTTTCTGGCGAAATCAGGTGTTAATCTTATGGGGATCTGTGGTTTTTCTCTTGCTATGTCCAAAAATTTATTTGTCTTTCAGCAGTTTGAATACGATGTGTGTAGATTTGGATCTGTTTAAACTTATCCTGCCTAGAGTTTGTTGAGCTGCTTGGTTTTATAGATAAATGTTTTAATCAAATGTGGGATGTTTTCAGTCATTACTACCTCAAATACTTTTCTAACCTTTTTTTTCCCCCTTAAATATGGCACCTCTCTGTGTGCCTCTCTACTTCATCTGGCTCATATGCTAACTACAGTCTGTTTTGCACTCCTTTCATTGCTTTACCCACTGATGTGCTTACCTGAGAAGGTGAACCCTTCATTTTTAGAGATGTGCTTTGGTTGCTGCTTTTAATATTTACTACTCCGGATACTCCTGGGCACCTTTCACCTTTCCTTCTCTCTTTGCCAGCACTTGAAACCCATTCAAACTCAGTCCTGTCCACAGCAGGTCTGAGAATGAGGCTCTGCTGATCTGGAAAATTCCAAAGGCTGGTGATTTCTGGGGACTGTTGCTGCTATATTCCTCTGTGCTCTGCTATGATTCTTATTTCTGCCTTCTGCCTAGACTTCTGAAGAATTCTGCTGATCTCAGTTGCTTTTGAAAACCCTCCCATTCAATTTAGAATTAGTGAATTTTCTGTTTTCTAATTTCATGAAAATTGAGTTTATGGCTTTAAAATTTTTTCCTATGGTTTTCAAAAGAAGTTATAGGAAGATTTATAATTAAACTACCACCATATTTATACCAAATGTCCTTAAAATATGTATAAAAATTTGTAGCATATTTTCAAAATCTATGTACAGTGTTCAGAAGAAAGACAAAAACAAAGGACAAAAACAAAACTGGCTCTGAGTTTCAGTCAAGTATTGTTGTTTTGTACATTTCACTGCATAACTTTTAAGGGGGCTGGGATTAAAGTGATGTTACAGGAGGTTGGTCACATGTCTAAGGTGAATTTTGAACAGGATTGGGGAAATGGCTAAGCAAGACCAACATCAAATATGAGAGTTTCATAATTTTCCAGTGATATCCTTCAATTAGTCTTGGGGAAAGAAGTCGAAGATGCAAAGAAAGAGAGAGGGCAACAGATTTTGCAGAGGGAATAGAAGATACAAATAGAGAAGATACTTGGAGCTAATGAGTAGAACCAGAAAATAAAGTGATTTCTTTCTCTGATTAGAAAGCAGTCACATACAAGGCAAGAAACAACAATTGTTGGAGAGGATGTGGAGAAAGGGGATCCCTCCTACATTGTTGGTGGGAATGCAAGTTTGGTACAGCCACTATGGAAAACAGTGTGGAGGTCCCTTAAAAAGTTAAAAATTGAACTACCCTATGACCCAGCCATTGCACTACTGGGTGTTTACCCCAAAGATACAGACGTAGTAAAGAGAAGGGCCATATGCACCCCAATGTTCATAGCTGCATTGTCCACAATAGCCAAATCATGGAAGGAGCCGAGATGCCCTTCAACAGATGACTGGATTAAGAAGCTGTGGTCCATATATACAATGGAATATTACTCAGCTATCAGAAAGAACGAATTCTCAACATTTGCTGCAACATGGACGGCACTGGAGGAGATAATGCTAAGTGAAATAAGTCAAGCAGAGAAAGACAATTATCATATGATTTCTCTCATCTATGGAACATAAGAACTAGGATGATCGGTAGGGGAAGAAAGGGATAAAGAAGGGGGGTAATCAGAAGGGGGAATGAAACATGAGAGACTATGGACTATGAGAAACAAACTGAAGACTTCAGGGGGGTGGGGATGGGATAGACTGGTGATGGGTAGTAAGGAGGGCACGTATTGCATGGTCACTGGGTGTTATACGCAACTAATGAAGCATCAAACTTTACATCGGAATCTGGGGATGTACTGTATGGTGATTAACATAATATAATAAAATTTAAAAAAAAAAAAAAGAAAGCAGTCACATAAAAGTAGATCGATGGTTTTACAAAATTCCAGTACAATTAACATACAGTGTTATATTGGTTTTAGGGTGTACGATACAATGATTCAACAGCTCTATATATTAGTACTCACCATGAAAAGTGTATGCTTATTCTCATTCAACTATTCACACATCCCCCCAACCCACCTCCCCTCTGGGAACCACCAGTTTGTTCTCTGATTTTAAGAGTCTGTTTTTTGGTTCCTTTTTTCTTTGTTTTGTTTCTTAAATTCCACATGAGTGAATCATATGGTACTTGTCTTTATCTGACTGACTTATCTTGCTTAGCATTATACTTGTTGCAAATGGCAAGATTTCATTTTTATGATTGGGTAATATTCTGGTGTGTGTGTGTGTGTGTGTGTAGACACCTCTTCATTATCCATTGATCTAATGATGGACACTAAGTTGCTTCCATATCTTGGTTATTCTAAATAAGGTTGCAATAAGCATAGGAGTGCATATATCTTTTCAGATTAGTGTTTTTGTATTCTTTGGGTGAATTCTTAGTAGAAGAATGAATGGGTCATATGGTGATTCTATTAATTTGAGGAAACTCCATACTGTTTCCCACAGTGACTGCACCAGTTTGCATTCCCACCAACAGTGCATAAGGGGTCCCTTTGCTCTACATCCTCACCAACACTTGCTGTTTCTTGTGTTTTTTATTTTAGCCATTTTGACAGGTGTGAAGTAACATCTCATTGTGGCTTTGATTTGCATTTCCTTGATGATGAGTGATGTTGAGCATCTTTTCATGTGTCTACTAGCCATCTGGATGTCTTCTTTGGAAAAATGTCTGTTCATGTCTTCTGCCCACTTTTAATTGAATAATCTGTTATTTAGATGGTGAATTGTATAAGTTCTTTATATATTTTGGATACTACACACTTGTCAAATATATCATTTGCAAATATCTTCTCACATTCAGAAGGTTGTCTTTTGTCTTATCGATGGTTTCCTATGCTGTGCATAAAAGCTTTTTATTTTGATATAATCCTAATAGCTTTTTGTTTTTGTTTCCCTTGCCTTAGAAGACCTATCTAGAAAAATGTTTGTACTGTAGATGCTTTCTTCTAGTATTTTTATGGTTTCAGGTCTCACCTTGAGGTCTTTAATCCATTTCGACTTTATCTCTGTGGATGGTATAAGAAAGTGGTCCAGTTTCATTCTTTTGCATGTAGCTGTCCCCATGCAACATGGTTCCCCAGCACCATTTGTTGAAGAGACTATCTCTTTTCTGTTACCTATTCTTGCCTCCTTTGTCATAGATTAATTGACCATACAATCATGGGTTTATTTCTGGGCTCTCCTTTCTGTTCCATTTATCTATGTGTTTATTTTTGTGCCAGTACCATACTGTTTTGATTACTACAGCTTGTAGGATATTTGAAATCTGGAATTTGGAATCCAGCTTTTTTTTTTCATTTTCTCAAGATTGCTATAGCCATTTGGAATCTTTTGTGGTTCCATACCAATTTTAGGATTATTTATTCTAGCTCTGTGAAAATATTGTTGCTATTTTGATAAGAATTGCATTGAATCTGTAGATGGCTTTGGGTATTGTGGACATTTTAGCACTATTTGTTCTCCCAATTTATGAGCATGGAATATCTTTCCACTTTGTATCATCTTCAATTTCTTCCATTAATGCTTTACAGTTTTTGCAATGCAGGTCTTTCACCTTCTTGGTTAAGTTCATTCTTAGGTATTTTATTTTTGGTGAAATTATAAATGCGACTGTTTTCTTAATTTCTCTTACTATTGCTTCGTTATTAGTATATAGAAATGCATGAGTTTCTGTAAATTGATTTTTAATCTGGTGACCTTATTGAATTCATTTATCAATTCTAGTAGATTTTCAGTGGAGTTTCAGGGCTTTCTATATGTAGTCTCACGTCATCTGCAAATAATGAAGGTTTTATTTCTTCCTTACCAATTTGGATGACTTTTATTTCTCTTTCTTGTGTGATTGCTGTAACTAGGACTTCCAGTACTATGTTGAATAAAAGTGGTGAGAATGGACGTCCTTATCTTGTTCCTGGAGATCTTAGGGGGAAAGTTCTGTTTTCTACCATTAACAATTATGTTAGCTGAGGGTTTTTCATATATGGCTTTTATTGTGTTGAGGAATGTTCCCTGTAAACCTACTTTATTGATGGTTTTTATCATGAATAGATGTTGTACTTTGTCAAATGCTTTTTATGCATCTATTGAAATGATCATATAGTTCTTATTCTTTCTTTTGTCAATGTGATGTATCCTGTTGATTGATTTGCAGATATTGAACCACACTTTTGTTGGGCTGGCCAAAGAAAGGGGCCAAGACACCCAAGATGGCTGACTCTCCCGCCAAGATAACCAACTCTCCTGCCAAGATTTAAACCAAAACCTAGGCGGGAAACTGAAACCCGTCCTACCGACTTTCCTCACCCCCCAGCAGCACCCAATAAAAACCCTCGCTGCCCTGCCCTGGGCGTGACTTCAACGACTCACCGCTCTTTCCTGAGTCGCAGAACCTCGCCCGAGGATGCTTGCAATAAAGTTCCTCCCTCGAACCACCTTTGCCTTGCGGTCTTGATTTCATTGGCGACGAGAAAAAACCTAACTTTTATCTCAGGAATAAATCCCAACTGATCAACTGAATGATTTTTTTAATGTATTGTTGGATTCTGTTTCTTAATATTTCGTTGAGGATTTTTTTAATCTACATGACTCAGGGATACTGGCCTATAGTTCTATTTTTGTAGTAGCTTTATCTGGCTTTGGTATCAAGGTAATGCTGGCCTTAAAGAATGAATTTGGAAGTTTTCCTTCCTCTTCTGTTTTTGGAATAGTTTGAGGAGAATGGATATTAACTCTTCATTAAATATTTGGTACACTTCACCTCTGAAGCCATCTGGTTTGTTAGGAATTTTTTGACTACTGATTCAATTTCATTGCTGCTAATCTGTCTCTTCAGATTTTCTGTTTCTTCCTGATTCAGTTTAGGAGGTTATATGTTTCTAGGAATTTATCTATTTCTTCTAGGTTGTCTAGTTTGTTGACATATAATTTTTCATAATATTCTACAATCTTTTGTATTTCTGTAGTGTTGGTAATTACTCCTCCTTCATTTCTGATTTTGTTTGAGTTTCTCTCTCTCTCTTTGCTGAGTCAGGCTAAAATTTTATCAATTCTGTTAATTTTTTCTTTTTTTAAAAGACTTATTTATTTGAGAGAGAAAGAGAGCAGGGGGGAGGGGCAGAAGGAGAGAGAGAATCTCAAGCAGACGTCCCCCCCCCCCGCACAGAGCCCAATGACCTAAGCCAAAACCAAGAGTTGAACGCTCAACTGACTGAGCCACCGAGGCACCCCAACTCTGTTGATCTTTTCAAAGAACCAGCTCCTGGTTTTATTGATCTTTTCTATTGTTTCTTAGTTTCTATTTTGTTTATTTCTGCTTTTAATCTTTATTACTTCCTTCCTTCTACTAGTTTGTGGTTTTGTTTGTTCTTTTACGAAGCTCCTTTAAGTGTAAGATTAGTTTGTTTGGATTTTTCTTCTTGGGGTAGGCTGTATTACTATAAACATCCCTCTTAGAACCACTTTTGCTGTATCCCAAAGATTTTGGGCCATTGTGTTTTCATTTTCATTTGTCTCCATGTATTTTTTTTTTTATTTCTTTTTGATGTCTTGGTTTACCCATTTATTGTTTGGTAGCATGTTATTTAATCTTCATGTATTTGTGTTTTTTTCCCAGTTTTTTTTTCTTCTGGTGGATTTCTAGTTTCATAGTATTGTTGAAAAAGATGCATACTATGACTTCAATGTTTTTTAATTTGTTGTGGCTAGTTTTGTGGCCTAACACGATCTATTCTGGAGAATGTTCCGTGTACTCCTGAAAAGAATGTATGTGCTGATATTTTAAGACGGAATGTTCTGAATATATCTGTTAGATCCATCTGATCCAATGTGTCCTTCAAAGGTACTCTTTTTTGTTGTTGTTGATTTCTGTTGGATGATCTAGCCATTGATGTAGTAGGGTATTAAAGCCCCCTACTGTGCTGTAGGAAGTGACCTGGAGCCACTTTGGAGAGCTCCTGCAGATGACAAGTTAAAGGGGGCTGGTCTATAGGAGATTATGGGGGTGGGTACACTGTTAGCAAGGTAAGTAGGAGTGTTTGCTCTGGTTGCCACAGATGTCTGTGTATCTGTGCTGGGGGGCAGAGGAGGGAAATGGTGCCTTCAAGCTCTTTTGTTCCTGGAGAAGTCTCCTAAATTGCTCTGCCCCTCCAGCACACATTTTGAGGCTAATAAACAAACCTCCTTCCTAAAGAGTGTTTTTCAAAAAGCTGTTTGTATGCTATATTTCAGTGGGGTTCTTTGTTATGCTGTCTTTTTAAGGGCAGGGACTCAGCTTCCTATTGCCCTCTTGCTTTCCCAGAGCCAGGGCACTGATTTTTTTTTAAGTTCCTTGTGTTGTGCCCCCACTGATTGTAAGAATTCTCAAGTTAAGCCCCTTTGGTTTTCAAAGCCAGATGTTATGGGAATTTGCCTTCCCAGTATGGGTCCTCTGTGCCTGGGGTGCCTGAGGTGGGGTCTGTTCCTCTCCCTTCTCTGTGCTTATGGTGTCCCTCCCTCCTGCAGACATTGTGATTCCTGACCCATGTCTCTGTCCTTCCTACCATTTTAATGTGGCTGCTTCTCTACAATTAGCTTTGGAGAGTCTGTTCTGCCAGTCTTTAAGGTAATTTTCTGGGTTAGTTATACTGATGTGGATGTTAATTAGGTGTATCTGTGAAAGGAGTGGAGCTTAGGATCTTCCTACTCTGCCATTTTCTTTGCTTTATTTTTTTATTTTTTTATGGTAATTTTTTATTATATTATGTTAGTCACCATACAGTACATCCATAGTTTTTGATGTAAAGTTCCATGATTCATTACTTGTGTATAACACCCAGTGCACCATGAAATATATGCCCTCCTTAATACCCATCACTGGCCTATCCCATTCCCCCACCCCCCTCCCCTCTGAAGCCCTTAGTTTTTTTCCCAGAGTCCATAGTCTCTCATGGTTCATTCCCCCTTCTGTTTACTCCCACCTTTCTTCTTCCCTTTCTTCTCCTACCGATCTTCCTACTTCTTATGTTCCATAAATGAGTGAAACGTTTTGTTTTAAAGTCTATTTTGTCTGATACAAGTATTGCTACCCTACCTTTTGTTTGATTTGTGTATGGTTTTGTTTTGTTTTTGTTTTTGTGTTGTTTTGTTTTTTGCTTCCATTGGTATGGAATTCTTTTTCCAGCCCTTCACTTTGAGTCTGTTTGTCTTTAGGTGTGACCTGAGTCTTTTTTTTAGGCAGCATATAGATGGGTCTTGTTTTTTATCCATTCAGTCAGCCTATGTCTTCTGATCACAGCATATAGTCTATTTATTAAGATAATTATTTATAGGTATGTACTTATTGCCATTCTGTTCATTGTTTTCCAGTTCTTTCGTAGTTCTTCTATGTTTCTTTCTTCTTCTCTTGGTCCCTTCCCCTGTGATTTAATGGCCTACTTTAGTGTCATATTTGGATTCCTTTCTCTTAATTTTTTGTGTATCATAGGCTTTTGATTTGTGGTTACCATGGGGTTCGTATATAACCTTTTATGTGTATAGCAGTCTATATTAAGTTGATCATCACTTAAGTTCAAACACATTCTAAAAGCACTACATTTTTTACTGCCTCTTTCAGGTTTTATGTATTATGGTGTCATATTTTACATCTTTTTATTTTATGTATCCCTAACTAGTTTTTGTAGATACAATTGATTTTACTCCTCTTAAGTTTTACCACCTCCATACTGGCTTTATAATTGATTAAACTACTACCTTGACTATGTTTGCTTTAACTCATATTTTTCTTTCAGAATGTTCTTATAGTTATGACCTTTTTTTTTTCATTTTGAGAATTCCCTTTAACATTTTGCATAAGGCTGGTTTAGTGGTGATAAATTTCTTTAACTTCTTTTTTTTTTAAGATTTTTATTTATTTATTCATTCGACAGAGGTAGAGACAGCCAGTGAGAGAGGGAACACAAGCAGGGGGAGTGGGAGAGGAAGAAGCAGGCTCACAGTGGAAGAGCCTGATGTGGGGCTTGATCCCATAACGCCGGGATCACGCCCTGAGCCGAAGGCAGACGCCTAACCGCTGTGCCACCCAGGCACCCCCTCTTTAACTTCCGTTTATCTGAGAAACTTATTTTCTCTCCCTCAATTTTGATCAGTAACCTTGCCAGACAGTGTTCTTGGTTGTAGATTTTTTCCTTTAAGGACTTTGAATCTATCATGCCACTCTCTTCTATCCTGCAAAGTTTCTTCTGAGAAATCAGCTGATAGGCATATAGGGTTTCTCTTGTATATAACTATTTTCTTTTACCTTGCTGCTTTTAAGGTTATCTCTTCACATTACTTTTTCCATTTTAATTATGTGTCATAGGTGGACCTCCTTGAGTTCATTTTGTTTGGGGCTGTCTGTGATTCCTGAACCTGGATGTCTGTTTCCTTTCCCTTGATTAAGAAAGTTTTAAGCTATTTCTTCAAATAAATTTCTTCCCCTCTTTTTTTCCCCTTCTGGGACCCTATAATGCAAGTGCTATTAGGCTTGATAATGTCACAGAGTTCCTTTAAGAATTAATAATAATAATAAATGTCTTTCCACATCTCACCTCTTTACCCCCTCACATTCATCTTCAAAAAGGAAAGGTTTGGCATTTAGAAGAGGGGCAGCTCTTCTCTTTAGCATTCTCATCCTAAAATGGACTGAACCATTTCCACTGGGAAGATTGAACTTTTATATTTACTGTGGAGTAAATATAAATCAGCATTCCAGATGATCATGCCTCTCCAGATCCAGAAGATTTGGCATGACCAGCGATGCAGTTGGAACCTGGAGCTGCCAGTCCCAGGATGAAGTATCGACAGCAATTATGCTTAAAATTTTTATATAAATTATTTTGTCATCCTACCCTTTCCCTCCAGAACAAAAATGAGAGAGTTATTTTAACACTTTGGATTCTTCCCCCTTTTCGAGAAATAACGTTCTCATGAAAAGCCAAAAGAAGTAATAATAATAACAATTATTATTCTTATTGCCATTCAACTTGGTTGCTTCCCACTGCCCAGCCTTTCAGATCATAGATCTGTTCTTCTGCACCCTCTAAGCTGCTGTTGACTTACGTTAGTATATTGTTCATTATAGTTTCTAAATCTTTCAGTTCTTTTTTTAAAATATATTTTCCATCTCTTTATTTTAGTTCTCACTGAGTTGGTTCACACTTTTCTCAAGTCCAGGAAGTACCTTTATAACCATTACTTTAACCTCTTAATCAGGCATATTGCCTACTTCCATTTCATTAGCTCTTTTACTGTGATTTTTGTCTTATTCCTTCATTTGACACCTATTCCTGTCTCCTCATTTTATCTAACTCTTTGTGTTTGTTGCTATGTACTAGGCAGGTTGACTACATCTCCTGGTCTTGCAAGTAGTGGTCTTGTGTCAAGGAAGTCCTGTGGTGCCCTATGGCACAATCCCCTCTGATCATTAGATCTGGGTATGCCAGGGGCGCCTTCATGTGTGGGCCATTGTGCCCTCCTGCTGTGGCTGAGTTGTGATTACATTCAGCCCAGCTGGCTGCAATGACCTGGTTTATCTGCTGTGGGTGCACTGCACAGGGTTTGCTATTTGTACTGTTGAGATGTCCAGCTGTGGCTGCCATATGCTCACTGGTGTGTTGGGTGGGCAGTCAACCTAGCTGTCTGCAGTTAGCCTCTCTATCACAGCTATAGGCACATCAAAGTCAGAGCTTGCTCCCTGAGCAGCCAGCTAGGAGGCCTGGCTGAGGAACTGCAGGCGTGCCTGTGTGTAGGTTTACCTCCCTGCACCACCACCCCAATCTCCTCCTCCTCAGCCAGGTCAGGACTCACTTTGGTGTGGCACTTGTTCAGACCAGGGCTGCATTTCAGATGTGGTGGGACAGAAGCCATTTTGAAGGGATGCCTGCTGACGTGGGCAGGTCTCCAGGAAAACATCAGGGTGTGGGGCACACGGTGCTAGCAAGGTAGATGGAGAGTGTTTGCACTGGCTCTGAAAAACATGCAGGCTTTAGTCTGGGGAAAGGGGAAAGAAATGGTGCCCACCAGCACCTTCATTCCTGGAGAAATCTCCTGCAGATCCCTGCCCCTCTGGTGCACATTCTAATATTAGTTAATAAATGTCTACACATGAGCCCCAGGCACTTTTCAAACTGCTGCTTTGTGCTGTCTCTCAGGCTAAGCAACTTAGTATGCTGGCTCTTTCAGGGCAGGAACTGGGTTTCCAATTGGCCTCTGGCTCTTCCAGAGTTAAGCCTCATTGATTTTCAAAGCCAGACATTATGGGGGCTCATCTTCCCAATGTGGGTCCCCCGTACCGGGGGTGCCTGGTGCACGTTCTGATCCTCTTCCTTCGCTGTGCTTGTGATGTCCATTCTGTTTGTGGTTAGTTGTGCTGGGAGTTTGGTTCCCAACTATATCTCCACCCTCCTCTCCCTTTTGATATGGCCTTCTCTCTACAACCAGCTGTGGAAGATCTGTTCTTCCAGGCTTCAGGTGCATTGTCAGAGTTAGTTGTATAGATGTAATTGTTAATCTCCATGTGTCTGTGGGACAAGGTGAGCTCAGGATCTCCTACTATACCATCTTCCTGCCAGTTCTTATGTTTTAAATTTTCCCAAAAAAGAGGAACTCACAAAGCCCTAGCGGCTTACTCTTGACATTTCCACCACCATTTTTTTCCCATCTACCCGTCTCCTGTCCTCATAAATCCATCCTGAATGTGTCCCTCATGGTCAGGGCTGGGGAAAGAACTCTTCCTGGCAGGGTAGAACCTGAACCCTTCAGAGCAGGGTAAGGGTGGATCTACTTGGTCACTCCTAAATTATTCATAACATCCTCCCCCTCCATTCGGACATTTTCCAGTCTTCAAAGTGCAATATTAATAAGGTAAAACCTAAACCAAAACAAAAAGCTTTTTCGTTAATATTACACACCTTTCCAATGTGTATTAAGACCTCAACACTCAAGGTGGGGATGGAAAAATTTGAAGTGTGTGAGGAGAACCAAGAACCTTATGTTGCTTCACTGAACCTCATTGATGGGAGACTATAAACTGATGCAGACCTACAGTTGTCTCAAGCAATAATTGGTAACCCTGGTGTAGGAGTAGGGTTTCCAGAGAGCTGGACTGATCCAGAGCTGGGATTTTCTGGATTTAAGTGAGACCAAAGGGCAATGGGGCCAGGGATTTGAGAACACTGGCAAAGCATAAGGGAAAGATAGCCTTAAAGGACAAGACCATGTATGGAAGTAAGTAAAGATTCTATGTGTTGGGGGGAAGGGTGAAGGAGGTATGAGGAAAGAGGATAAATAACCAAACAAAATTTAGGGAGATCAGTGAGTGATTTTCTGAAGGAAGATTAAAGAACATAAAGGATTATTTTCTTTTCCTACCCCTTTTAACAAAAAAAGAAAATATCTCTCTGCTACCATGGTTCTCAACTTGGAGTGTGGGAGGGATTTTTCATCCTCCCCTTCAGAGAACATTTGGCAATGTCTGGAAACACTTTTGATTGTCACAACAGGATTCCTACTGGCATCTAGTGAGTATAGGCCAGGGATTCTGCTAAACAGCCTGTACAGAATAGATTCCCACAACAAAGAATTATCCAGCCCAAAATGTCAATAGTGACAAGGTAGAGAAACCCTGCTCTAGAGAGTCTTTGTAATCTGAAAACTGTGAAATGTCCCTCAAAATGGAAGCATTGTCCAAAATTTTAGAGCCATGCCTGGCTAGGAAACTTGTTTTTCAGTGCATACAGCTATGAAAGTGAATATGAAGGTCTATAAGAGGGCAGGTAGATTTCAGGACCCCTTGGAAAGTGGTGGTTGTGACTAGAGACTTTAAACCACCCAGATACTTGGTACCAGACGCTGCTGCCACACAGCAGACAGCCTCCTACATAGGCTCAGCCAGGGATCTTCCTGTGGTGTGGGATACCCCTCCAATCCCCAAAGCAAAAATGCCCTCTTATTTAACTTGGAGGCAGCCCCACTACTTAAAAGGTCCTCTTTCTATTTATATAAGTTGGGATTGTTTTCATAGCTAAGAATGGCTCCATTATTTTCTGAAAGTGCCACAGATATTAGTCAACTTCATAGCTATTCTCTTATGCTTTTTTTGTTCCTTTTATTGGTTGTTTATACACCATCTAAATCTAGTGACAAAGAAGGATGAATCCTTTTTAACTGGTTTTTCCTGAAAATGCTATCAAATTCTTTTTCTGTTCTAAAGATACACAGACAATGTCTGTACTCTATTTTTCCACAGAGAGGGGATCATTCACGATACTCATTAGATGTTACATTTGAAAAATGGTCTCTGTATTCTCCTTGAATGTGGAGAAATTCCATTATTACCAAAATCGCACAGAACGAGAAGTCTCAATGAGTCTAGGTAAGACAGACAAAACCAGTAGTAGATGCAAACAAGAGCAACAATTCTCAAATCTGTGTGTATCAGAATCACCTGGAGGATTTGTTAAAACACAGATTTCTGGGAGCCATTCCCAGAGTTTCTGAATCAGACCTAGGGTGAGGTCCAAGAATTTACATTTCTGACAATCTCCCAGGTGATGCTAATATTACTTATCTGGGACTCCATGTGGAGAACCACTGTAGATCTATACATTAATTTTCATGAATTCTTCTGTTTCAGTGTTAGGTTATATTTAAGAAATTATCTCTTTATGTTTCAGTACCATGTAGTGTGTTTCTCTGTTTGAAAGAGCTACACTGAGTTCTTTTAACAGGTATCCCTGTGAGCACACGTATCTGAGACTGGAAAACATTAAGCTCTAAAATGTTTAGCAATCATACATGTTCACAGTGGCTATTTCTATGATTTTAAATGACTTGATTTATTTTCTATAATCTCTTGAAAAGAACCAATTTAATAAATGCTCACCAAAACTACATCTAGATAAACACCTGAATATCTAGAGCTAAAATGAGAACCAGTATTCAGACAATGGGCCTGAGTAACCATGTTCCCCATTTGTATAAAATAATAGGTAGATATTTTATTAATAATGACATCCCTTTTGTTTATTTACTCAATCTTTTTCATCTTTTGGTTTAAAATAATCACTAAAAATTGAATAGCGTTTTAGAATTTCCTCGTACTATGGAAATTTTCACTCTTAGTTTGAAGATATGATGATATTCTTATATCTTTTAAAAATATCTTGTTTTTTAACATTTAAAAATTAAACCTTTTTGTAAAGACCAAATTCCACACGATAAGATGTAAAATACAGTTTACTAACCTTTCTCAGGGAATTGATGGCAATGGGTTTTTTTGTTTGTTTGTTTGTTTTTTTAAAAGATTTTATTTATTTATTTAACAGAGAGAACACAAGTAGGTAGAGCAGCAGGCAGAGGGAGAGGGAGAAGCAGGCTCCTCACTGAGCAGGGAGCCTGATTTAGGGCTCAATCCCAGGACCCTGGGATCATGACCTGAGCTGAAACCAGATGTTTAACCGACTGAGCCTCCCAGGTGTCCCCAGCAATGTTATAAATGACCATTATATTGGAAATATCAGAGAACTGTTTCAATATTTCAAATATCTATTTCATAAAAATTTCATAATATTAGAGTAGGAACAATGTAACAAAGCATTCTGTGGCCAAATCAATTTACAAAATGCTAGATTAATCTGTTAAATAATGTCTTTCTGGGAAGATTCCTCAGTGAGTTTAATATGCTTGCAATCATTATGAAGATGCAGCTATGACTTTCTCAGTGTGGCGTGTCTGAGGAATTCTGCGTTACCTAATGTGTTTTTGTAAATGTTTTCAAGAACAGGATGACAAATGCATTTCACCTAAAATGTTGCCTCCATCAAGTGTGACTGGTTGCTTGGAGCTCTGTGTTGAGAAAGGCTCTAAAGCCCAGCTGGGTTCAGCCCAAAAAAGGTAGGCTATTTCTTTAGCCATGTCTTCTAGGTATGTGGAGAAAATGATGGCATAAATGCTATGTACTTGGGATATTTCTTCTAGATATTGAGAGGGATAGTTTTCTCTATCTCATTCTTAGAAAATTGTATGAATTATCTTGTCATATTTACTATGCTGAACTAAGTAATGATTTGTAAATAAAATTTCCTTACTTATTTCAAGAAATTCCCTAAGATTTTCAAAAAGTACTTCACTATGAGTCCTAGCCACAGCAATCAGACAAGAAACAGAAAAGTAACTTTTTTAAAAAGTTATTAAAACGGGTAGAGAATCTGAATGGACATTTTTCCAAAGACATCTTTGGATGTTGGAGATCCAAAGATGGCCAACAGATACATGAAAAGATGTACACATCACTCATCATCAGGGAAATACAAATCAAAACTACAAGGAGATACCACCTTACACCTGTCAGAATGACTAGAATCAAAAAGGCAAGAAATAACAAGTATTGTCAAAGATGTGGAGAAAAAGGAAGCCTGTGCACTGTCAGTAGGAAGACAAATTGGTACAGCTACTG
>NC_048224.1:14453423-14512368 GCF_002007445.2 Ailuropoda melanoleuca | reverse complement strand
AGTCCATAGTCTCTCATGTTTCATTCCCCCTTCTGATTACCCCCCTTTTCTTTATCCCTTTCTTCCCCTACCGATCCTCCTAGTTCTTATGTTCCATAGATGAGAGAAATCATATGATAATTGTCTTTCTCTGCTTGACTTATTTCACTTAGCATTATCTCCTCCAGTGCCGTCCATGTTGCAGCAAATGTTGAGAATTCGTTCTTTCTGATAGCTGAGTAATATTCCATTGTATATATGGACCACAGCTTCTTAATCCAGTCATCTGTTGAAGGGCATCTCGGCTCCTTCCATGATTTGGCTATTGTGGACAATGCAGCTATGAACATTGGGGTGCATATGGCCCTTCTCTTTACTACGTCTGTATCTTTGGGGTAAACACCCAGTAGTGCAATGGCTGGGTCATAGGGTAGTTCAATTTTTAACTTTTTAAGGGACCTCCACACTGTTTTCCAGAGTGGCTGTACCAACTTGCATTCCCACCAACAATGTAGGAGGGATCCCCTTTCTCCACATCCTCTCCAACAATTGTTGTTTCTTGCCTTGTCTATCTTTGCCATTCTAACTGGCGTAAGGTGGTATCTCAGTGTGGTTTTGATTTCAATTTCCCTGATGGCTAATGATTTTGAACATTTTTTCATGTGTCTGTTAGCCATTTGTATTAAACTTGTTTCCTTTGCACGNGACAAGAGGAAGTACACACCAAAAGCACAGTCACCCATAGACAAATGAGAGTGCATTAAACTTGTTTCCTTTGCACAGAAATTTTTAACAGTGAAATNGCACGGAAATTTTTAACAGTGAAATGGCAACCTATAGAACAGAAGAAAATATTTGCAAATCATGTATCTGATAAGGGGTTAATATCCAAAAAATATAAAGAATTTCTATAACTCAATACCAAATAACCCAATTAACCCAAATTAAAAATGGGCAAAAGACATACTATGCATCTTTTCCAACCCCAATACTATGAAACTAGAAATCAGCCACGAGCAAAACTCTGGAAAGAACACAAATACATAGAAATTAAATAGCATGCTACTAAACAATGGATGGGTCAACCAAGAAATCAAAGAGTAAATCAAAAAATGCATGAGACAAATGAAAATGAAAACACAATAGTCCAAAATCTCTGGGGTGCAGAAAAGCTGTTCTAAAGAGGGAAGTTTATAGCAATGCAGGTCTACCTCAAGAAATTAGACAAATCGCAAATAAACAATATAACCTTGTACCTAAAGGAGCTAGAAAAATAACAAAACCAAAAATCAGTAGAAGGAAGGAACTAATAAAGATTAGAGCAGAAATAAATGAACTAGAAACTTTTAAAAAACCAAACAATAGAACAGATCACTGAAGCCAGGAGCTGGTTCTTTGAAAAGATCAATAGATAGATAAACCTTTAACTAGACTCATCTAAAAGAGAGAGAAAGGATTCAAATAAACAAAATCAGAAGTGAAAGAAAAGAAATAACAATTGACACTGCAGAAATACAAAGGATTATAAGAGACTATTATGAAAAATTATAGGCCAACATATTGGACAGTCTAGAAGAAATGGATAACTTCCTAAAAACATAACCTCCCAAAGCTGAACCAGGAAAAAATAGAATATTTGAGGAGACTGATTACCATCAATGAAATTGAATCAGAATGAAAAAACTCCCAAAAAACAACAGTCTAGGACCAGATGGCTTCAAAGGTGAATTCGAACATTTCATGTTACCAAATATTACATTTAATGTTTACCAAACATTTAAAGAAGAGTTAATGCCTATTCTTCTCAAACTATTCCAAAAATAGAAGAGGAAAGAAAGCTTCCAAATTCATTCCCTGATACCAAAATCAGATAAAGACACTAAAGACAACCAACCAACCAACCAACCAAAGAACTACAGTCCAATATCTCTGATGAGCATAGATATAAAAATCCTCAACAAAATATTAGCACACCAAGTCCAGTAATACATTTTTAAAAACATTCAGCAGGATCAAGTGGGGATCAAGTAGTTCAATACTCACAAATCAATCAACATGATATACCCCAGCAACAAGAGAAAGGATAAAAACCATATAACTATCTCAATAGATTCAGTAAGCATTTGACAAAGTACAACATCCATTTATGATAAAAATTCTCAACAAAGCAGATTTAGAGGGAACATGCCTCAACATAATAAAGCCCATATATGAAAAACCCACAGCTAACATCATTCTTAATGGTGAAAAACTGAGAGCAATTCACTTAAGATCAGGAACAAGACAAGGCTGTCTATTCTCATCACTTTTACTCAACATATTACTGGAAGTCCTACCCACAGTAATCACACAAGAAAGAGAAATAAAAGGCACCTGAATTGGTGAGGAAGAAGTAAAACTTTCACTATTTGCAGATGACATGATACTGTGTAGAACACAATAAAGACTCCACCAAAACAATCATTAAAAGTAATAATTCAGTAAAGTTGCAGGATACAAAATTAATATGTAAAAATCTATTGCCTTTCTTTTCTTTTTTCTTTTTTTCTTCTTTTTTAGAGTAGGCTCCATGCCACCTGGGTGGCTCAGTCGGTTCAGCATCTGCCTGCAGCTCAGGTCATGATCTCAGAGTCCTGGGATGGAGCCCTGCATCAGGTTCCCTGCTTAGTGGGGAGTCTGCTTCTCCTTTTTCCCTTGCCCCTCCCCCCACTGCTTGGGAATGCTCTTGCTCTCTCTCTAATAAATAAAATCTTTAAAAAAAAAAAAGTAGGCTCCATGCCCAATGTGGGGCTCAAACTAATGACCCTGAGATCAGGAGTTGCATGCTCTACCCACTGAGCCAGCCAGGTGCCCCCTGTTGCATTCCTATACATTAAAAATGAAGCAGCAGAAAGAGAAACTAAGAAAACAATCCCGTTTACAATCGCACCAAAAAATAGTAAAATACCTAGGAATAAATGTAATCAAAGAGGTGAAAGACCTATACTCCGAAACTCTAAGACAGTAATGAGAAAAACTGAACATAAACAAAAGGCAAGATATGCTCATGAAGAACTACTATTTTTAAAATGTCCATTCAGCCAAAAGCAATCTACAGATTCAAAGCAATCCCTATCAAAATACCAATAACATTTTTCATATAACTAGAACAAGTAATACAAATTTGTGTAGAACCACAAAAGACTCTGAATAGCCAAAGCAATCTTGAAAAAGAAGAACAAAACTGAGGTATCCTAATCCAGTATTTCAAGATGCACTGTAAAGCTGTAGTAACCAAAACAGTATGTTACTGGCACCGACGTAGACATATAGATGAATGGAACATAATAGCCCAGAAGGAAACCCACAATTACATGGTCAATTACTCTGTAACAAAGGAGGCAAAAACAGGCAATGGAAAAGAGACAGTCTCCTCAACAAATGGTGTTGGGAAAACTGGACCACTTTTTAATTCCAGTTAATACACAGTGTTATTACTTTCAGGTGTACGATATAATAATTTAGCAACACTTCCATACATCATCACCCTGTGCTCCTCACAAGTGCTCTCCATAATCCCCTTCACCTATTTAACCCATCCCCCCACCTGCCTCTACTCTGATAACCCTCTGTTTTCTATAATTAAGAGTCTGTTTCTTGATTTGTCTATTTTTTCCCTTTGTTTTGTTTCTTAAATTCCACCTATGAGTAAAATCATGTGGTATTTGTCTTTCTCTGACTTATTTCGCTTAGCATTATACTCTCTAGCTCAATCCATGTTGTTGGAAATGGCAAGGTTTTATTTTTTATGCCTGAGTAATATTCCATTCTATATGTGCCACTTCTTATTTTTTATAATAATATTTTTTATTATATTATGTTAGTCACCATACAGACATCCCTGGTTTTTGATGTAAAGTTCCATGATTCATTACTTGCATATAACACCCAGTGCACCATGCAATACGTGCCCTCCTTAATACCCATCACCAGCCTATCCCTCTTTATTCATTTATCAATAGACAGACATTTCGTCTGCTTCCATACCCTGGCTATTATATATAATGCTACTGTAAACATAGGGGTGTATGTATCCCTTTGAATTATTGTTTTTGTATTCTTTGGTTAAATACCCAATAGTGCGATTGCTGGATCGTAAAGTAGTTCTATTTTTAACTTTTTGAGGAACCTCCATACTGTTTTCCATAGCAGCTGCACTAGTTTGCATTCCCACCAACAGTGCAAGAGAGTTCATTTTTCTCCACATCCAACACCTGTTGTTTCTCGTGTTGTTGATGTTAGCCGTTCTGACAGGTATAAGGTGATACCTCATTGTGGTTTTGATTTGCCTTTCCCTAACGATGAGTGATGATAAGCATCTTTTTTGTGTGTCTGTCAGCAATCTGTATGTCTTTTTTTTAAAGATTTTATTTATTTGAGAGAGAGAGATAGCAAGAGAGCATAAGCAGGGAGGAGAGGAAGCAGCAGGCTCCCCGCAAACAGGGAGCTGGATATGGGGCTCGATCCCAGGACCCTGGGATCATGACCTGAGCTGAAGGCAGACGCTTAACAGACTGAACCACCCAGGTGCCCCTGTATGGTTTTGTTTTGGTTGTTTTTTTTTTTTTTTTTTGGAATGTCTGTTCATATCTTCTACCCATTATTTAATTGGATTATTTGGGTGTTAGGTGTTGAGTTTTATACTTTATATATTTTAGATACTAACCCTTTATTGGGTATGTCATTTGCAAGTATCTTCTCTCATTCCATAGGTTGCTTTTCAGTTTTCTCGATGGCTTCCTTTGCTGTGCAAAATCTTTTTATTCTGATGTAATTCTAATAGTTTATTTTTGCTTTTATTTCCCCTGTCTCAGAAAACCTATCTAGAAATGTATTGCTATGGCTTATGTCAAAGAAGTTACTGCCTGTGTTCTCTTCTAAGAGTATTAGGGTTTCAGGTCTCATATTTAGGTCTTTAGACCATTTTGAATTTGTTTTTGTGTATCATGTAAGAAATGCTCCAATTTCATTCTTCTGCAGGTTGCTGTCCAGTTTTCCCAATACAATTTGTTGAAGAGATTATCTTTTTTGCATTGGATATTCTTTCCTGCGTTCTTGAAGATTAATTGACCTTATAGTTGTGGATTCTCTCCTGGGTTTTCTTTTCTGTTCCATCGATCTGTGTGTCTATATTTGTACCAGTGCCATACTGTTTTGATTACTACAGCTTTGTAATATAGCTAGAAGTACAGAATTTTGATGCCTCCAGCTTTGCTTTTGCTTTTCCTTTTCAAGACTGCTTTGGCTATTTAGGGTCTTTATGGTTCCATACAAATGTTAGGATTGTTTGTTCTAACTCTGTGAAAAAATACTGGTGGTATTTTGGTAGGGATTGCATTAAATCTGTAGATTGCTTTGGGTAGTACAGACATTTTAAAAATAGCAGTTCTTCTAATCCATGAGCATGATTTCTTTCCATTTCTTTGTGTCATCCTCAATTTCTTTCATCAGTGTTTTATAGTTTTCAGAGTATGGGTCTTTCACCCCTTTGATTAAATTTATTCCTGGGTATTTTATTATTTTTGGTCCAATTATAAATGGGAGTTTTCTTAATTTCTCCTTCTGCTGCTTTGTTATTGGTGTATATAAATACAGCAGATTTCTGTACATTGATTTTGTATCCTGTGACTTTACTGAATTTGTGTATCAGTTCTAGCAGTTTTTTGGTGAAGTCTGTCAGGTTTTCTATATATAGTATCATGTCATCTGCAAATAGTGAAAATTTTACTTTTTCCTTAGTGATTTGGATGTTTTTTATTCCTTTTTCTTGTCTGGTTACTGTGGTTAGAATTTCCAGTAGTATACTGATTAAAAGTGATAAAAATGGACATCTTTACCTTAGGGGGAAAGCTCTGTTTTTCCCCATTAAGAATGATATTAGCTATGATGATTTTTTTCATATATGGGCTTTATTATATTGAGGTATGTTCCCTCTAAACCTACTTTGTTGAGAGTTTTTATCATAAATGGACACTGTACTTTGTCAAATGTTTTTTTCTGTGTCTATTGAAAAAATGATGTGATATGATTCTTATCCTTTCTCTTGATGTGATGTGATTGATTTGTGAATATTGAACCACCCTGGCAACCCTAGATAAATCCCATTTGATAATGTTGAGTGATTTTCTTATATTGTTGAATTTGGTTTGCTAGTATTTTGTTGAGAAATTTGCATCTATGTTCATCTGGGATATTGGCCTGCAGTTCTCTTTGTGTGTGTGTGTGTGTGTGTGTAGTGTCTTTTTCTGGTTTTGGTATAGGGTAATGCTGGCCTCATAGAATGAATTTGGCAGTTTTCCTTCCTTTTCTATTTTTTTGAAATAGTTTAAGAATTGGTATTAATTTTTCTTTAAATGTTTGGTAGAATTCACCTGTAAAGCCATATGGCCCTGGAGTTTTGTTTGTTGTAAGTTTTTTGATACTGATTCAATTTCTTTGCTGGTTATGGTCTGTTCATTTTCTATTCCTTTCTGATTCAGTTTGGAAAGTTGTATGTTTCTAGGAATTTATCTATTTCTTCTAGGTTGTCCAATTTGTTGGCATATAGTTTTTCACAATATTCTCTTATGATTGTTTGTATTTCTGTGGTGTTGTTTGTGATTTCTCCCCTCTTATTTGTGATTTCATTTATTTGGGTCCTTTCTATTTATTTCTTGGTAAGTCTTATAAGAGGTTTATCAATTTTATTTATTTTTTCAAAGAACCAGCTTCTGGTTTCATTGATCTGTTCTACTATTTTGGGGAGGAAGGGGGTTTGGTTTTTTAGTTCCTACAATATTTATTTCTATTCTAATCTTTATTATTTCTTTCCTTCTGGTTTTAGGTTTTGGTTGTTCTTTTTCTAGCTCCTTTAGGTGCAAGGAAGGTATTTATTTGAGATTTTTTTGCTTCTTGAGGTAAGCCTGTATTGCTAGAAACCCCCCTCTTAGAACAGCTGTTGCTACCTCCCAGAGGTTTTGGACCATTTTCATCTTCATTTGTTTCCATGTACTTTTTAATTTCTTTTATTTCCTGGTTGGCCCATTCATTGTTTAGCATGCTATTTAATCTCTAGGTATTTGTGGTCTTTCCAGACTTTTTCCCGTGGTTTAATTCTAGTTTCATAGAGTTTGGTCAGAAAAGATGCATGGTATGATTTTTTTATCTTTTTGAAGTTGTTGAGGTTTGTTTCATGGGCTAATACTTGAGTATTCTGGAGAATGTTCCATGTGCATTTGAAAAGAACGTGTATTCTGCTGTTCTGGATGGAATGCTGTGAATTTATCTGTTAGATCCATCTGTACCAGTGTGTCATTCAAAGCCATTGTTTCCTTATTGATTTTGTGTTTAGATGGTGTATTGATGTAACTGGGATGTTAAAGTTCCCTACTGTTTTTGTATTATTATTGATTAGTTCTTTATGTTTGCTATTAACTCTTTTATGTATTTGGGTGTTTCTATGGTCTGTGCATAAATATTTACAATCTTCTTGTTGGATTGTTCCCTTAATTATTACATAGGGTCCTTCTTTGTCTCTTGTTACAGTCTTTGTTTCAAAGTCTACTTTGTCTAATGTTAAGTATTGCTACTCCAGCTGTCTTTTAATATTCATTTGCAGGGTAGATGTTTCTCCATCCTCTCATTTTCAACCTTCATGTGACTTTAGTGCTAAAATGAGCCCTTGTATGCAACACATAGATGGGTCTTGCTTTTTTTTTTTTTTTGATCTATTTGACACCCTATATCTTTTGATTGGAGTGTTTAGTCCATTTGCATTCAAAGTAATTATTGATAGATATGTATTGCCATTTTATTCCTTGTTTTATGATTGCTCCTAAAAATTTTCTCTGATCCTTTCTTCTCTTTCTTTCATGTTTTGCTGATTTTCTTTAGTGATATATTTGGATTTATTTCTCTTTATTCCTTGCACATGTATTAGTTGTTTCAATATACAGTTACCATTGTTTGTATATAACCTCTTCTTTATATATCAGTGTATCTTAAGTTGATGGTCTTTTAAGTTTGAACCCATTTTTTCCTCCTCACCTCCTGCATTTTAGGTATATGTTATCTTTATGTCCTTTTTTGGTGAGTTCCTTGACTGATTTTTTTATAGAACTATTTGTTTTTACTTCATTTGTGTTCCTACCTCTATACAGTCACTTTGGGTCTCTCCTTTCTACTCAAAGATTCCTTTCTAATATTTCTTGCAAAGTTTGTTTAGTGGTCACAAACTCCTTTAGTTTTTGTTTGGGAAACTTTTGTCTCTCCTATTCTGAATGATAGCCTTGCTGGATAGAGTATTCTTGGCTGCAGTTTTTTCACATTCAGCTCTTTGAATATATCATGCCACTCTCTTCTGTCTTCCAAAGTTTCTGTTGAAAAATCTCCTCCCAGCCTTATTGGTTTTCCCCTGTAAGTTACTGACTTTTTTTGTCTTGCTACTTTTAAGATTTTTTTCTTTCTTACTATATTTTGCAAACTTAACTACAGTATGTCTTGTTATTTGTCTGTTTTCATTTATTTTGTTGGGGGTTGTCTGTGCCTCCTTGATCTGGATATCTGTTTCCTTCCCCATATTAGGGAAGTTTTCAGCTATTATTTCCTCAAATAAATTTTCTAACCCCTTTTCTCTCTCTTCTTCTGGGACTCCTATAATACAAATGTTATTATGTTTGAGAGAGTCACTGAGTTCCCAAAGTCTATTCTCGTTTTGTGTAATTCTTTTCCTTTTTGTTCAGCTTGATTATTTTCCATTACTCTATCTTCTATGTCACTAACTTGTTACCCTGCTTCTTCCATCCCTCTGTTCATTCCATCAAACATGTTTTTCATTTCATTTATTGTGCCCTTTTTCTCTACTGTTACTCCTTATCTCTGTGTTAAGGGTCTCACTCATGTCTTCTACTCTTTTCGCCAGTCTAGTATGTATCCTTACAATCATTTCTTTAAATTTTCTACCAGACATGTTACTTATATCTGTTTTGCTTAGATCTCTAGCTGTGGCCTATTCTTTCATTGGGATAAATTTCTCTGTCTCATCATTTTATCTGCCTCTCTGTGTCTGTTTCTGTGTGTTAAGTAAGCTGTGTCTTTTGCTCTTGAAAGTCAACTCATTGCTCTTTATGAAGAAGAGATCCTGGAGCACCCTGCAGTGCATTGTCCTCTGTTCAGTGCCTGGAACCTCAGAATAGTATCCTATGTATGTTGCTTATGCCCTGCTGCTGTGTCTAAGTGACTTTTATGGGCTATTGTGGACTGTGCTTACTCTCTATAGTGTTAGTGGGACCCAGGCAGGCCAGCTCCAGGGGGAGCATACCCACTAGAGAACTTGGGAGTGGGCAGCAATATTAGCAAAATTTGTCATGTGCCACTAGTCCTATGTCAGATCCTCCAAGGAGCTTTGGCAGCTGGGGATTGCTGGGAATGCAGGTTGGCTGCAGCACATGATAATGGCTGGGGGTGTGTGCCTGGGTGTGATGTGACAGCTGGGCACAGCACAGTGAACAGCAGCTGGGACATGTGACTAGGCACAGTGTGGTGCACTGTGGCAAC
Organism: Ailuropoda melanoleuca; assembly: GCF_002007445.2. Lineage (NCBI taxonomy): Eukaryota > Metazoa > Chordata > Mammalia > Carnivora > Ursidae > Ailuropoda > Ailuropoda melanoleuca. The sequence continues at coordinate 14,502,816 of NC_048224.1, read as the reverse complement.
TATGCATACCCAGTGGCTGGTTGCAGCCCATACATGGCTTTAGCAAAATTTGCGGGCTTGGAGTGAGCTAATTCTCAGGAGAACTCATGGGTTTGGCACACTGCTAGTGGATTAGGTAGCAAGTGTCTTTGCAGTCCTACCTCTCATGGGTGTCTCTGTGTTTATGCTGGGGTGTGGGAGAGGAAAATGGCACCTGCCAGCTCCCTCATTTTCAGGGAAGTCCCCCAACATGCTCCAAAATCAGTATGAACAGATCTGTCACCCCTTTGCCCCCCACATAATGTAAACTGCCATTTTTATGTTGCCTTTCCATGCAGGTTGTTATCTTCAAGGATGGTAATAGAGCTGTCACCCTCCCAGCTCACCCGGTGTTGATTTAGCAGATTTTTATAGCTCAAGGCTCACTCTGGAAAACAGTGTGGAGGTCCCTTAAAAAGTTAAAAATTGAGCTACCCTATGATCCAGCCATTGCACTACTGGGTGTTTACCCCAAAGAGACAGACGTAGTGAAGAGAAGGGCCATATGCACCCCAATGTTCATAGCTGCATTGTCCACAATAGCCAAATCATGGAAGGAGCCGAGATGCCCTTCAACAGATGACTGGATTAAGAAGCTGTGGTCCATATATACAATGGAATATTACTCAGCTATCAGAAAGAACGAATTCTCAACATTTGCTGCAACATGGACGGCACTGGAGGAGATAATGCTAAGTGAAATAAGTCAAGCAGAGAAAGACAATTATCATATGATTTCTCTCATCTATGGAACATAAGAACTAGGATGATCGGTAGGGGAAGAAAGGGATAAAGAAAGGGGGGGTAATCAGAAAGGGGAATGAAACATGAGAGACTATGGACTATGAGAAACAAACTGAGGGCCTCACAGGGGAGGGGGGTGGGGGAATGGGATAGACCAGTGATGGGTAGTAAGGAGGGCACATATCGCGTGGTGCACTGGGTGTTATACGCAACTAATGAATCATCGAACTTTACATCGGAATCCGGGGATGTACTGTATGGTGACTAACATAATATAATAAAAAATCATTAATAAAAATAAATAAATAAATAAATAAAAAATAAAGCTCAAGGCTCCAAGTAACATTGGTTTTATAAACTCACAGAATTCAGCCCCTCTGATTTTTAAAGCCAAACATTATAGGGATTAGTCTTCCCTGTCTGAGTTCCTTGGTATGAGGGCCCATTTCTCTGTCTTCTACACACACACACACACACACACACAGCTCCCCCTGACCTTCCAAAACTTTCAGATGGAGTTTCTTCTCTATATTTAGTTGTAGAGTTTGTTCTGCCAGTCCTTGGATCACTCTCTAGTTTGTTGATTTGGATATGGATGCTATCTAGGTGAAAACATTGAAAAGGATGAACTCAGGGTCCTCCTACCCTGCCATATTTCCAAGCTCCCCCTGGACCACTTTCTTACACCATACACAAAGACAAACTCAAAATGGATTAAAGACCTAAATGTAAGACCTGAAACCATATAAATCCTGAAAGAGAACACAGGCAATACTTTCTCTGGCACTAGCCTTAGCAACATTTTTCTATATATGTCTCTCAAGGCAAGGGAAACAAAAGCAAAAATAAGCCACTGGGACTACATCAAAATTAAAAGTTTCTGCAGAGCAAAGGAAACCATCAACAAAACTAAAAGACAACCTACTGAGTGGAAGAAGATATTTGCAAATGATATATCCAATAAGGAATTAACATCCAAAAATATGTAAAGAACTTACATAACAACACCAAAAAACCAAGTAACCCAATTTAAATATGGGCAGAAGACATGAACAGACATTTCTCCAATAAGGATATACAGATAGCCAACAGACACACGAGACGATGCTCATCATCACTAATCAGGGAAAAGCAAGTCAAAACCACAATAAGATATCAGAATGGCTAAAACCTAAAACATAAGAAATAACAAATGTTGTTGAGGATGTGGAGAAAAAGAAACCATTGTACACTGTTGGTGGGAATGCAAACTAGCACAGTCACCATGGAAAACAGAAAAGAGATTCCTCAAAAAATTAAAAATGGAGTTACCATATGATCCATTCATTCCTCTACTAGGAATTTACCCAAAGAATATGAAAACATTAATTGAAAAAGATATATGCACCCCTATGTTTATTGCAACATTATTTAGAATAGCTAAGATATGGAAGCAACCCAAGTGTTCATCAATAGATGAATGGATGAAGAAGATGTATATATACACAATGGATATTACTCAGCCATAAAAAAGAATGAAATCTTGCCATTTATAACAACATGGATGGGTCTAGAGGGTGTAATGCTAAGTGAAATAAGTCAGAGAAAGACAAATACCATATGATTCACTCATAAGTGGAATTTAAGAACCAAACAAATGAAGGAGGAAAAAGACAAAAAATACTCTTCACTATAGAGAACAAACTAGTGGTTTCCAGATGGGAGGTGGGTGAGGGGATGGATAGAATAGGTGGAGGCAATTAAGAATAAACTTATCTTGATTATAAGATAATGAATAATGTATGGAATTGATAAATCACTATATTTTACACCTGAAACTATAACACTCTTAATTATGCTGCAATGAATTAACGAATGAAGGGCAAAGGACGTGAACAGACGTTTCTCCAAAGAAGACATACAAACACCAACAAGCATATGAAAAGATGGTTGACATCACTAACTAGAAAAATAAATCAAAACCACAATAAGATTCCACCTTACCACTATTAGGATTGCTACTATTAAGAAAAAAAAAAGAAGACGATGACGACAACAGGAGGAGGAGGAGGAGGAGGAGAAGGAAAGAAGAAGTGTTGGTAAGAATCTGGAGAAATCAGAACATATGTGTATTGGTGGTAGGAATGTAAAATGGTGCAGCCACTACGGAAATAGTATAGTGTTCTTCAAAGAATTAAAAATAGAGTTCCTGGGGCACCTGGGTGGCTCAGTCAGTTAAGCGTCTGCCTTTGGCTCAGGTCATGGTCCCAGGGTCCTAGGATGGAGGCCTGCATCTGGCTCCCTGCTCAGCAGGGAGTCTGCGTCTCCCTCTCCTTCTTCCACTACCCACCTACCACCACCACCACCACTACCACCACCCCCACTTGTGCTTTCCCTCTCTCTAACAAATAAAATCTTAAAAAAAAAAAAAAGTTACCATATGATCCAGCAATCCTACTTCTGGGTATAGAGTCAAATGAATTAAAAGCAGGATCTTGAAGACCTATTTGTATACCCATGTTCATAGCAGCATTATTTGCAATAGTCAAGAGGTAGAACAAATAAAGAAAATGTGGGGTATAAATACATCAATAGATAAATGAATAAAGAGGATGTGGTATATACATAAAGTGGAACATTATTTATCCTTAAAAGTAAAGAAATCATGTCTATGCTACAACATGAATAAAAGTTCAGGACATTTTGCTAAGAGAAATAAGCCAGTCACAAAAAGAAAAAAAGTGTATGATTCCTCTTAGATGACATATCTAAAACCATCAGCTTATAAAAAGAAAGTAGAATCGTGGCTGCCCAGGGGCTGGGAGGAAAGGAAATACGGAGTTATTTTTCAATGGGCATAGAGTTTCAATTTTGAAAAATGAAAAAGTTCTAGAGCTCTATTGTACAACAATAAGAATATAGTTTACATTACTGAACTGCATGCTTAACATAAAAATGGTTAAGATTGTGATTTTTCATAATAAAAAAAAAGTTAAAGAGATCGTTGAGGGGGCACCTGGGTGGCTCAGCCAGTTAAGCACCCAACTCTAGATTTCAGATCTTAAAGGAAAAGCTTTCAGCTTTTGAGCACTGAGTATAATGGCAGTGTGGGCCTAACATGTGTGGCTTTTATTATATTGAGGTACCTTCCTTCTATACCTACTTTGTTGAGAGTTTTTATTATGAACAGATGTTGAATTTTGTCAAATGTTTTTTCTGTATCTGTTGAGATGATCGTATGATTTTTATCCTTCATTTTGTTAATGTGGGTTAATAAATTGATTTGTGGATATTGAACTATCCTTGCATCCCTGGAATAAATCCCACTTCCTCATAGTGTACCTTTTAGTTTTTCAAATTACTGAATTTAGTTTACTAATTCAAATTATTGAATTTAGTTTGCTAATATTTTGTTGAGATTTGTATATCTATGTTCATCAGGGATATTGCCCTATAATTTCCTTTTCTTATAGTGTCCTTGTCTGGTTTTGGTATCCAAGTAATGCTGACCCCCTAAAATAAGTTTGGAAGTATTCTCTCCTTTTCTATTTTTTGCAAGATTTTGAAGAGAATTGGTATTAATTCCTCTTTAAATATTTGGTAGAATTGACCAATGAAGTCCTCTGTTCCTGGACTTTTGTGGGTTTTTTTTTTTTTTTGGAAGGTTTTGATTACTGATTCAATCACCTTACTAGTAATCATTCTGTCCAGATTTTCTCTTTCTGATTCAGTCTTGATAGGTTGTAAGGTACTAAAAATTTATTCATTTCTTCTATGTTGTTCAATTTTTAGGCATGTAATTGTTCATAATAGTCTCCTCATGATCCTTTTTTATTTCTGTGGTATCAGTTGTAATGTCTCCTCTTTCATTTCTGATTTTGAGTCCCTTCTTTTATACTTGGTGTGTCTAGCCAAAAATACTACTGTTTTGTTTATCTTTCCAAAAAATCAACTCCTAGTTTCATTGATCTTTTCTATTATCTTTTTTTTTTTTTTTTTTTTTTTTTTTTTTTTTTTTTTTTTTTTTTTGGAGAGAGAGGGAGAGTGCATGCACGGGGGCCGGGGGCAGCAGAGGAAGAAGGAGAGAGAATCTTATGCAGGCTCCACATCAGTGCAGAGCCTGATGTAGGGCTCACTCTCATGACCCAGAGATCATGACCTGAGCAGAAATCAAGAATCAGATGCTTAACTGAAAGAGCCACCCAGGCACCCATTTTCTATTCTCTTTTCAGACTCTTTCATTTATTTCTTCACTGATCTTTATTACCTTCTACTAGCTTTGGGCTTAGTTTGTTTTTCTAGTTCCTTGAGATGTAAAGTTATTTTTGTTTAAGATCTTTCTTGTTTCTCGATGTAGGTATTTATTGCTATGACTGTCCCTTTTAGAACTGTTTTTGCTGTATCTCATAAATTGTGGTCTGTTGTATTTCCATTTTTACTTGTCTCAAGGTATTTTTTAAATTTCTCTTTTTATTTCTTTTTTGACCCACTTGTTGTTCAGAAACCTGTTGTTTAATCTCCACGTATCTGTGAATTTTCCAGTATTTTCCTTGTCATTGATTTCTAGTTTTATACCATTGTGGTTGGAAAAGATACTTGATATGATTTCCATCTTAAATACATTAAGCCTTGTTTTGTGAAAAAAATAAAAATAAAAAACTTGTTTTGTGGACTAATATGATATATCCTGGAGAATGTTTTACGTGTGCTTCAGAAAATATGTGTGTTGTGTTGCTTTGGGGTGGAATGTTAAGTCCATCTGGTTTAATGTGTTGTTTAAGGCTGTTTCCTTATTTTTTATCTGGATGATCTATCCACTGATGAGAATAGGATACTTAAGTCCCCTACTATTACTGTATTGCAATCTTTTTCTCCCTTTACATCAGCTAATGTTTCCTTTATATATTTAGTTGCACCTATGCTGGATACAAAAATATTAACAGATCTTATATTCTCTTGGGTTACTGCTTCATCATTATAATGACCTTCTCTGTCTTTTATTATGAATTTTGGCTTAATGTCTATTTTGTCTGATATAAGTATAGCTACATCAGTTTTCTTATTTCCATTTGCACAGAATATCTCTCTTCATCCCTTCACTTTCAGTCTCTAATCTGAAGTGAGTCTTGGTAGACAGCATATAAGTGGGTCTTGTGTTGTTTTTTAATCCACTCAGCTACTATATCTTTTGACTGGAGAACTTAGTCTGTTTATATTATTGATAGGTATAAATATACTGTATTTCCCTTAATTGTTTTCTGGACATTTTATATTTTTTTCCTTCTTGCTCTTTTTTTTTGTGATTTATTTTCTCTACTGGCATACTTAGATTCTCTGATTACATTTTCTGTACATACTGTAGAATTTTGTTTTGTGGTTATCATGAGGCTTACATAAAACAACTTTATTAATAAATCAATTTTAAGTTGATGACAACCTAACTTTGAAAACATTAAAAAGTTCTACATTTCTACTCTTCCAACCAAATTTTATGGGTTGTTTGGTTTAATTCCAGTATAACTAACATACAGTGTTATATTAGTTTCAGGTGTATAATATAGTGATTCAACAGTCCTCCACATTACTCAGTGCTCATCATAAGTGTACTCTTAATCCCTTTCACCTATTTCACCCATCCTTCTACCCACCTCCCTTCTGGTAACCACCAGTTTGTTCTCTGTATTTAAGACCTTGTTTTTAAATTTGTCTCTTTTTTTCCTTATTAATTTGTTTTGTTTCTTAAATTCCACATATGAATGAAATCATACAAGTACTTCTCTTTCTCTGACTCTTTTCACTTAGCATTATACACTCTAGAGTGATCCATGATGTTGCAAATGGCAAGATTTCATTTTCTATGGCTGAGTAAATTACATTGTATATGTACCACCTCTTTATACATTCATCTCTTGATGAACACTTGGGTTGCTTCAATATCTTGGCTATACTAAATCAGGCTGCAGTAAATGTAGGGGTGCATATATCTTTCTGAATTCGTGTCTTTGCATTGTTTGGGTAAATAATAGTGAAATTACTGGATCATATGGTGATTCTATTTTAATTTTTGAGGAACCCCCATACTGTTTTGCACCAGTTTGCACTCCCACCAGCAGTGCACAAGGGTTCCTTTTTCCCCACATCCTCACCAACACCCATTGTTTCTTGTGTTCTAGATTTAGCCGTTCTGACAGGTGTGAGGTAATATCTCATTGTGGTTTGGATTTGGATTTCCCTGACGGTAAGTGACAATGAACATCTTTTTGTAGGTCTGTTGACCATCTGGATGTCTTCTTTGAAGAAATATCTGCTCATGTCTTCTGCCCATTTTTTAATTGGATTATTTGGGGGTTTTTGCTGTTGAGTTGTGTAAGCTCTTTATATATTTTTGGATATTAATCCCATATTCAATATATCATTTTGCAAATCTCTTCTTCCATTCAGTAGATAGTCTTTTTGTTTTCTTGATTGTTTCCTTTGCTATGCAAAAGCTTTCGATTTTGATGTAGTCCCAAAAGTTTATTTTTGCTTTTGTTTTCTTTGCCTCAGGAGACATATCTAGAAAAATATTGCTACTTAGGATGTCATAGAAATTACTGACTGTGCTCTCTTCTGGGAATTTTATAATTTCAGGTCCCACATTTTGGCCTTTAATTCATTTTGATTTTATCTTTGTGTATGGTGTGAGAAAGTGGTCCAGTTTCATTCTTTTGCATTTAGCTGTCCAGTTTTCCCAATACAATTTCATGAAGAGATTGTCTCTTTTCCATTGCCTATTCTTGCCTCCTTTGTAGATCAATTGACCATATAATTGTGGGGTTTTTGTGCTGTGTATTCTATTCCATTGATCCTATGATTCTGGTTTTTGTGCTAAGACCATACTGTTTTGATTACTACAGCTTTGTAGTATAACCTGAAATCTTGGATTGTGATACCTCTAATTTTGTTCTTTTTCAAGACTTCTCTGGCTGTTTGGGATCTTTTGTGGTTCCATACAAATTTTAGTATTACTTGTTCTAGTATTACTTGTTCTATTTGTATTTTGATAGGGATTGCATTAAATGTATTATAAAGTGCTTTGGGTCGGATAGACATTTTAACAATATTTGTTCTCCCAATCCATGATAATTTCTCTTTCTGCTACTTCATTATTAGTGTATAGAAATGTAATGAATTTCTGTGTATTGATTTTGAATCCTGCAACCTTACTGAATTCATTTATCAGTTCTAGTAATTTTTTGATGAAGTCTTTAGGGTTGTCTATATAGTCTCATGCCATCTGCAAATAGTGACAATTTTACTTCTTCCTTACCAATTTGGATGTCTTTTATTTCTCTTTCTTGTGTAATTGCCATGGCTAGGACTTCCAGTACTATATTGAATAAAAGTAGGGAGACTGGGCATTTTTGTCTTGTTCCTGACCTTGGGGAAAACTCTCAATTTTTCACCACTGAGTATAATGTCAGCTGTAGGTTTTCCATTTATGGCCTTTATTATGTTAAGGTATGTTCCCTCTAAACCTGCTTTGTTGAGGATGAATAGATGTTGTACTTTGTCAACTGCTTTTTCTACATCTACTGAAAAGATCACATAGTTTTTATCCTTTCTCTTGTTGATATGATGTATCACACTGATTGATTTGTGAATATTGAACCATCTTTACATTCAAGGATTAAATCCCACTTGATGGTGGTGAATGATTTTTTTAGTGTATTGTTGGATTTGGTTTGCTAATGTTTTGTTGAAGATTTTTGTATCTATGTTCATCAGAGATATTGGCCTGTAGTTCTCTTTTTTTGTAGTGTCTTTACCTGGCTTTGGTACCAGGGTAGTGTTGGCCTTGTAGAATGAATTTGGAAGCTTTCCTTCCTCTTCTAATTTTTGGAATAGTTTCAGAAGATAAGTATTAACACTTCTTTAAATGTTCAGTAGAATTCACCTGTGAAACCATCTGGTCCTGGACTTTTATTTGTTGGGAGGTTTTTGTTTGTTTTTTTTTTATTACTGATTAATTTCATTGCAAGGATTCAGTCTGTTCAAATATTCTATTTCTTCCTGGTTCAGTTTTGGAAGGTTTATATGTTTCTAGGAATTTATCCATTTCTTCTAAGTTATCCAATTTATTGGCATATAGTTTTTCATAATAATCTCTTATAATCTCTTGTATTTATTTCTGTGGTGTTGGTTATTTCTCCTCTTTCATTTCTAGTTTTATTTATTTGAATCCTCTCTCTCTCTCTTTTTAATGAGTCTGGCAAAAGGTTTATCAAATTTGTTGATCTTTTCACAGAACCAGCTCCTGGTTTCATTGATCTGTTCTATTGGTTTTTTGTCTATTTCATTTATTCTGCTCTAATCTTCATTATTTCCTTCCTTCTGTTAGAGACAGTTACTTGGGTTTTAACAGAATGACTAGAGGCCAGCAGAGAGGAAGTCATGGCCAGCTATTGGGAAAGCCAGAGGCCTGTCCTGGCAGTACTCCAAACCGAACAGGCTCAAGATGGCTGACTAAATAGACCAGAAACCCCTGGCCAAATAAGGAAGAAAAAGCTGAAAGCCTGCTTTCAAAAACTCCACCCCCACCAAGTAATGAATATTCCTCTCCCTTGTTAACAACTGTCAATAAAAGACAGAAAGCAGGGGGTGCCTGGGTTGTTCTATTGGTTAAGTGTCTGACTCCTGATCTTAGCTCAGGCCTTGATCACAGGGTCATTGAGTTAAAAAAAAAAAAAGGAGGGAAGGAAGGAAAAGAAAAGAAAGAGGAAGGAAGGGAAGGAGGGAGGAAGGGAACGAGCCAGGAAGAAAGGAAAACAAAAAGAAAAGAAAACAGAAGGAAGGAAGGGAGGGAGGAAAACAAAAGAAAAAGGAAAGAAAGAGAAAGGAAGGAAGGAAAACAAAGGAAAAGAAAAGAGAAAGGAAGGAAGGAAAGAAAGAAAGAAGGAAGGTGGAAGGAAGGGAGGGAAGGAGGAAGGAAAGAGAAAAGAGGAAGGAAGGAAAACAAAAGAAGAAGAGAAAGAGAGAGAGAAGGAAAGAAAGAAGGAAAGAAAAATGAAAGAAAGAAACCAACCTGAACCCCCAGGCTCACATCACTCTCTCTCTATCCAACTTACATCTCACATCTCAAGGATGTACTTTTGCTTTAATAAACTTTCCCACTTGTGCCACTCTTCCACTATGTTGTGTCTGTCCTTGAACTCTTTCTTGTAACAAGACCAAGAGCCATCAGTGACATCTTTGGGATGAGCTAGGTTGAGGCCTCAGGGCTCTGGGGTCTCCCCAGTTTATCCAGCACCATCTTTTGGCAACAATGTAGGTAACAGTGTGTTGAGTGACTTTATTCATCAGTGAGTCTCTAACTTTTGCCTCCCTTGTACTGGAGAGTTGGTTAGTCACTCCTTTGTTCTACTCTCTCTTTCTGATCTACCTGAGAAGTAGATGGTCCAGCAGCATTTATGAGAGACTGATTTTCAGCTCTGAAGAATAAAGGGACACCTGCTCCTTCTAGTCAAAATGCACTCTTCAGTGATTAAAAGCTTTATGGAAGTGTCAGAGATTATTTCTCCAAAGGTACAGCAGTCCCATAGGGCTTTCCATCTCACTGATCATTAAAACTTTGGCTCATCCACAAACACACATATAGGGACTGACACGCCAGTGCTCTGAGCCCCCTGGTTGTCTTAGACTCCCAGTGGGAGAAACTGAGACATGTAAGAGAGTGATTCATGATCATTCATGGAAATGATACTCACAAGCAGCACACTGGGATCCATTTCACTAATCCTTGGGTGACTGTCCGGTATTCCCAGATGATCTCTATCTCTTCAGAAGCTTTTCTTTTGGTCCTTCTATTATGTGTTAAGCATCTTGTACTTATATCTCTCATCTTTTCTTCCTTTCCTTTCTAAGATTTTATTTATTTATTATTTTAGAGAGAGAGTGCATACACATGAGCAGGGGGAGAGACAAAAAGAGAGGGAGAGAATCTCAAGCAGGCTCTATGCAGAGGCAGCACAGAGCCAGACATGGGGCTCAGTCTCAACCCTGAGATCATGACCTGGGCTGAAATCAAGAGTCAGACACTTAACTGACTGAGCCACCCAAGTGCCCCTCTCTCATCTTTTTTGATCAACAACAGACTCACTCCTCTCAGCCCATTGGTGTTTGCTCCCTCTGACAAGCACCGGAGGAGGGATGGCACAAAGCTGACACCAGGCAGACCAAGTTCACTTTGAAAGATTATCTTGAGAATGGCAGAGACTTGTCCTTGTATTGTGGAGTATCTGCAAGGTTTATTTCACATCTCCTGGATACCCCATGTGGAGCCTCAGCTGGCCTCTCTCATACCTGCTTCAGTGCTCTCCTTTGCTGATGGTGGGGCACAGAGAGACTTGTAGGATGTTCTGCTGCCTGTCACAGAGATCCTGTAACTCCCACCATTGTGTTTGTGTGGGTCACCATAAAATAGACTATAAGCCATTTTACACCCTAGCAAGGGACCCGCCCAACAAGATTTTTCCCTGTGGGTTTGCCTTATTCACCATTTAACTGAATGCCATTCAACCGAAGCAGTTCAGGGATTCAGAGGAAAATGGGACATAGAGGTTAGTGCTATCTAGACTGGCTACAAAGTGGAAAAGATTGAAATGTTTCTGTGAGTCAGACAAAAAATATTTAGAAAATCTAAGGCAATCCCTATCCTTGGCAACTATTGTTTGCCACCAATTGTTGAGAGGCCTATCAGAACAAAGGAAATGAGATATTCAGAGATCTTGAAATCATGATAATGTCCACTTCTGAGGAATCCACCTCAGGACTTCAGGGTTACTTATCAAACATTGTTTTTATCATTCTTATCAGGATTTTCAGGAAGGCCATCACTCGTGTCACTGTAGATGTCAGGATGAGGCACAGGCCCTGGGACGAGGGCTGGCCAGTTCATTACATGGCATGCTAGCCACTGCCATTATGACAGGGGGTAAATGGACAACAGGCTGGGGATGCCCACAGTCCACTCACCATCAGAAGTCTCTGGAAGAGTTCCTGATTAAGGTCCTATTGAGATCCTGGGAGAAAATCAGCTCTCCTCAGGATAATAGGACTCCAGGCTTCTATGGAAGTTCTCAGGAGAGGATCGGAGCCCCTCTTGGGAATAATGGGAGCCCATGTTTAGTTGTTCCTTTTCTCATTACAGGAGTCATCTCTCCCTGAAGACAATGGGAAAATCTACCTCCATCCCCAAATTCTCTCCTAAAATGTATCTTAAGACGCTGGGACCAGTTCCCATTAGAAGGCTTAAGGAGAAAAATGCTTCTCTTCTTTTGTAACACTTGGCCAATGTGAACTAAAGGACAGGGAAGTCTGACCAGAGAATGATAGTCTTAACTATAATACCATATTACAACTTGATCTCTTCCGGGGGAGGGGGGGGGGAAAGACCAATATCCAATATGGTCAGGCCTTTAAGGACTTATACCAAAACTCTGATCTGTCCATACTCTTTCAGGAGGTCCAAGGTACTACCCTCCTCACACTCTACCCCTTAGTCCACCATCAGCTCACCAACAGCCTCAAGCAGTTCTACTTCTGTTAATCCACCACTTTACCTGTGTTCTCTGCATGCTCCTCCTTTGTCTCTCTTGTAGGTTGCTGCAAGATTGTGTATATGCCTCCCCCTGTTTTTCCTGAGTCTCTCGTTTCTTTGTCTGCTTATTTTGTGTGTCAGATCTGAAATATATCTTGAGAGAATTGAATGAATGTTGCCCAATTTTTGGTATATGTGGGGTCTTCTCCTCATTCATTTCCCATGTTAATTGCTATGATCATTGGAGCCAATTTCTATGGTTAGTCTACCTATGGACGGGGACTGTTGTCAATGTATTCTCATCCCTGTCAAAACTCCTTTTGTTTCAGGGAGGCTGTCTTCTCTGACCCAGTGTGGACTGCCTATTTTCACTATTTGTTGGTGGAAAGAAAACATGCATCTGTTCATCTGTTCAAACTGATGAACTTTAGGTAAGTCCACCTATGTGCACATTGGGATTGTGGGTTTTTATCTGCCTCCAGCCTTGCAGGCTGCACTTCAGCACCTCAGCCCTTGTGCCTCTGCCTCCCCCTACTCCTCTTTCTACATTACCATGGGCATGGCTTGTATAACCGGCTCCTATACTGTCCTCGGTGCCTCTGGTACCACTGGCTCCAGCTCCCTTACCCTCACTGTTGAGAAGCAAAGAGCACCCCAAGTTATTGGGCTACCACCTTACAAAGTTCAAACTGAAGCACCTCCCAAATCAGCATGAAGGGGCCCAAGGACTCCCCTGGACTTAAACCACCCACTTCAGATTTCCCCACAGAAGTCCCAAGTAAAACTGACATTGGGAACAAATTGATAACAAGCACCACATTCAAGTTTGTTCAATTAATTAAAATAAACATGTTTTTAGACCTATCAACATTAAATATAAAACTTTTATTCTTCCAAGGTTTATTAATGATCAAATAAGCTCATGTTATGTCCACTGCAATTTGCAACTTAAACTGATAGTTAATTTGTCTCATAAAAGTCTTCATGAGCAATTGTTAAGAACAAGTAGGTGAAATAGATTTTAAAAAAAAAGGTTTGTAGTTAAAACTTTTTTTTTTTTAAGATTTTATTTATTTGACAGAGATAGAGACAGCCAGCACGAGAGGGAACACAAGCAGGGGGAGTGGGAGAGGAAGCAGGCTTCCAGCAGAGGAGCCTGATGCGGGGCCCGATCCCAGAACGCCGGGATCACGCCCTGAGCCGAAGGCAGACGCTTAACCGCTGTGCCACCCAGGCGCCCCTGTAGTTAAAACTTTTAAATAGCTTTCAAAATATTTGCTAACCTAAAACATTCAAGTTTTGCTAAGTTAAATGATAGGTTAAATTCATTTGATATCTAAGACTTTTGTAAATAAGATCGAATACTAAAGCATTGATTACTGAACGTAGGTTTGATTTGGGCTTCTTATTGCACAGAAACTGAGGACACTTGGGTCTGTTAGTAAACATGTTTTATGCTTTATTAAAGTTGTATTATGAAAAAAGCATGTTTCTAGAAATTATGAAATATATTCATAAATTTCTGATCTAAAGAATTCTGGTATAACAGTTCATAGTTATTTACTACTTGGTTTTCACTGGAGGCTAAGTTTCTAAAAGTAAAATTCTTCTAAATGTAATTTAAATTGATGGGAATGATAAGGGAAGCAATTCTGTATGTAGAAAGTAGGAGATGTGTAAAAAAAGGGGTAAGGGATGAGAATACACTTTTGTTGAGGTAAAAGAAAGTGATTTTGTCCTAAAATGAGAGAGAGAAAGGCTTAGGAAAAAATCTGAATGAAAAAGAGAGTTGAAGAAGGTTTATAAAGGGAAAACTTTGGAAAACAATTTTATGTGTGGTCAGGACTAAGATTGGAATGGCTACTGGTATAACATTGAAATTGTTTTACTCTCTGTTAAAAATACAAAGTTTTCTTGGATTGTTGGTCTGTTCTTGATAAGAAATTGCAAACAAATGTGTCTTTTTTCTTTTCTTTGCCCAGAAAACCAAGGTTTCTGTGTTTTGTCTTTATCGGGTCTATGATTACATAAGAGAACTAAAACTCCTCAGTATTAAAAGAGTTAAGTTTTGCTAACAACTATATAACCTTCTGTAGAATCTCTTATTGCCGCCTTGGTTTAATTAGATAATTAAATGCTAAGTTTTGTAATGATCTGTAATCCTATTTAGGCACCTTAAAACTTTCTCAGGTTTTTAACAAATTTCCCAAAATTTGAATTCTAAATGAAGTCTTTTTGACTAATTAAGCTTGCTTATTTGATATGTAAAGTTATATAGGAAGTATTGCCCAAAAAAGATGATAAACCTTTTTAGGTTATATTTTAAGAGTACATGATATAACCATTCTAGAAAATATATGAAATTCTTAAAGTTTTAATATATCCTGTCAAAAGGTCACCACTTGACATTCTAATTATTAAAATGTTATGTGTCACAGAAATAACCAGATTTCCTTGTCACCTGCATTATAATGAACTCTTACCAGATCTTTAACCACATCCATTTTTGAGTCTTTTGTCACTCATAGTTATTGTTCTAATGCTCTTGACGAATGTTTCTCATCTTCAAGGAAATTCATGAAAAGGACTATTGACAAATACAGATTTTTGATATCTTTAAGATCATAAAACTAAACTGGATAGAAATTTCTGGAACTAATGGAAAAGCTGCATTCAGACAGAACAAGAATTAGTAACGTGGGACTGAATGAATTGAGGAAGAGGATTATGGTTTTTATGACTCTTGTTTAAAACATTGCTGGTTCTCTAATGTTGGCTCTTCCAGATTTAAGGAAGCATCTTCTCTTAAGAAGATTAATGTGATAAAATATGATAAAATATTCCTTTGTGAACAAACTGAAACATTTAACTTTTCTCTCTATTGGAACCCTCCAGATTCAGAAACTATCAGTGAGGATTCTTTCTTTATCTGAGGATGATCTGAGGATGCTTCAAGCCTGACATCTAGAAATCTCACTGGAAGCACTTAGGACTCAGACACTAGGTTTGCTCCAACCATTAACCTATGTTTTTCTTTTGTTTTCATAAAAATGCCTCTTATTAATTGATTGTATGTTAAACAAGACAGAGTCTATATGATGGCTAACACCACCTGCTGCACCTACATTAACTCCTTCTGAGAAGTAGGAATCCATATAGATAAATTCAGGCACCAAACCACTTGGCTACAAGAGGCCCTTGACTACATTCCTACAGAAATCAGAAAGACTGCACAAGAGCTAACACGTCATGCTGTATATGGATCAATTCATCCACAGAACTTAAAGAAAGCCTCCAGTCAGGTAAATCTCCAGATGGTGGTCCACAACAACCCCCAAAGAAACCCTAAAACAAATGACTGTCAACACCCACTAGACCAACACCCACTACACCATGACTTCTACACCCCACTGTCCATTCAGGTTTCCTAAAACTTAGATAGCGAGGACTTCTGGAGCCCTCAGGCAGGGTCAACATCCCCTGCCAGCATGAAGTAGTTACAGAAGATGGACCATCGTCCATTTTCCCTTAAAAGATTTTAAGGGCCCAGAGTCCTTGAGGGGTGAATGTTAGAGGCAGTTAGGTTCTAACAAGATACCTGGAGGCCAGCAAAGA
Source organism: Ailuropoda melanoleuca (assembly GCF_002007445.2). Classification (NCBI taxonomy): domain Eukaryota; kingdom Metazoa; phylum Chordata; class Mammalia; order Carnivora; family Ursidae; genus Ailuropoda; species Ailuropoda melanoleuca. The sequence goes on along the minus strand of NC_048224.1, from coordinate 14,486,882 downwards.
GGAAGTCATGGTCATCTCTCTGGAAAGTCAGAAGCTTGTCCTGGCAGCACTCCAAAGCAAAACCACAAGCAGCTGGATCAAACCAGACAGGCCCAAGATGGCTGACAAAATAGGCAGAAACCCCTGACAAATTAAGGAAGAGAAAGCCTGAAACACTGCTTCCAAGAATTCTGTGCAAGTAATGAATATTCCTCCCCCTTGCTAACAACTGTTGATAAAAGATAGAAATTCAAACCCTGGGGCACAGCAGCTTACTCACCCACACACACTTTCTTTCCCTCTTACTCTTGCTCTCACATCTGAAAAGTGTACATTTGCTTTAGTAAACTTTCCTGCTTGTGTCACTCATCCACTGTGGAGTTGTCTGTCCTTGAATTCTTTCTCGTAACAAAACCAAGAGCCATCAGCAACATCTTGGGGATGGGCTAGGTCAATGCCTCTGGGTCTGTGGTCTCCCCAGTTCACCTGGCAACATTTCTACTGGTTTTTGGTTTTGTTTGTTCTTTCTCTAGCCCCTTCAGGTTTAAGGTTAGGTTGTATATTTGATATTTTTCTTGCTTCTTTTTTTCTTTAATTTTTACTTAATTTTAAGTGGGCTCCACACCCGATGTGGGGCTTGAATTTATGACTCCAAGATTAAGAGTTGCATGCTTTACCAACTGAGTCAGCCACGCAACCGATTTTTCTTGCTTCTTAAGGTAGGTCTATATTGTTATAAATTTCATTCTTAGAACAGCTTTTGCTGCATCACAAAGATTTTGGACCATTGTGTTTTCATTTTCATTTGTCTCCATGTATTTTCTTATTTTTACTTCTTTGATTTCTTTGTTTACCCACTCATTGTTTAGTAACATGTTATTTAACCTCCATGCATTGTGTTCTTTCCAGATTTTTTTCTTGTAGTTGATTTCCAGTTTCATAGCATTGTGGTTGAAAAGGATGCATGGTATGACTTCAATCTTTTTTGATTTGTTGAGACTTGTTTTGTGGCTTAACATGATCTATTGTCGAGAATGTTCCATGTGCACTTGAAAAGAATGTGTACACTGCTGTTTAGGGTGGAATGTTCTGAATATATCTGTTACATCCATCTGATCCAATGTGTCCTTCAAAGAAAGCCATTGTTTCCTTGTTGATTTCCTTTTGGATGATCTGTCCATTGATGTAAGTAGGTTGTTAAAATCCCCTACTATTATTGTATTCCTATCGATTTGTTCCTTTATGTTTGTTAATAGCTGCTTTATGTATTTGGGTGTTCCCATGTTGAGTGTAAATATTTACAATTGTTGTACCTTCTTGTTGGATTATTCCTTTTATGATTACATAAGGTCCTTCTTTGTCTTTTGTAACAGTCTTTGTTTTAAGGTCTATTTTGTCCAAATATGAGTATTGGTACCTTGGCTTTCTTTTCATTTGCATGATAAATGCTTCTCTATCCCTTCACTTCAATTTTCATGTGTGTTTAGATCTGAAATGAGTCCCTTGCAGGCAGCATATAGATGGGTCTTGATTTTTTATCCATTCAGTCACCCTCTGTCGTTTGGTTGGAGAATTTAGTCCATTTACATTCAAAGGAATCATTGATTGGTATGTACTTATTGCCATTTTGTTACTTGATTTACTGTTATTTTTGTAGTTCTTCTTTGTTCCTTTCTTCTCTTGTTGTCTTCCCTTGTGGTTTGCTAGGTTTCTTTAGTGATATACCTAGATTTCTTTGTCTTAATTATTTTTTATATCTATTATTGATTTTGATTTGTGGTTACCACTAGGTTTATATATAACCTTTATGCATATAACAGTCCCCAGATTAGGGCAGTTTTCAGCTATTATTTCTTCAAATAAATTTTCTGCCCCCTTTTCCCCCTCTTCTCTTTCTGGGATCCCCATAATGCAAATGATGTTACACTTGATGGTGTCGCTGAGTTCCCTTAATCCATTCTCTTTTTTTTATTCTTTTTTCTTTCTCCTATTTAGTTTGCTTACTTTCCATTACTCTGTCCTTCAGGTCACTGATCCATTCTTTTGCTGTCTCTAGTTTAGTATTTATTCCCTCTATGTATTTTTTAATTTCAGTTATTAAGTTCTTCATCTCTAATTTGTTCTTTTTTATGTTTCCTATATCTTTGTTGAGAAACTGAGGTCCTCCACTCTTTTCTCAAGTCCAGTGAATATCTTTATGACCAGTACTTTATTTTTTAAAGATTTATTTATTTATTTATTTATTATTTGAGAAAGAGAGAGAGGAGGCAAGCAGGGGGAGGGGCAGAGTCACAAGCAAACTCCCCACTGAGCATGGAGCCTGATGTGCGGCTCAATCTCACTACCCTGAGATCATGACCTGAACTGAAACCAAGAATCAGATGCTTAACTGACTGAGCCACCCAGGTGCCCTTATGACCAGTACTTTAAATTCTCTATCAGGCATATTACTTACCTCCATTTCACTTAGCTCTCTTGTGATTTTGTCCTGGTCTTTAATTTGGGACATTTTCCTCTGTCTCCTCTTTTTGTCTAACTCTCTGGGTCTGTTTCTGGGTGTTAAGAAAGTCAGTTATGTCTCCTGCTCTTGTAATTAGTGGTCTTATGAAGAGGTTCTGAAGTGCCCTGCAGCACAGTATCCCCTGTTCAGAACCTGGCACTTCAAGAGTGTCTCCTGTGTGTGTTGCGTGTCCCCTACTATAGTGACTGAGCCACATTTGCTTTCCATCCAGTCATCTGCAATGGCACTCTTTGCCTGTGGTGGGGAGGGTTTGATCCCTGGGTTGTTAATGTGCCAGTCTAGGGCTGCCTTGGGCTTGAGTTGGGTTAGACTGGGCATTTGCCAGAACTGTGGTCACACTGTGAACTGCAGGGCACTTTCCCTGTGTTGTCCTCTGAGAGGCATTCATTGGTGGGCAGGGTCTGCAGTCAGACCAGACGTCTGCCCCCAGCTCACTGCTAGGGCTGCAATGGAACTGGTGTGTGTGGTATCTTCCCCTCATCTCAGGACAAGAGTCACTTGGGGTGTGATGCTGACCTCTATCAGGGCTGCCTGCACACTTCCAGACTGTGGCACCACTTTGGATGAACCCCTTCTGAGGGCAGGTTGGAAGAGGTGGCTTTGCAGGAGAATGTGGGGGTGGGGTTCACAATGTTAGCAAGGTTTGCACTTTCTCCTGGGAGGAGACCTGGAGCCACTTTGGAGACTCCTAAGGAAATCATGTTAAAGGGAGCAGGTCCACTGGAGAACATGGGGGTAGGGCAAAGGGTATTAGCGTTGTGTGTGCAGGTGTGCTGTGGGAGGGGATCTGTTGCTACTTTGGAGAACAGCCAAGGGTGGGTTGTAGGGGGTAGGTCCAGAGAAGAGCACGGGGGGAGCTGCTGTTAGCAAGCTACGTGTAAAGTGTTGACACTACACTTGTTCCCACAAGTGTGTTTCTTGGCTGGGGGGCAGGGTGGGGCAGGGAGGAAAATGGTGTCCACCCCTTCTTTAGTTCTTGGAGAAGTCTCCAGAGATTTCTGCCCCTCTAGCACACATTCTGAGACTACTAACTAGACCTCCTTCCCATGTACTCCAGGTGTTTGTCAAACTACTGCTTCTATGCTGTGTCTCTGCAGTACTATTTGTTATGCTGTCCCTTTAAGGGCAGAGACTCATTTTTCTATTGCCCTCTTGCTCTCCCAGAGCTGAGCCACTAATTTTTAAAGTTTCTGGTGTTGAACCGCACTGATTATAATAATTCACCAATAAAACCCCTCTCGTTTTAAGAGCCAAATGTTATGGGGATTTGTCTTCCCATTGTGTGTCCCACATGCCTCAGGTGACTGCTGTGGGGTCTGCTCCTTCCCCTTCTCTGTGCCTGTGGTGTCCCTCCCTCCCGCAGCCAGTCTCACAGGTCAGTTTGGTTCCTAATTGCATCTTCACCCTTTAGTTTGATTCCTAATCATGTCTCCACCCTTCCTACCATTTGTCAATGTGGCTTCTTCTCTGTGATTAGCAGTGGAGAGTCTGCTAGTCATTTTCTGGGTTATTTACACTGATGTGGGTTTTATCCAGGTGTATCCCGTGGAACTGTTCCCACGGGACAGGTGAACTTAGGATCTTCCTACTCTACCATCTTCCCCAGATGGGTTTTTGATGTAAAACAAGGATTTAGAGCCTTGTGATACTCTCAGAAAATTTTCATTTTAAATTTGTAAGCCAAGAATAGGTCAAGGTACAACTGATAAACTTTAAGTTTAAGAAGTATCATGTAATTCTTTTAATTCTTCCTATATATGTTATATTGTGCATTTAGCTGTACTCGTTTTAACAGAAAAGGCACAAATGACCAGATTATAAACCTCATCGTGTGTTGGTTATTCATTCCAAATTTATTGCATTGCTAGTATTGTATGCATCACCATGGCCAGATAACAAGTTCAGCTGCAAATTTTGTGCTTTGGAGAAAGAAACAACCAACTTCTGTAGCAACAAAAATGTCAAGAAGTCTGAAATGCTTTCAAGACCTGGATTTTAGATATTAGAGGATAGTGGAAATATATTTGTGGACAGGGATCCTTTTCATAATCCTCCAAATCACAGTGTAGATGGCCTAATAATTTTGGCTCCTAAATGTGGTGCTAATAGGCCCTGATAAACTCACTCAGACAAGATGGGAAGCTCTAACACAGAATTCCAAGATGGGATGATGGGCAACGCAAAGGGCTGCTGTGGTAATGTGATCTCTCCAGATGGATTCTTTAATCTTAGATGAAAGGCCAGTCCTATGATCTCATATTCTTTTGCAAACATGACAATGGTTGACTTTATTATAGGGATTAAGATCTATCATTTAAGTGATGTAATGTGAATAATTCTTTCTTAATCCTCTATTGATTCAACAACGCTTTGTATAGGCTTTAATTTAGTTCAGTGTGATGGAGTAGTTCATAGATGGCTGAATTCCAGCAACAACCACAATTGCTATACTTACACAGCAGCTGGTGAGCTACTAATTTTTCTTTATAACAGTGTTATAGGATAGAATGATATTAAGTTACTTTGAATACAATAGGCATGACTCTCCTTTTGTCTGTAGTATATTAAAATATATTTAAAAATCATGTATTTTTTATTTTGAAAACACTCAAATCTTGAGTTCCAGACCAGATTATTTCCAGATTTTTTCATGAAACTCTAAAATACAGTAAATAATATACCCCACTGATAATTTGTATTTTTAAAAAAATTATTTCAGGGGTTTTATAATGCCTTAATAATAAGCGATAGCTACATATGAGTGCTGCTTTTGAAATAGGCTCAGAGTCGCTTAAAAAATAATAGCATGGATGTTTCTCTTCCTTTATTGGCTAAGTTCTGGATCAACACACTATGAGTAGCAAAGCTGAGAGAATGTAATGGAGACACAGTGTAGCTAAGGGGAATTAAAAATAAGTGCTCTGAAGTTCTGTGGTGCTTAAAAGGATTTTTTGAAAAATGTAACACATGTTACATTGTGTCCAAAAAACACCACCCAAAAAACAAAAAAACAAAATGCATAAGCCCGTATATTTATTATTTCAGGGAACACAGCACAAGAGCAGTGTTACTTGTATCATTTGCCTTGAATTAACAGTTATGCCCCACTCATCACTGCCCACCACACCCATGTCTTGCCTCTGAAGACACATTTTTGGAGTTCTGAGCAAAGCCATGCGCTATAGAGGAACTCCACAGAGGGTAATGGCGAACTGACCAATTTCATTCTTTCTTTATAACAGACACAGATTCAAGGAGCTATGCAGAAATGGAAGCTCTAGCCCCGCGTTTGCTGAGGTTTGTGCTGGTGTGCCATGAGGCCGGCTGTGTAGCCATCCGTGGGACCAAGGGTGACTAGGAACTCAGAGGGAGATGATGACCTGTGGGACCTGACGTGCTCCTGAATCCTTATGAGAGACCCGTGTCACTGAAGGTAACCAGGAATGTCTTCTGTAATCCTGAAAAACCACTTTGTACGTCAGAAACTGGGCCTCTGCTTCAGAAATGCCCCCCCAGGGCCAGGACAGAAGGAGGCTTTGTTTTGGCCTCCCGTGAATCTGTTAGAGATAACATTGTCTTTCCCCTTCCTGATACACAGGTGGTGCCACAAGATCTGATTAAAGGTTAGCTGTCAATTAAATGCATGTGAACCTTTTGATCTCACTACAGTGCCTTTCTGTGCATCCCCTTGCTCTAAAAAATCTGCATTCTAAGGTCCAACTTTGCAGAGAATACCTGTACAGAGCCTAGATCGTCTTCCACCCAATCCCCGCTGTCTGTAAGTCCCCCTGATAAAACTGTGTACATTGTATGAAGTCACCTGCTTCATTGTCAGTCTCCCAGTGCCTTCCCAGTTTGGGGGAGTCCTGACTGTCCCTCCCCAACCTTCTTACGGTAGAGACCGGGGTGATCCACAGTCAACAGCTTCCCCCAGCAGCATATTATCTACGTCATCTTCCAAGGGCGGAGGCGGCTGCTACTGTACAGCCGTTCTCTCCTTCTAAGAGCCACGTGCTGCTACCTGTCTCAGAGTTCTTATTGAGCTTCTGAGAAACTCTACGTTCCAAGCTCAACGGCAGAACCACAGTCATTTTTTCACATCAACCACGCCTGGTTGCAGTTGCAGGGTATATAAAGAAGACAAAATGTGTACAAAAAACTATGTAAACATAGCGTCTGCCCTCAAACTTGCAATCAATGGCATGAGCAATTCAAGGCAGAACAGAAAAAAAATTCAAGTGCTGTGAAAAAGAAGAGGAAGGCGCTAACAGCAAGGCGAGAGACCACCCACTGTGAAGGAATTCTAATTTACTGACAGGCGGGAGGAGAGACCAATGGAGTTAGACGGTCTGGAAATCAGCCGTGAGAGCAGAGCTGCAAAAGTTTCTGGAGACAATGACTGCCAAGCAAGAGAAATGAGGGTACTGACCTCACTCACTAGGTTGTTGGAATGGGGGTCACTATAAACTAAGCTGAGTGAGGGACACTGGCCCACAGCTGAAAGGTGCTCATAAGACCTTGCTGCTTAGTTCCCATTGGCCCTAGTTCTTCCCTTCATGCCCAAGGAGGTCCTGTGGGAAAAAGTCACCTTTGCCTGAATTGCTTTTAGCTTCCTGCACATTCCAAATCCGTTGGGAAGCCTCCAATTTCTAGCTCTTGAGAGGCACCCGTCTACTTGCCACATCTCTTTTTCAAGTTGGGTGATCTCCAGGGTGAACTTCCTCTCATGTGACCTGCAGGGAGCACATGCACTCTCTCACCTCACAGCAGAGCCTTGCACTCCCTCTTTTCCTCAACACGGCTCTCTTCTCCCTCCACGGTCACCGCTGTCTGCCCCAGACTCTGCGGCTACCCAGCCACTCCCTCTCTGTTGCACCACGCCTCTCTCTTGGCTCCGATCAGCCATGGCTGCCCTGGTGTCTGAGCTGCTTCCAACCCTTTGTTCTTTAATTTTTGTGGCTTCATTCCCTAGTAGACTGCCCGAGAAGCTTCCAACCCACCCAGAGGCAAAACTTATACACTGATCTTAATGGAGAGAATGAAACAGGATCAGGAAGGATTACCATTTAAGGNGAGGTCTAAGGCACGGCGGGGGGGGGGGGGGGGGGGGGCAGAGGAAGAGGGAGAAGCAGACTCCCCACTGAGCAGGGAGCCTGATGTGGGGCTCGATCCCAGGACCCTGAGACCATGACCTGAGCTCAAGGCAGACGCTTAATCGACTGAGCCATCTGGGCACTCCTGAAATTTGTTTTTTTAACAAAACACAAGCACACATGTAGTGGTCTCCGATCACATGGCTAAGTTTCCCCCTTGATTTACTTCATGGAGTTTTTAGTTTTCATTCTCCCTTACTGAAAAGTGGACTGTAATTCACTATATTACTTAAATGACATAATTTAAAATAATTGTTTTCTATCTTAGGAATTTTTGCTGATCAATGATTTACTGGTTTCAACATGGTCTTAACATAAGAGATGGGGAAAGGAGCTTACTGTCATGCTAGGTAAGTACATGAGAATCTAAAGGCCACATTTACCATCCCACTCAGCTTTATTGTACTGTTATTCCATCGTTTTTATTATTCTTTTATTTTTTTAATTCCAGTATAATTAATGTACAGTGCTATATTAGTTTCAGGTGTGCAATATAGTGACCCAACAATTCTATACATTATTCAGTGCTCATCAAGATAAGTATACTTTTAGTCCTTCACCTATTTCACTCATCCCCTCATGCACCTCCCCTCTGGTAACCACTGGTTTGTTCACTAAACTTATTAAGAGTCTGGGGATTTTTTGTCTTTTTTCTTTTGTTTTTTTGTTTGTTTGTTTGCTTTTAAAATTCCACATATGAGTGAAATTATATGGTATTTGTCTTCCTCTGACTTATTTCACTTAGCATTATACTCTCTAGCTCCATCCACGTTGTTACAAATGGCAAAATTTCTTTCTTTTTACGGCTAATATCCCATTGTATATATATACATGTATACACACACACACACACACACACCACGTCTTCTTTATCCCTTCATCTAGTGATGGACACATGGGTTGCTTCCGTATCTTGGCTATTGTTTAAATAATGGTGCAATAAACATAGAAGTCCATGTATCTTTTCAAATTAATTAATTGGGTAAATACCCAGCGGTGGAATTACTGGACCATATGGTAATTTTATTTTCAACTTTTTGAAGAATCCCCATACTGCTTTCCACAGTGGCTGCACCAGTTTGCATTCCTAACTAACAGTGCAGGAAGGTTCCTTATCTCCACATCCTCACCAGCACGAGTTGTTTCTTCTGTTTTTTGCTTTAGCCAGCCTGATAGTGTGAGGTGATAACTCATTGTGGTTTTGATTTGCATTTCTCTGATGATGAGCGATGCTGAGTGTCTTTTCATCTGTCGTTGGCCATCTGGATGTCTTCTCTGGAGAAATGTCTGTTCATGTCTTCTCATTTTTTAATTGGATTATTGTTTTTTGGGTGTTGATTGTATCAGTTTTTTTAATATAATTTTGGATACTAACACTTGTCTGATATGTCATTTACAAATCTCTTCTCCCATTCAGTAGGTTGTCTTTTAGTTTTGTTGGTTGTTTCCTTTATTGTGCAGAAACTTTTTATTATGATGTAGTCTCAATAGTTTATTTTTTGCTTTTATTTTCCTTACCACAGGAGACATATCTAGAAAAATGTTATTACAGCTAATGTCAGAGAAATTACTGCCTGTGCTCTCTTTTAGGAGTTTTATGGTTTCAGGTATCACATTTAGGTCTTCGATCCATTTTGAGTTTCTCTTTATGTATGGTATAAGAAAATGGCCCAGTTTCATTCTTTTGCATTTAGCTCTCCAGTTTTCTCAACACGATTTCCCATTGCATATTCTTGCCTCCTTTGTAGTAGATCAATTGACCATATAATCATGGCTTTATTTCTGGGCTCTCTATTCTAGTGACCTATGTGTCTATTTTTGTGCCAGTACCATAGCTTTAATTACTACAGCTTTGTAGTAGGATTACAGGATTGTGATATCTCCAGTTTTGTTCTTTTTCAAGACTGCTTTGATCATTTGGAGTTTCCATACAAATTTTAAGATTGTTTGCCCTAGTTCTGTGAAAAATGCTCATGATATTTTGATAGGGATTGCATTAAATCTGTAGATTGCTTTAGGTAGTATGGATATTTTAACAAGAATTCTTCCAATCTATGAGCATGGCATATCTTTCCATTTGTTGTGTCATCTTCAATTTCTTTCATTAATATTCTATACTTTTCAATGTACATGTCTTTTACCTCCTTGGTTAAGTTTATTCCTACATATTTTATTCTTTTTGGTGCAATTGTAAATGGGATTGTTTTCTTAATTTCTCTTTCTGCTACTTCATCATTAGTGTATACGAACGCAATGGTTTTCTGTACATTGATTTTATATCCTGTGACCTTACTGAATTCATTTATCAGTTCTAGCAGTTTTTTGATGGGAGTCTTTAGAGCTTTCCACAGATACAGTCTCATGTCATCTGCAAATAATGGAACTTTTACTGCCTCCTCACCAATTTGGATGCCTTTTATTCCTTTTTCTTGCATGATTGCTGTGGCTAGAAATTCCAGTACTGTGTTGAATAAAAGTGGTGAGAGTGGACATTCTTGTCCACTTGTTCCTGACCTTACGGGAAAGGCTCTCAGTTTTTCACCATTGAGTATGATGTTAGCTGGGGGTTTTTCATATATAGTCTTTATTATGTTGAGCTCTGTTCCATCTGCAACAACTTTGTTGAGGGTTATTATCATGAATGGATATTGTACTTTGTCAAATACATTTTTAGCACCTATGAATGATCATATGGTTTTTATCCTTCCTCTTGTTGATGCAATGTATCATGTTGATAGATTTGCAAATATTGAATTACACTTGCATCCTAGGAATAAATCCCACTTGATCAGGGTGAATGATTTTTAAAATATATTATTGGATTTAGTGTGCTAATACTTTGTTGAGGATTTTTGCATCTATGTTCATCAGAGATATTGGCCTGCAGTTCTCTTTTTTTGTAGTGGCTTTATCTGGTTTTGGTATCAGGGTAGTGCTGGCCTCATAGAATGAATTTGGAAGCTGTCCTTCCTCTTGTAAGTTTTTGAATAGTTTGTGAAGAATAGGTGTTACCTCTTTAAATGTTTGGTAGAATTCACCTGTGAAGCCACCTGGTCCTCGACTGTTGTTTGTTGGGAATTTTTTGATTACGGATTTAATTTCATTGCTGGTAATCAGTCTGCTCAAATATTCTATTTCTTGCTGGTTCAGTTTGGGGAGGTTACATGTTTCTAGGAATTTATCCATTTCTTCTAGGTTGTCCAATTTGTTGGCATACAGTTTTTCATAATATTCTTTTACAATTGTCTGTATTTCTGTGGTGTTGGTTGATATTTCTTCTCTTTCATTTCTGATTTTGAGTTCTCTCTCTCTCTCTCTCTGTTGGATGAGTCTGGCTGAAGGTTTTTCAATTTTGTTGATCTTTTCAAAGAACCAGTTCCTAGTTCCATTGGTCTAGTCCATTGTGTTCTTTTGTTGTTTTGTTGTTGAAATTTCTATTTCATTTATTTCTACTCTAATCTATTATTTCCTTTCTTCTGCTGGTTTGGGGATTTGTTTGTTCTGCTTTTTTTGCTCCCTCAGGTGTAGGGTTAGGTTATTAAGATTTTTCTTGTTTCTTGAGGTAGACTGGTATTGTTATAATCTTCTCTCTTAGAACAGCTTTTGCTGCATCCCAATGATTTTGGACCATTGTGTTTTCATTTTCATTTGTTTACGTGTATTTTTTAAATTTCTTCTTTGATTTCTTGGTTGACCCATTCATTGTTTACTAGCATGTTCTTTAACCTCCAAGTATTTGTTTCTTTCAGATTTTTTCTTTGGTCAATTTCTAGTTTTATAGCATTGTGTTCAGAAAAGATGTATGGTATGACTTCCATCTTTTTGAATTTGTTGAGACTTGCTTTGTGGCCTTAACATGTGATGTATTATAGAGAATGTTCCTTGTGTACTTGAAAATAATGTGTACTCTGCTGTTTTAGGATGGAATGTTCTGAATATATCTGTTACATCCATTGGGTCTAATGTGTCCTTCAAAGCCACTCTTTCCTTCTTGATTTTCTGTTTGGATGATCTATCCCTTGATGTAAGTGGGGTGTTAAAGTCCCCTATTATTTTATTCCTATCAATTACTTTCTTTGTTTGTTAATAGCTGCTTTATGTATTTGGGAGATCCAATTTGGGTGCATAAATATTTACAATTGTTATATTTTCTTGTTGGATTTTTCCCTTTATGATTAGGTAGGGTCCTTCTTTATATAACAGTCTTTGTTTTAGGGTCTATTTTGTCCAATGTAAGTATTGCTACACTGCCTTTCTTTTCACTGCCATTTGCATAATAATTGGTTTTCCATCCTTTCATTTTCAGTCTCCATGTTTCTTTAGGTCTGAAATGAGTCTCTTGTAGGTAGCATATAGATAGGTCTTACTTTTTTATCCATTCAGTCACCCCGTCTTTTGATATGAACATTTGGTCCATTTACATTCAAAGTATAATTATTGATAGGTATGTACTTACTGCATTTTGTTACTTGACAGTTGTTTTTGAAGTTCTTCTCTATTCTTTTCTTCTGCCGTTTTTGGCTTTCTTTAGTGTAATCCTTGGATTCCTTTCTCTTTATTTTTTGCATATCTATTACTGGTTTTTGATATGTGGTTTCCATTAGGTTTATATATAACATACATATAGCTGTCTATGTTAAGTTGATGGTCATTCAAGTTCAAACCCATTCTAAGAGCACTAGTTTTATGCTTCTCTCTCCCACATTTTAGGTATATCATGTCATACTTTACACCCTTTTATTTTGTGGATCCCTTGACTGATTTTTATAGATACACTTGATTTACTGCTCTTCGGCTTCTTATTTTGCTTACTCCTGCCTGTGGTCTTTCCTTTCTGAAGAATCCCCTTTAATATTTCTTGTAAGGTTGGCTTAAGGGTAATGAATTTCTTTAACTTATATTTTTGTAGGAAACTTTATCTCTCCTTCTATTTTGAATGATAGCCTTGCTGGATAGAGTATTCTTGGTTGCAGGCTTTTTCTTTCAGTACTTTGAATAAATCAGGCCACTCCCAACTGGCCTGCAAAGTTTCAGCTGAAAAACCAGCTGATAGTCTTATGGGGTTTCCTTATCTGTAACTCTTTTCTCTTGCTGCTTTTCAAATTCTCTCTTTATCACTACTTTTTGCTATTTTAATTACTGTGTGTCTTGGTGTGGACCTCCTTGGGTTGACTTTGTTGGGGGCTCTCTGTGCCTCCAGGATCTGATTTACTGTTTCCTTCCCCAGATTAAGGAAGTTTTCAGCTCTTAGTTCTTCAAGTAAAATTTCTGTCCCCTTGTCTCTCTTGTGGGATCCTTAAAATGTATTATTATGCTTGTTGGTGTCACTGAGTTCCCTTTAGTCTCATTTTTTTCTTTTTTCTTTTTTCTTTCTCCTGTTTGTCATGATTGACTTCCATCCGTTACTCTGTCCTCCAGGTCACTGATCCGTTCTTCTGCTTTCTCTGGTCTTAATCCCTCTAGTGTATTTTTAATTTCAGTTATTGAGATCTTCATCTCTGATTTGTTCTCTGTTTTCTATCTCTTTGTTGAGGGTCTCACTGAGATTCTCCACTCTTTTCTCAAGTTCAGTGAGTATTTTTATGATCAGTCTTTAAATTCTCTTTCAGGCATATTACTTATTTCCATTTCCTTAGCTCTTTTGCTGTGATTTTGTCCTGTTCTTTCATTTGGGATATATTTCTCTGTGTCTTCATTTTGTCTAACTTTGGGTCTGTTTCTGGGTGTTAGTAAAGTTAGTTAAATCTCCTACTCTTGAAAGTAATGCCCTTATGAAGAAGAGGTCCTGTGGTGCCCTGCAGTGCAGTGTCCCCTCTTGACCAGAACCTGGTGCTTCAGGGGTGTCTCCCCTGTGTGTTGTGTGCACCTACTTTATGGCTGGGCTGCTTTGCTTTCAGTCCAGGCATCAGCAATGGGGGGAGGGTTTTGCCTGCTGTGGGGAGGGTTTTGTCCCTGTGTTATTAATGGGGCAGTCTGGAACTACCCTGGGCATGAGTTGGGTCAGACCAGGCATTTGCCAAAGCTGTAGTAGCACCTAACTGCAGGGCAATCACCCTACATTGTCCCCTGAGAGATGTTCACTGGTGGGCAGGGCCTACAGTCAGACGGGATGTCTGCCCACAGCCACTGCTGTCACCACATTCAGGCTGGTATATTTTTTTTTCTTCCCCTCCTCTCAGGGCAGGAGTCATTTTGGGGTGGTGCTGGCCCCTGTTGGGTCTGCTTTCATACTACCAAGCTTGTGGCACTACTTTGGACAGACTTCTGAGTGTAGGTTGGCGGAGTGGGCGCACTTGTTAGCCAGGCTAGGTGGAAAGTGTTCATGCTCTGCGGGTTCCTGCAGGAATGCATATTATCTAGCCCAGGGACCAGGGGAGAGAAATAGTGCCTGCCAGCTCTTTTGTTCTTGGAGAAATCTCCTAAAGATCCCTGCCCCTCCAGCACACATCCTGAGATTAGTAAATATATCTTCCTGTACACCCTGGGCATTTGTTAAACTGCTGCTTCTATGCCACATCTCAGTGGGGTTCTTTGCTCTGCTCTTTAAGGCTGGGGACTCCGTTTCCTCTCGCCCTCTTGTTCTCTGAGCTGAGTCTGCTGATTTTTCAAGTTCCCAATGTTGAGCTCCATTGACTATAAAAACTTACAAAGTCCCTCTGGTTTTCAAAGGCAACTGTTATGGGGATTAGTCTTCCCATTGCAGGTCCCCCATGCCTGGGTTGCCTGGTACGGGGTCTGCTAGTCTCCTCTATCCATGCCTGAGGTGTCCCTCTTTCCCATGATCAGTTTTGAGGGGCAGTTTGGTTTCCAACTGCATCTTGCCCTTCCTACCTCTTTGAAGTGGCCTCTTCTCTACATGTGCAGTGGAGAGTCTGTTCTGCCAGTCTTTGAGTTGTTTTCTGTTATTTACACCGATGTGGGTTTTATCTAGGTGTAGTCATGCAAGTAGGTGAGCTAAGGATCTTTCTACACTGCCATCTTCCCTGGAAGTCCCCATTCCACTCAACTTAGCCTATCATCAGATTAGGAGAAGTCAATCAGAAAATGGCTCTCTTTCCAGCACCATTTTTATTTTCCTTCAAGGTTCTGATGTGGCTTTAATGACCTTTGCTTTTTTGGGGCTTCTGTCTTTCCCATTGGGACACCGTTGTTTCAGATAGGTTCCAGCCCCCAATCACTCCCCACTGTAGCTGCTCCTGGGGAGCCCTTCTTACCCTCCCAAGCCAAGAGCAACCTTGCTCCATCTTCCCCCCAAATCAGGAAAACATACTGATGGATTTTTGTCACCTGCTTTAAGTACCTCCACATTTCAGAAAACATTTCACACAAAGGGGTTCAGAATCCTGGGAATCAGTCCGTGTTTTATTTTACAGTACATTCATATAAGTTCCTGCATTTCCAAGGTAACCAGATCACATTCAGGTTAGCACTGCTGGTAACAAAATTATACAACTACCCTGGCTTCAAAAACAAGATAGGATGATACACATTAACATCTCTTTCCCTTTAATACTGCAGAAGACAATACCTCACAAAAATAAAATCACATGCCTTTTACAATCCAGTGTGAAGGCATATATTTATGTTAAAATAAACCATTTTGGACATGGGGAGAATAAGAAGAGTTTCAAAGCTTAAGATAACTAAAATGTCCCCCAGTGCCATCTTTCTCTTCTGCCAGCTGGCACATTCAACATCAATGCCTTGGGAAGAGGGACAGAGGAAAGTGAGGGATCATTTAACTCTGAAATTCATGGCTTCTTAGGCTACTTCTGTAAAAACTATTTAAATAACCTAAACTTCTAAAAAGAGTTAATATTAACAAGGGATGGTAATATAGGAAGCACCTGGAGAAAATTCCTCCAGTCACTAAGGGGAAATATAAGCTGCAGACATTTCACAAAAATGGAAAACTGTATCACATCCAGTAATACATTAGGTTTTGAAAATACACTTTCACTTTACTGTATGAAAACACTATGATCCATGTTTTAGTCTTGAATTTGTTCAGAAAGAGAGCCATAACCTCCATCTGCAATATTTCCTATAGGTATCATTACCATCTAAGAGTGCAGCTGACCAACATCCCAACCTGTGAAAAATATAACAAGCTGAACTTAGCTATAATAAAGGCTAGAATGAATTAGGTAGGGGGAAATTCAGATGTGTGAGAAATAGAAGTTAAATTCATTTGGGTCCTTATCCTAGATAAAAAATTTTGTTAGAAAATGTTTTGGACCCAGGTCCAACATAGCTGGAATGATATGTTGTTGAAAATGCAAGCCCCCATCCAGAAAGACCACATGCTTATATAGCACCCTCCTCATAAGAGTTCAATGTGCTTTAGTATAATTATCAATTCATTACATAATTAAGTATACATGATTCAGAATATACTCTTGGTCTCTTATTGTTAATTCCAGTGACTAAAGAGCTCCTGCCACTTGCTGTCAAGAAACTTTTGAGTCTGGAACTTACCAGGTTATAAATGAAATTTATACTCCTATTTGCTGACTCCAAAAGAAATACCACCTCTTTCAGGGCTCAAAAATATGATGGAAGAGAGAATAAGACACTTATTAGGAAAGCCACAAAACATCTGACGAAAAACCAGAGCCAGTGCATATTTTACAACCCCTGAAGACAGCCCCCAGCAGCAGGGTGAGCAAGGGGAGCAGTGATGTTTTTGAAACCAGAGTGACTTGTAGCTAACTGCCTAACAGTAAATTCACATAGTAAAATGCAGAATAAGTCAACATATAGCCAAGGTTTACATTATATCTAGAAATATGTTTTATGCTTTAAAAAAAATTGCAATGCACTCCAAAAAAATTTTCAGATAATTCATGTACAACAGAAGGCACTGTTATCCGCATAAATCCATTGATTCTGCAAGGCAAAAACCTGAGACGTGCAATTCAATTCAATCCTCTAAAACCACCTTGGTCATTCATCCTTTGGAGAATATGATTTGTCCTTTTCAGTCCACTGATTTTGTTTTCCTTGAATTTCATAATTACAGTAGCTGCGTGGAATATATATTTCGTGGGGGAGAAAGGTCAAAGGGGAAGAGGGAGTGGATAGAAGTGCTGCCTGAAGCCAGAGCGAACTGGCACAGCAGGAGGGGGCCGAAGAGCAGCCCACTCTTCTCCCCCTTGAGCTTCCCAGTCCCCTGATAGGCTGACGTTCCCTCTTTCAGTTGTTGCTGGGCACAGTCCCAAAGTTAAATGCGGAGAGGACTCCTTTGTTTTCAAACGTGAAGCCTCCCTGTTGTTCAATCTTCTTCTTTGCCTCTAGCATTTGCCAAGAGAAGGGGGGAGGGAAGAAGAGTATTTAAGGTGACAAAGTTGGAAATAACCTCAAATGGGCTAGATTTCTTTATACTTAGCATTGTGAAGGCATGAGACTCACAGTATTAGTTATTCTGTCCAACTGAGCGTTAGCCTTTTTTTGATTTAATTCTAGTGTAGTTAACAACATACAGTGTTATATTAGTTCGGGTGTATAACAGAGTGATTCAACACTTCCATACATTACTCAGTGCTCATCATGATAAGTGTACCCTTAGACTCTTTCACCTATTTCCCCCGTTCTCCCCCCCACCTCCTCTCTAGTAACTAACCATCTGTTTGTTCTCTATAGTTAAGAGTCAGTTTTTTGGTTTGTCTCTTTTTCCCCTTTGTTCATTTGTTTTGTTTCTTAAATTCCACATAGGAGTGAAATCATATGGTATTTGTCTTTATCTGACTGGCTTATTTTGCTTGGCATTATACTCTCTAGATCCATCCTTACTGTTGCAAATGACAGGATTTCCTTCTTATTTATAGCTGAATAATATTTCATTGTGTGTGTGTGTGTGTGTGTGTGTGTATACACACATCATCTTTGGCTATTATAAATAATGCTGCAATAACATAGGGACACATATATCTCTTCAAATTAGTGTTTTTGTATTCTTTGAGTAAATGCCCAGTAGTGCAATTACTGGGTCACATGGTAGCTCTATTGTTAACTTTCCAAGGAACCTCTATGCTGTTTTCCACAGTGGCTGCACCAATTTGCATTTCCATCAACAGTGTACAAGGGTTCCTTTTTCTCCACATCCTTACCAACACCTGTTTCTTGTGTTGTTGATTTTCACCAGTGGTTTTGCAATTCTCTGATGAGTGATGTTGAGCACATTTTCACATGTCTGCTGGCCATCTGTATGTCTATCCATGTCTTCTGCCCATTTTTTAATTGGATTGTTTTTTGGATGTTGAGTTATATAAGTTCTTTATATATTTTAGATACTAACCCCTTATTAGATTGTCATTTGCAAGTCTCTTCTTCCATTCCATAGGCTGTCTTTTAGTTTTGTTGGTTGTTTCCTTTACTGTGCAGAAGGTTTTCAATATGATATAGCCCCGCAACAGTTTATTTTGGTGTTGTTTCCCTTACCTCAGGAGACCTATCTAGAAAGATTTGTTATGGCTGATGTCATACAAATTACTGCCTATGCTCTCTTCTAGCAGTTTATGGTTCCAGATCTCACATTTATATCCTTAATCCATTTTGAGGTTATTTTTGTGTATGGTATAAGAAAGTGGTCCAGTTTTCCCAAAACCATTGTTGAAGAGACTTTTCCATTGCGTATTCTTGCCTCCTGTGTCTTATGTTAATTACCATATAATTGTGGGTTTATTTCTGGGTTCCCTATTCTGTTCCATTGATCTGTCTATTTTTGTGCCGGTACCATACTGTTTTAATTACTACAGCTTTGTAGTATACCTTGAAATCTGGAATTGCAATACCTCTAGTTTTTTGTTTTTTGTTTTTTTTTCTTTTTCAAGACTGCTTTGACTATTTGGAGTCTTTTGTGGTTCCATACAAATTTTAAGATTGTTTGTCCTAGTTCTGTGAAAAATGCTCATGATATTTTGATAGGGATTGCATTAAATCTGTAGATTGCTTTAGGTAGTATGGATATTTTAACAAGAATTCTTCCCATCTATGAGCATGGCATATCTTTCCATTTGTTGTGTCATCTTCAATTTCTTTCATTAATATTCTATACTTTTCAATGTACATGTCTTTTACCTCCTTGGTTAAGTTTATTCCTACATATTTTATTCTTTTTGGTGCAATTGTAAATGGGATTGTTTTCTTAATTTCTCTTGCTGCTACTTCATCATTAGTGTATACGAACGCAATGGTTTTCTGTACATTGATTTTATATCCTGTGACCTTACTGAATTCATTTATCAGTTCTAGCAGTTTTTTGATGGGAGTCTTTAGAGTTTTCCACAGATACAGTCTCATGTCATCTGCAAATAATGGAACTTTTACTGCCTCCTCACCAATTTGGATGCCTTTTATTCCTTTTTCTTGCATGATTGCTGTGGCTAGAACTTCCAGTACTATGTTGAATAAAAGAGTGGAAATTCTTTTCTTGTTCCTGACCTTACGGGAAAGGCTCTCAGTTTTTCACCATTGAGTATGATGTTAGCTGGGGGTTTTTCATATATAGTCTTTATTATGTTGAGCTCTGTTCCATCTGCAACAACTTTGTTGAGGGCTATTATAATGAATGGATGTTGTACTTTGTCGAATGCTTTTTCTGTATCTATTGAGATGATCGTATGGTTTTTGTCCTCTTACTGATATAAGGTATGACACTGATTGATTTATGAATACTGAACCAGTCTTGCATTCTAGGAATAAATCCCACTTGATTGTGGTAAATGATTTTTTTAACATACTGTTGCATTTAGTGTGCTAATACTTCATTGAGGATTTTTCCATTTATGTTCATCAGATATATTGGCCTTATAGCTCTTTTTTGGTGTCTTTATTTCATTTTGGTATCAGAGTAATGTTGGCCTCATAGAACAAATTTGGAAGTTTTTTTTCCTCTTCTATTTTTTGGAAAAGTTTAAGAACAGGTATTAACTCTTCTTTAAATGTTTGGTTAAAATTCACCTGTGAAGCCATTTGGTCCTGGACTGTTGTTTGTTGGGAGTCTTTTGATTACTGATTCAATTTCACTGTTGATAATTAGTCTGCTCAAATATTCTATTTCTTGCTGGTTCAGTTTTGGAAGATTGTTTCTAGGAATTTATCCATTTCTTCTAGGTTGTCCAATTTGTTGGCATATAATTTTTTGTACGATCCTTTGTATTTCTTACAATCCTTTGTATTTCTGTGGTTTTGGTTGTAATTTCTCCTCTTCCATTTATGATTTTGTTTGAGTCCCCTCTCTCTCTCTCTCTCTCTCTCTCTCTCGGAATCTGGCTAAAGGTTTATCAATTTTGTTGATCTTTCAGAACCAGCTCCTGATTTCATTGATCTGTTCTATTTTTTAGTTTCCATATCATTCATTTCTAGTCTAATCATTATTTCCTTCGTTCTGCTGTTTCGGGGATTTGTTGTTCTTCTTTTTCTTGCTCCCTCAGGTGTAAGTTAGGTTGTTTAAGATTTTTCTTGATTCTTGAGGTAGGCCTGTATTGCTGCTATAAACTTCCTTCTTAGAATGGCTTTTGTTGCTCCCAACGATCTTGGGCCATTGGGCTTTCATTTTCATTTGTCTCCATGTATCTTTTTTTATTTCTTCTTTGGGTCAACCAAGAAATCATTCATTGTTTACTAGCACGTCATTTAATCTCCATGTATTTGTGCTCTTTCCAGGTTTTTTCTTGTGGTTGATTTCTACTTTCATAGTGTTGTGCTCAGAAAAGATGCATGGTATGACTTCTTTTTGAATTTAAGACTTGCTTTGTGGCCTAACATGTGATGTATTATAGAGAATGTTCCATATGCACACTGCTGTTTTAGGATGGAATATTCCGAATATATCTGTTCGATCCATCTGATCCAATGTGTCCTTTAAGGCCATTATTTCCTTCTTGATTTTCTTTTGATCCATCCATTGACATAAGTGGGGTGTCAAAGTCCCCTATTATTGTATTCCTATTGATTACTTTCTTTGTTCATTAATAGCTGCTTTATATATTTGGGACCTCCCATGGTGGGTACATAAATATTTAAAGTTGTTATGTCATCTTGGATTGTTCCCTTTATGTAGGGTCTTCTTTATCTCTTGTAACAGTGTTTGTTTTAAGGTCTATTTTGTCCAATATAAGTACTGCTATGCTGCTTTTATTTTCACTTCGATTTTCATAATTGTTTTTCTATCCCTTCGCTTTCAGTCTCCATGTGTCTTTAGGGTGTGAAATGAGTCTCTTCTACACAGCATATATATGGGTCTTGTTTTTTTTTATCCATTCTGTCACCCTTTGTCTTTTGATTGGAGAATTTAGTCCCNTTTGTTACATATAGTGTATTTTTAATTTCAGTTATCAAGTTCTTCATCTCTGGTTCTTTTTCATGTTTTCTCTTTGTTAAAGATCTCACTGAAATCCTCCACTGTTTCCTCAAGTCCAGTATCAGGCATACTACTTATCTCTGTTTTGCTTAGGTGTTTTGCAATTGTTTTGTCCTGCTCTTTCATTTGGGACATATTCCCATCTCCTCATTTTGTCTAACTTTTTGTGTTTGTGTTAGGAAATTCAGCTACATATGTTGTCTTGAAAGTAATGGGTGGAGCATGCAGTTTTAACAAGGTGGCACTGGTCCTCTGCCAGAGATGCATCTCCGTCTCTGAGACCAGCACAATCTGCACGGCAAGCANTACTTTCATAGTGTTGTGCTCAGAAAAGATGCATGGTATGACTTCTTTTTGAATTTAAGACTTGCTTTGTGGCCTAACATGTGATGTATTATAGAGAATGTTCCATATGCACACTGCTGTTTTAGGATGGAATATTCCGAATATATCTGTTCGATCCATCTGATCCAATGTGTCCTTTAAGGCCATTATTTCCTTCTTGATTTTCTTTTGATCCATCCATTGACATAAGTGGGGTGTCAAAGTCCCCTATTATTGTATTCCTATTGATTACTTTCTTTGTTCATTAATAGCTGCTTTATATATTTGGGACCTCCCATGGTGGGTACATAAATATTTAAAGTTGTTATGTCATCTTGGATTGTTCCCTTTATGTAGGGTCTTCTTTATCTCTTGTAACAGTGTTTGTTTTAAGGTCTATTTTGTCCAATATAAGTACTGCTATGCTGCTTTTATTTTCACTTCGATTTTCATAATTGTTTTTCTATCCCTTCGCTTTCAGTCTCCATGTGTCTTTAGGGTGTGAAATGAGTCTCTTCTACACAGCATATATATGGGTCTTGTTTTTTTTATCCATTCTGTCACCCTTTGTCTTTTGATTGGAGAATTTAGTCCATTTGCAGTCATAGTAGTTATTTATAGCTATGTATTTACTGGCATTTTGTTACTTGGTTTTTGGTTGTTTTTGAAGTTCTTCTCTATTCCTTTCTTCCCCTGCTGTCCTCTCCCCATAAGTTGGCTTTCTTTAGTGATATACTTGGATTTCTTTGTCTTTATTTTTTGTATGTCTATTACTAATTTTTTGTTTGTGGTTACCATTAGGTTTGTATACAACATCTACTTCATATAGCAATCTTTACTGTTGATGGTCACCTAAGTTTGAACCTATTCTTGACAACTGTCCCTCTCCCCACCCCTATATTTTAGGTACATGGTTTCACACTTCATATCCTTTTATTTTGTGAGTCCCTTGACTGGTTTTTACAGATATACTTATTTTCACTTCTTTTGTGCTTCCTACTTTACTTATTCATGGTTTTTGTTTTCCACTAACATTTCTTGTAGTGCTGGTTTAGTGGTCCTGAATTCTTTTAACTTTTGTTTGTCTGGAAAATGCTTTATCTCCTTCTATTCTGAATAATAGCCTTACCAGATAGAGTATTTTTGGTTGTAGATATTTTCCTTCAGGCATTTTGAATATATCTTACCACTCCCATCTGGCCTGCAAAGTTTCTGCTGAAAAAATCCACTGCTAGGCTTGTACATAACTTTCTTTTCTCTTGCTGCTTTTCTTTTCCCTATCACCACTTTTTGCCATTTTAATTATTATGTGTCTTGGAATGGACCTCCTTTGGCTGATTTTGTTTGGGAATGTCTGTATCTCCTGGATATGCATTTCTATTTCCTTCTCCAGATTAAGGAAATTTTCAGCTATTATTTCTTCAAATAAATTTTCTGCCCCCTTTTCTTTCTCCTTCTCCTGGGATCCTTCTAATGCAAATGTTATTATGCCTGATGGGGTCACTGAGTTCCCTAAGTCTATTTTCATGTTGCATAATTTGTTTTCCCTCATCTGCTCAGCTTGATTACTTTCCATTACTCTGTCCTTCAGGTTGCCAATCCATTCTGCTTCCCCTAGTCCACTATTTGTTACATATAGTGTATTTTTAATTTCAGTTATCAAGTTCTTCATCTCTGGTTCTTTTTCATGTTTTCTCTTTGTTAAAGATCTCACTGAAATCCTCCACTGTTTCCTCAAGTCCAGTATCAGGCATACTACTTATCTCTGTTTTGCTTAGGTGTTTTGCTATTGTTTTGTCCTGCTCTTTCATTTGGGACATATTCCCATCTCCTCATTTTGTCTAACTTTTTGTGTTTGTGTTAGGAAATTCAGCTACATATGTTGTCTTGAAAGTAATGGGTGGAGCATGCAGTTTTAACAAGGTGGCACTGGTCCTCTGCCAGAGATGCATCTCCGTCTCTGAGACCAGCACAATCTGCACGGCAAGCACAGGCAGGGTGCGCAGTTTTAACAAGACTGGCCGCCACTGCTGGGACTGAGGCCCCACAATGTGCACAGCGGAGAAAGACAGTGTTGGCAAGGTTTGCACCGGTCTTCTAGAGAAGGGCTCCCACAGCACCAGGCCTGAGCAGGCCCGGCTGAAAAGGGTGGTACATAGTGTGAGCAAGCTAGGTAGTGAATGCCAGCTCTAGGCCGGCTCCTGCAGGTATCTGAGTGTTTAGGCTGGGGGTGGGGGTGAGAAAGGGAGATGACACCCACCAGCAACTTTGTTCCTGGTGCAGTCTTCCAGTAGTCACATTCTGAGATTAGTAAATAAGTCTCCCTCCTGTATGCCCCAGGCATTTTTCAAAGTGCTGCCTCTATGCTGTATCTCTGTAGGCTGCTTGTTGTGCTGTGAGGGTGGAAACTCAGTTTTCTATAGCCCTCAAGGCTCTCCTGGAACTGAACCTGCTTTTTAAAGTGCCCGCTGTAAGTCACACTGGTTGTAAGAACTCATGAAATTCAGCCCCTCTGGTTTTCAAAGACAAATGTTATGGGGATTCACCTTTCCATGCAGGATCACAGTATGATAGTCTGTTTCTCTCCCTTCTCCACGCTTGCAGGTCCCTCCCGCCAGTGGACAGACCTGTGGACCGTTTTGCTCCCCACTGCATCTTTGCCCTTCCTATTCTCTTTGATGTGGACTCTTCTCTACATTTCATTGTGGAGTTTGTTCTGNTTGTTTTTCTATCCCTTCGCTTTCAGTCTCCATGTGTCTTTAGGGTGTGAAATGAGTCTCTTCTACACAGCATATATATGGGTCTTGTTTTTTTTATCCATTCTGTCACCCTTTGTCTTTTGATTGGAGAATTTAGTCCATTTGCAGTCATAGTAGTTATTTATAGCTATGTATTTACTGGCATTTTGTTACTTGGTTTTTGGTTGTTTTTGAAGTTCTTCTCTATTCCTTTCTTCCCCTGCTGTCCTCTCCCCATAAGTTGGCTTTCTTTAGTGATATACTTGGATTTCTTTGTCTATTTTTTGTATGTCTATTACTAATTTTTTGTTTGTGGTTACCATTAGGTTTGTATACAACATCTACTTCATATAGCAATCTTTACTGTTGATGGTCACCTAAGTTTGAACCTATTCTTGACAACTGTCCCTCTCCCCACCCCTATATTTTAGGTACATGGTTTCACACTTCATATCCTTTTATTTTGTGAGTCCCTTGACTGGTTTTTACAGATATACTTATTTTCACTTCTTTTGTGCTTCCTACTTTACTTATTCATGGTTTTTGTTTTCCACTAACATTTCTTGTAGTGCTGGTTTAGTGGTCCTGAATTCTTTTAACTTTTGTTTGTCTGGAAAATGCTTTATCTCCTTCTATTCTGAATAATAGCCTTACCAGATAGAGTATTTTTGGTTGTAGATATTTTCCTTCAGGCATTTTGAATATATCTTACCACTCCCATCTGGCCTGCAAAGTTCCTGCTGAAAAAATCTACTGCTAGGCTTGTACATAACTTTCTTTTCTCTTGCTGCTTTTCTTTTCCCTATCACCACTTTTTGCCATTTTAATTATTATGTGTCTTGGAATGGACCTCCTTTGGCTGATTTTGTTTGGGAATGTCTGTATCTCCTGGATACGCATTTCTATTTCCTTCTCCAGATTAAGGAAATTTTCAGCTATTATTTCTTCAAATAAATTTTCTGCCCCCTTTTCTTTCTCCTTCTCCTGGGATCCTTCTAATGCAAATGTTATTATGCCTGATGGGGTCACTGAGTTCCCTAAGTCTATTTTCATGTTGCATAATTTGTTTTCCCTCATCTGCTCAGCTTGATTACTTTCCATTACTCTGTCCTTCAGGTTGCCAATCCATTCTGCTTCCCCTAGTCCACTATTTGTTACATATAGTGTATTTTTAATTTCAGTTATCAAGTTCTTCATCTCTGGTTCTTTTTCATGTTTTCTCTTTGTTAAAGATCTCACTGAAATCCTCCACTGTTTCCTCAAGTCCAGTATCAGGCATACTACTTATCTCTGTTTTGCTTAGGTGTTTTGCTATTGTTTTGTCCTGCTCTTTCATTTGGGACATATTCCCGTCTCCTCATTTTGTCTAACTTTTTGTGTTTGTGTTAGGAAATTCAGCTACATATGTTGTCTTGAAAGTAATGGGTGGAGCATGCAGTTTTAACAAGGTGGCGCTGGTCCTCTGCCAGAGATGCGTCTCCGTCTCTGAGACCAGCACAATCTGCACGGCAAGCACAGGCAGGGTGCGCAGTTTTAACAAGACTGGCCGCCACTGCTGGGACTGAGACCCCACAATGTGCACAGAGGAGAAAGACAGTGTTGGCAAGGTTTGCACCGGTCTTCTAGAGAAGGGCACCCACAGCACCAGGCCTGAGCAAGCCCAGCTGAAAAGGGTGGTGCATAGTGTGAGCAAGCTAGGTAGTGAATGCCAGCTCTAGGCCGGCTCCTGCAGGTATCTGAGTGTTTAGGCTGGGGGTGGGGGTGAGAAAGGGAGATGGCACCCACCAGCAACTTTGTTCCTGGTGCAGTCTTCCAGTAGTCACATTCTGAGATTAGTAAATAAGTCTCCCTCCTGTATGCCCCAGGCATTTTTCAAAGTGCTGCCTCTATGCTGTATCTCTGTAGGCTGCTTGTTGTGCTATGAGGGTGGAAACTCAGTTTTCTATAGCCCTCAAGGCTCTCCTGGAACTGAACCTGCTTTTTAAAGTGCCCGCTGTAAGTCACACTGGTTGTAAGAACTCATGAAATTCAGCCCCTCTGGTTTTCAAAGACAAATGTTATGGGGATTCACCTTTCCATGCAGGATCACAGTATGATAGTCTGTTTCTCTCCCTTCTCCACGCTTGCAGGTCCCTCCCGCCAGTGGACAGACCTGTGGACCGTTTTGCTCCCCACTGCATCTTTGCCCTTCCTATTCTCTTTGATGTGGACTCTTCTCTACATTTCATTGTGGAGTTTGTTCTGCCAGTCTCTGAGTCATTCTCTGGGTTATTTACCCTGATGCAAGTGTTATCTGTGAGATGATGTGAGCTTAGGGTCCTCCTCCTCTGCCATCTGAGTCCCTGAGCATTAACCTTTAACAGGGCTATGTGAGTAAGTAGATATATTTGCTATCACAGAAAACTGCTAAAAAACTACCTCCCTTATCTCAACTTCCAGTAAAAATAAGCAAAATGAAAACAAGTCTCAAAGTGTGTTTGTTTTCATAGTTCCATAGTCTACCGCTGGAAGTGTGCCCAAAATTCTATCAGGGGGACTGACATAGACTGTGCAGGGTGAAAACTGAAGTCCATGCGAAGCACTTAGGCTCTAAACCCCAGATGCCTGTTCCATGAGGTTTTCCGCTACAATATTTTTGTAATTACAAAATCTTTTCCATTGGTTTTCTAGGAGTGACCATAGTAATGTCTGCATAAAATAATTTCTCCGGGTCAAAAAAACTGAAAATCAACAAGAATCACCAACACATAAAGCCCAGCAAAAAGAAATGAAGAGTGTTTCATTTCCAGGAAGACAAGCTCCTTGCAAGAACTCATGAAGTGCCTTTAGTCTATCTGGGGGTAAGATGGGTGACCCAACTGATTAACTCTCCCTCAGCAAGACTCACCGCCCCCCTTTATGTCTTAACTTGGGCTCTAAGATCCAGGGCAAGTGCGTGAGTCACAACACCACTAAAAGACACGCAGTAATGCACAGCATTGTGCAAAGCTAAGGTATCACAAGGGATTAAAAAAATTTTTTTAAATCATACAATAATTCGTTATTATCTTGAAAGGTTGGCCTCTAACAATTTTTAAAAGTCTTTAAGCGCCCCAGCACTCATTACTAAGGCTGACTACTGGCACGCTACTGCACGCGCTCCAGGCTGGAAAGCGGGCGGCTGACCTGCGACTGTCCTCCGGTGCTCGGCCAGGGTATACACCTCCTGCAGCGCTCTCCTCTGGTCCTCGCTGAGCGGGGCCGTGAGCCGCTGGTACCAGGCAGCGTCCCGGGTCTGCACCGCTATTGCGTGGGGGGAGGGGGGGGCGGGTAGAAAAAGATAAGAGTCTGGTGACAAGGATAATAAGAGTATGATGATGAAATGACTGCAGACAGGAAGAGACAGAGTGCAAAACCCTAACCAACACCAGGTGGGGAAACTTACTCCAGCAGAGGATTATTTCCGACTACCCACGCCGTGCGCAACCACTCGGGATGATCAGAGGGCGGCTAAGACGGTGCAAATCTCTGCCTTGCCCGGTTCTCTTCCTCCTGAGGTTTTACTAACCCTGCTCCCTAAAGTCCAGATCTTGGCCAACACCCCTGCTCCGATGCTGCCATCCTCCCCCAGATTCTCACAGCAGCTGCAACATCACTCCCACCCCAAGAACTCCAATGGCTGCTTCAGGAAAAACCATCCCCTGAGCCTCCCAGGTTTTTCCATGTGGACAGCTCACCACAAACTCAACACAACTAACACCAAATTTAACATCTAAACCAATTTGGGGCAGATCCCAAAACAACTTAAGACAAGACTTCAGAGAAAACATCTGCAGATTTAGGGAGTAATGACATACTTAGCAGAGCTTGTGTAAAAAATTGATATTCATCCACACTGTTGTCAAGGTCAAGTGGAGTGCTGAAGCCCTCCAGGGCAGTTTCTTCCAATACTTCTTCGTCCCAGTCCTCCTCCTCCTCTTCCTCCTCTTCACCTCTTCCGTTATTTGACTGCATGGCTTGAGCGGTTACGTTTGTCTCCTCTTCATCACTTGAAATCTCCTCTGTGAATTCATTAATTATTTCAGAGGCATGAAAACACAAAAGGACAAAACATTCTGGAAATGGAAAAACTACCACCTATTTTTACATGAAATTCTAAAAATAAACCTTTATCATAGTTTGCTAAATTGAAAATGACTTTATCCTCCTCACTAAAAACAATTTCCAAGTAACCCTAAATCTAAAGTCTGCTGGACATCGCTACTGTTTTGCTATGGCTGCCTCATACTCTTTAATGCAAAAATGCTATTTTATCACAGAGTCCCAGACAACTGTACAGCCAGTGCACATGTTTTAAATAACAATGACCTCGCACTGAGAATCTGGTCTCTTAACAGTTACCTAAGTTGATTATGAACTGCTCAGAAGCGTTCAAATGAGGAGATCATTTCTGCTAATAGAAACAGAAAAATATAGCAATAAAGAAAAATTAGCTACATGTGGGTTGAAAAGTTGAGAGCTGAATTGTATATCATCATGGATTCTGTTTTCAGTGCTGATCTGTTTTAAGAGGTTAGCCCAGTACTGTAAATAACCACAAGATAGTAAATGCAGAAAAAAATCAACCTAAGAGGGAAAAACCTAGAGTAAACCCAAACTAGGAAATATTATTCCAAAAATAGTTCTATAAAACATACCACACTGAAGCAGCTGAATGAAACTACAAAGCAGTTTTAGGGGTAAGGCAAGAAACCACAGTTTTGATCACATACATACATATATATATATGACAAAGGTATAATTACAAAGACAGCAAAAAATACCTTCCTAATTAATCATTGTGGAAATTCAACAGGAAAATCTGGGCAAGTACTAGAAAATTTTTTCTCAAGTCATATTAGTTATAAACCAACAGTTTACAAAGCAAAAAATTAGAGAACACTATAACATTCTGAAAAGAATTCTGTAATTGTTGGCCTATACTTAGCAAAAAAAACCAAAACCCTCCTAATAATCATTACTGCAAACGTTCTACATGGTATTCAGAAAAACAAATTAAGAGCGACTCTGCTCCAGGCTGGGGAGGAAGCCTGCTCAGGACTTTCCCTCTGCCTCTGCCCCTCCCCTCAGCACGCACACAAGCACGCTCTCTCATAAATTTTATTTTGAGAGAGGGAAAGAAAGAAAACCAAATTAGATCAGATGATGTGCTCTGTGTTAGGGGTTAGGGAAGGGTATCATTCCTTGTACATGAACAAACCAGGATGATGCCAGTTAAATGTAAAATGTTTTAAATCTACACTTGCTGAAATCATAGAATTTAGCATCAAAAATAGAGATATAGCTTTTCCATGATAAGTTCTGATTTTTCTCACTTAAAGAAATGTCTGTTTTTAACCAGAAGAGGAAGAACTCCATTTGGAGTTGGATAATGTTACTTCCTGGGCCCAAGTAAGTAGTTTTTTGCAGTATCCTTGACTCTAACAATCTTATTCTGACTTTCATTAAGCAAATAACCTTCCTTTGTGTACTTTATTCTAAATTTATTAATACATTAACTGTATCTCCCAAATACAGTTTCTGATTAGGAGCCATTAAAAAAAATATCAGGCACTCTCTCTTAATCTGCTATAGTGACACTTTTCTTAACTAATGGCTCATTTAATTCATGCTGCTGATTCCACTGACACTGTTGGCACAAACAAGAAAATGAAATAACTGGTTGCTAACTTATTATCAAAACCATGTGATTCTGTTATAAATGTATTTGTATTTCCCAGGGTGTAACAACATTAAGTTCAATAATTATTTAAATGTCAAAAAATAAACAAATCTAAATTTAATCACATGATATGTAACAGAATATTTGTTAAATGTGCAATAAGCCAAAGAATGTAACTCTGTTTAATGACTCCAAATAGACTAAAATTTTTTTTAAAAATGCATGCTCAAATCAAAATCAATTCTTGCACTCATTGCAATTAGAAGACTTTACCGTTTTCTTCCATATCTGCCTTCTCTGCTTTTGAGCGATCTTCACGGTTTACCAGTTGTCTGGTAGCACAGACCTGCTTCAGGCCAAGGAAAAGGAAGAGAATTGAGGGCACGATCTGTCCCACTACAGCATCAACCGCAGGAGGTCGATTTTGCAGTTCCAAAAGGATACTCAGTCCTATTATACACATTTTCCGGTCATGATGCCTACAAATTACAAAGAAAAAAAAAATGTGTTCATGCGAAGTGAAGACAGTTGAAGAAAATACAAGAAAAAAATAGCCAAGGTATATTTTAGGGTTTATTCAATAGAATTATACAGAAGTATTCCCCATTTTGTGCCATATGAAATCCTACATAAAATTGGTTTTGTAAACCAATTATTATCATCAAAGAGCTAAAGAAGTCTGCAATGTGGTGAATCTTGCTATAATATCAATTTATGATTGATATGAATGCTATATCTAGGCCTTGTCCTTGGCATAACAAGTTCTATTAAAGCAAAAATACATGAAATTCCTAACCAATGGGAAAAAGGAAAAATTCAGACTCTGTCTTCTGCATTAGATTGGACTACGAGGTTCCCTAGCACATACCCTGTACACTAACTCCAGGTGTCAAAAGCTATTCAGAAACTCAGCATATAATAAGCTGAGCCTGACAACTCTAACTAAATCCATTAAATGTTCTCTGCTTTAACAAAGGATAAGGAAAATTTGATTCTGAAGGAAAAAAGTTTGACCAATATATATTATATACATTTTTCTGTTTCTTCTAAGTTGTTTAAATATATTAAGAATGGAAAGACTACTATATTTGGTCTAACACTCCCAGTAAGCCATCGTCAGAGCTGAAATTCTAGCATAACACAGTCAGGAATAGGTGTTCAGTCACTGGAGGAGGCCATGTACCTACTACTTGGCATCTCACTTTTCCTAAGTTCAGAAACTAGAAGAGTGCTTCATGTAAAGACAAACTCTTCCACCAGGGCATTGCCTAGGCTACAATGAACAATCCTTCTTTCTGATCTCATATTTGAGAACACGCTCCCCTGAGAGCTGCAGGGTTCAATATCCTGGGACAATAAGTCTTTACCAAACTGGCATTCTCCTTAGAAACCTGACCCCATTTAGAATGTTTTTGCCTATAGACACTTAAGGGTCATGGAACCGGATGGGCACTTAATTCTTGTTGCCTGGAGATATAATGACAGCACCTAAGTCAAAAACAAGTAGGGACAGGCTATACCTAATTTTCAGAGACTGCATTCTTTCCACTAGATTATACTACGAAACACATTAATTCTCTAAAAATTAAATATTATGTTAGCAATATAATAAATATAATTCTTAAAAATGAAGATTATTTTTGTATGCTATTTATATACTTTGAAAAGTCAACTTCCCAGAAACAGAAATGTAGAGTAAAATCCAAAAGACCCATACCCAAGAAAACAATCTGTATCATTCATCCACTGATTTATAAACTGTACAGTTATAGGTCCAGGGTTGTGAGGCAACTGAATTTGTTCTAAAGTATGGAGCAGCAAATCAGGGTTGTAGTACAAGGCAGCAATTGCAACCTGAAGACACATGGTACGGAGCTCACTAGTTTTGACTCCTCGGGTTAATCTCTCCAAAACAAGCTGAACAAAGAGTGGAATGCACTAGAGGAAAAAATGAAAAGGAGAGTCAACCATACACATAGAAACCAGATACAGTGTCATCAGTAAATAAGATACACTTAATGATAATTAAACCTTTGCTTATTTAGAGTTATTCGCCAAGTTCACATTCTCATAAAACCCAGAGATTAAATGGCCAAAAAGAGGTCCGAGAGCAGCAGTGTGAGGAAGTCTCCTTCCTCTCTGAGTGCAGATTACAGTTAGTTGAAAATTGTTCCACAAGAGTCCACACACAAATGATGGCAATAATCCGAATGCAGACTCAGCCATTTCCACATTTAAGGTAAAATGACTAAGCTGGAATTTTTCTTTGTTAAATCAAATTGAATGGGACTGAAAATAATCATGATATGACCAGAATTTCTCCTGAGAAAGAAAATTCCTAAGTCAGTCACAGGATGTAATGTAGAGCACGGTGACCACAGTTACAAAAGCTGTATTGCATACCTGGCAGTTGCTAAGTAGATACTAAAAGGTCTTATCACAAGTAAAAAAAAATTGTAACTATGTATGGTGTATGGTAACTAGATTTACTGTGATCATTTCACAACATATATATATATATCAAATCATTGTTATACACCTGAAACTAACAAGCTACTCGTCAATAACTCAAAAACAAAATTCCTGTTAGTACAAGACTGAAGAAAAAATGGTGAACTTCACACATGAAAATGAAGGCACCTGACTCCAATTCTACACTACTGATGAACTACTTTCATTAGAAGTATTTCCTATTTTCACCAAAAGGGATGGGCTGAAATGATCTGTGTAAAATAAAATTCTGAGGTCTTAATACAAGCTCATTTTAAAAATCAAGGCTTCAGGGGAGGATTAGAGGACTAGGAAGAGCACAGAGGAGCTTGAGGGAGTGAAGACACTCTGTATGTTACTGGAATGATAGATACATGCCATGATACAACTGTCCAAACTCATAAAATGTACAACACCAAGAGTGACCCCTAGAGTAAACTGTGGGCTCTGGGTGAAATGATACATTGTCGCTGTAGGCACATCAGCTGTAACCACTGTACCACCCTAGTGCATATACTGATAAGAGAGGACACTGTGCATGTGTGGGGCAGGGGTATATGGGGAATCTCTGTCTGCTCAATTCTGTGAACCTGTAACTGCTCTAAAAAACAGTCTGTTAAAAAATAAAGTTTTACTGGGTGTTTACCCCAAAGATACAGACGTAGTAAAGAGAAGGGCCATATGCACCCCAATGTTCATAGCTGCATTGTCCCACAATAGCCAAATCATGGAAGGAGCCGAGATGCCCTTCAACAGATGACTGGATTAAGAAGCTGTGGTCCATATATACAATGGAATATTACTCAGCTATCAGAAAGAACGAATTCTCAACATTTGCTGCAACATGGACGGCACTGGAGGAGATAATGCTAAGTGAAATAAGTCAAGCAGAGAAAGACAATTATCATATGATTTCTCTCATCTATGGAACATAAGAACTAGGATGATCGGTAGGGGAAGAAAGGGATAAAGAAAAGGGGGGTAATCAGAAGGGGGAATGAAACATGAGAGACTATGGACTATGAGAAACAAACTGAAGACTTCAGAGGGGAGGGGGTGGGGGAATGGGATAGACTGGTGATGGGTAGTAAGGAGGGCACGTATTGCATGGTGCACTGGGTGTTATACGCAACTAATGAAGCATCAAACTTTACATCGGAATCTGGGGATGTACTGTATGGTGATTAACA